>NC_135655.1:10738785-11044479 GCF_964188315.1 Podarcis muralis | reverse complement strand
ACTGGGGGAGGCAGTGGAAGACAGGAGTGCCTGGCGTGGTCTTGTCCATGGGGTCACGAAGAGTCGGACACGACTAAACGACTAAACAACAACAAAACTTTCCCCCCATAGGACTTGTTTTCTATTCTTCTGACCATGTTTGCTGCCCTACCTTGAACCAGTTTGCCTGCTTAAAGTGAAGGCACCAGCTGAACCTCCCTGGGGACAACATTCCAAAAACGGGGATAACATTCTGCATTAAAAAAAATAAAATTAAATAAGACTATAGACAAACTGGATGGTGTGGGTTTTTTCTTTTTGTGTTTTGGCCAAACGACAACAGAGCATTAATGCAGCAATGGCCAATAAGGTGGTGAGTTTGAAAATAGATCTTGAGAGAGCAGTATGAAGATCTATCCAATGCTGCAAATGGATACTAATATGCTTCACACTTTGAAAGAAAAGAAAGAAAGAAGGAACACTTCAGCTACCAAAAGGAGGAGAAAGTAGTTCATTTTCTCTCTCCATTTTCCTCCTCTGCCGAAGTAAATTATTCTGGTCCTTTTAGCAATCCTTAAAAAAACTAATTAGTAATATTCTGATTCATAAATAGGTTGCAGCTTAGTTCACAGAGTGGCAGTTAAAAGAAAGGGTGGGACACAGAAAGAGCGTGAGCCACCAAGTGCTCCACGAAAACACTTAATGTCTTGAGGACTGGCACCTTATTTAACAACCTGAATAAAAAGCTTCTGATAACTTAAAGGTATTTGAGCACTGCATAAAAAATAAAAAAAAAAGTTGAGGAGGAGGCAAAAGCAGACACTCTTCACAAGAAATGTAACCAGCCTACATGGAGATGACCTTATCCATATTATTTTTTTAAAAGACTAAAAACGATGAGAAAAGTAAAAGAGATGGATTAAAAGGCGGAAAAAAAAGGAATGGTTTTCTGAGCCTTTAATTAAAAAGCAATATTGAAGTAGATAGCTATTTCTCCCTAAAGCTGCTCTTCACGACACCCTTATCACTTCCACTCCTTGATGAAAGCAAGCGATACTCTCTTCACAATTGTTGCAGGGTTGTTTTTTTGGTGTGTTTTTTTGTTTTGTTTTTTGGTAGCTTGTTGAATTTAGAGAAGCCGCTGAGGAGATGATAGAATTTTTGCATGAGCGCCTATGATGTTTCTGGAGAAGAGATTCGAAGAAGTCATTTAAACCGAGCACCAAGGAAACTGTAAGAAATCTTGAGCAACTTTTAAGGATCAATGGCTCCCATTGTCATATGTTGCAACCAGCACTGAGAATCGGCAGCTGGGGGAGAAGGCTACAAAAACAAAGGACTGCGATGACTTTTACTAGACAAGAGGCCTGAACGTAAGGGCACAAGAAGATCCCTGCTAGATGAGGTCAAAGGGCAATAGCCCTCTCCTGTTGTTCCCCAGTGACTGATGGGTGATATATCACAATAAGATATAGCTATCATGATGACCGGGTGGGACGCGAGTGGCACTGTGCGTTAAACCACTGAGCCTAGGACTTGCCGATCAGAAGGTTGGCGGTTCGAATCCCCATGATGGGGTGAGCTCCCGTTGCTCAGTCCCTGCTCCTGCCAACCTAGCAGTTCGAAAGCACATCAAAGTACAAGTAGATAAATAGGTACCGCTCCAGCGGGAAGGTAAACGGCGTTTCCGTGCGCTGCTCTGGTTCGCCAGAAGCGGCTTAGTCATGCTGGCCACATGACCTGGAAGCTGTACACCGGCTCCCTCGGCCAATAAAGCAAGATGAATGCCACAACCCCAGAGTCGGTCATGACTGGCCCTAATGGTCAGGGGTCCCTTTACCTTTTATCACGATGACCAGTAGCTGTTGAGAGGCTCTAGTTAAGCTGTACAGCTTCTAGCTGTTACAAAACACGCACTGCTATTGTGAGAAACCAGAGATGTATCACTTGTGAAAAAGCCTAAACAACTTGTTTTGCCACCCTCTGGAAGAAGAAGAGGAAGAAGAAGAGAAGAAGTGTTTGGATTTTATATCCCGCTTTATAACTACCCTAAGGAGTCTCAAAGCGGCTAACAATCTCCTACACCAGGGTGCTTAAGAGCGGTGGACTCGTAATCTGGTGAACCGGGTTTGCGTCCCCGCTCCTCCACATGCAGCTGCTGGGTGACCTTGGGCTAGTCCAGGGGTCTGCAACCTTTAAGACAAAAAGAGCCATTTGGACCAAAGAAAAAAAAACTGGGAGCCGCAAAACCATTGCGACATTTAAAACAGTGGGGAGTTTCGGGGCACACAATGTGCCTCCTCCCCCTCGCTAGTATCCGCCCTGGAGCCACGGCAAAGGTGTAAAAGAGCCACATGCGGCTCCGGAGCCGCGGGTTGCTGACCCCTGGGCTAGTCACACTCACAGAGTGTTTGTTGTGGGGGAGGAAGGGAAAGGAGATTGTTGGCCACTTTGAGACTTCTTAGGGTAATGCTAAAGCCGGATATCAAATCCAAACTCTTCTTATTATTATTATTTCCCTTTCCCCCCCACAACAAACACTCTGTGAGGTGAGTGGGGCTGAGAGACTTCAGAGAAGTGTGACTAGCCCAAGGTCACCCAGCAGCTGCATGTGGAGGAGCGGGGAATTGAACCCAGTTCACCTGATTACGAGTCCACTGCTCTTAACCACTACACCACACTGGCTCTCTGGACCTCTTGTGGTGGAGGCACACAAAGAAGGGCTTCGGATGGTGATCTCAGAGTCCAGGAAGGTTAATAGAGAGAGAGAGAGAGACGGTCCTTGGGGCATTGCACACCTGAGCCATTTAAGGCTTTATGGGCCAAAACCAGCACTTTGAATTGGGCCTGGAAGCTCATTGGCAGCCAGCGCAGTCAGGCCTGGATCAGTGTCATATACTGAAACTGTCTCCCCCCAGTGAACAACCTGGCTGCCAAATTCTGCACCAGCTGAAGTTTCTGAACCATGTTTGGAGGCAGAGGTCAATCTTCTTTGCAAGAGTGTGTGCATTTCTCACAAGATGGCAAAGGCTGGCCCAAGATCTTTCATTAAAGCTCAGCGTCTTTTGCAGGTTGAACCTATGCAGCTAAATCAAGCACTACTGAGTTCAACGAAATTTAATCCCAAGCAACTGTTTCCTTTGAGTGGCATGTGCAATGAGCCATAAAGTATTAAATCCTGGCACATCTAAGGGTTTCCCCACAAACACACCATCGTACAGAACTCTTTTCACACAGGTTGCACCCTAAAAGAGAGGGAGGTCTCTTCTGACTCCCAATTCAGCTGAACTCAAGATATTTCAGTCTCATATTAGACAGCTATTATAAGACTACTGTCATATTGTTGCCACTGGCGATTCATTCACACCTATTATCTTTCTATTGGCTGAAAATATGTTCTCCATAGAGGGTCCTCATTTAGCCTTCATTTCAAATAGCCTGATGGGTTTGAAACAAAAAAGGATAATTAACCAAGACCAAAAGAAGACAAAACCACCCTTCATATAATTTACCAAAATATTCTTTCCCTTTCTCCCTCTCTCTGTCTGTCTCTCTCTCTCCCCCCTCTTGCTTATGGTTGTCATATTTCAAAAAGCAAAAACCAGGACACCCTAAAAGACCCAAAATTGTTGAGGTTTTTTTTTTAAGGAAAACCCCAAAGTTACTTTTTTCACAAAAATGCCAAATTTCACAAAAATGACACACGATTGACTTGCCTAAAACCCAGGACAAAGTGTCGCCTTTCAGAAATTCCCCCGGACATCAATTCCGCCTTTAAAATCTCGGTAATATCTGGGAAAATCCAGACAGCCCGGACAGTCCTAATCTATCTTTTATCTATCTTCTGTCTATCTTTTAAACAAAGAAATCTTATCAACTTAGCATTTTAACAATACCCAGCTTTTTGATTGTCCAAAGTTTTTTTTGTGTGTATACACACACACACACACACACACACACACACACGTCATCATCTCAACATCATTGAAAGATGGTAATGTATTCCACTATACAAAGGTCAGAGACACATCCATTGTTCTCCCCAGTTTTGCAGCTGCCCTACCCTGTACACGCCACACACACACACACACACACACACACACACCCCGCCCGGAGGGTTGCCCATAACAGAAAGTGTCTATCAGGCCATGCAGGGCCGCTCCTAGGGGCCAAGGCAGTTTCGCCCCCCCCCCAATGTATTTTTTTGAGAGGACTGGGCCCCCTCAATGTGCAGTGGGCAATCTGATCCACCCACTGGCTCCTTGTGATGTTGCGCATGTGACATCAGAACATCAGTCAACTTGAGAAGATAGTGCCTCTGTCTCAGGCTGAAAAAGACTCCCAGCAGGGGTGGATTCTGAGCTGTGCAAGTTTTAAGAAGGAGGAACGAGGACCTGACAGGGCCCTAAAGTCCTCCTGCCTCCTCCCCAAAGTCTAGTTAGCACTTTCCCAACTTTGGGACTCTGCCAGAGCCTTGTGCCTCCTTCCCAAAGCCCTGCGCCTCTCTTACCTGGTTCTAGGAAGGCAGAGTGAGGGCTGCTGGGTGTGGGTGTCAAATTTTGACCTTGCACAGGTGCCATATTGCCCAAGTCCAACTCTACTCCCAGCCCTGATTTATGTAGTTTGTTGGCCACCTTCAGGGCTCATTTTTAGGGTGCCAAGAACTGGAGTAACCCCACCAATAAATGATGATGATGATGTTCCTTCTGAAAGAGGAGCTCCCTATAACGTTCTGTAACGGAGATGATCATCATCAACTTTGGCCAGCATAGTGGGAGTTTTGATTCTGAACATCTGGAGGGCACCGCATTGGCTACTCCTGTAGACCCTGTGAAGAGCATCGGGCTTGCTCATGAGTTAGCTTTTTTGTGATATTACAAAAAAAAACCACAACGTGGCCCCTGTTTGCACCAGTTCCTTCCCAACATGGAGCTGAGAAACTGTCTATAAAAACACCCCATGTTGGGAGGGTAGCGGACGTCAAGGAAATCTGTGAAATGGTTTTGAAGATGATTCTTCTGGCATTAATAAGAGGAAAATAACAAGCCACTGTCTTTTCCTATAACTGGACTCTGCCTTATGGAGTGATAAATATGGCAGAAAATGAGACTGTCTTGATTACTCTTCAAGCATAAAATAAGGGCTCTTACTAGCAAATCCAGAGGTTTCCTAAGAAATTGGTTAGCCTTTGTGATCCTTCCATTTCTGATGTTATTGGGTAGTTTAGGGCTGCTTAAGCCTAATCATTTTTTTGACAAGGTAAAAAACCACTATTACTGTTGAACATTTTCTTGGCAGAAGAATCTATTTCACAAATTAGGTTCTTGATCATGTTGGCTGGTCAGCAATGTCACGCACCATCCTCTGTCAAGAGAATGTGTGTGTGCATGCAATATCAAAAAAGGAGAAATGCAATGCAAAAAAACCAACAACAACCCAACAACTCTGTTTAATTGTTTTAGTGTTATGCTTTTCTCTTAACCCCACGTCATTTTAGTGAATGCTTTGAGGTTTGAGTGAACATCTAAAGATTTTCTGCCTTCTTTCTAATATACCCCCCTTGGAGCAATTATCATTAGAGGCAAAAACTCGCACTGATATCAATGGCAGTTCCCCTTCCCAATGCTAATTGTTGTGTGTGTGTTCTGAGGGGGCTTTTAATGCCTCGCCTCAGAAAGGATTATTGTAGACTTGGAAAAGGTTCAGAAAAAAGGCTAGCAAGATGATCAAAGGGATGGAGCAACTCCCTTACAGTGGCGTAGCGTGGGGGGTGCAGGGGGGGCCGGCCGCACCGGGCGCAACATCTGGGGTTAGGGCAAATCCACAGGTTAGGGGGCGCAAATCCACGGGTTAGGGGGCGCAAATTACTTGCCTTGCCCCGGGTGCTGACAACCCACGCTACGCCACTGCGCCCTTATGAGGAACTGTTGCAGCGTTTGGGACTTTTTAGTTTAGGAAAAGGGTGAGCAAGAGGTTTTTTAGAATTATGCACCACATGGAGAATGTGGATAGAAAAATGTTCTTCTCCCTCTCACACAACATGGACACCCCATGATGTTGAATGTTGGAAGATTCAGCACAGATAAAGCAAAGGACATGGTTAAACTATGGAACTCACTCTCACAGGTGGCAAAAAACAAAACAAAAAAGGGTTTTGCCCACTTGTCGAACCTGGCCTGTGAGGGTTGAGGAAATTACAATCTGCCTCACCAGGCTAGAAAAGTTCCCTACCCCTATTCTACAGCTTGTTTCATGAGGGATAAACAACCTGTCTAGAATCAATTACATGGTTTTTCCAAGCAGGCCCAGCCCTACCACTGGCAGAGTGAAATGGCAGCCTCAGGAAGCACATAGTTGTTTATTATTATTTTTACTCCTATGTGTTTCTTGGGATTTTCTACCTCAGATACCAAAATACATTGACCAGTCTTGAGTACTAAACTAATCTGCCTGTGGGAAGGCGCCAATTGGGGAAGCCTGGGAAATTTCCTGAAGCATCTGATAACATGTAAATCAAGAGTATACTAGGTGGATCTCTCTCTCATGAGAGGAATCCTGACACAGAGGGGTTTTTTATTTTATTTTTTGGATGGTGTCAGGGGTGCCTCAGGTCCCAGCTCACAAAGGACCAACGCCAGTGTCTCTTTATATACAAAAGTCTTTATTGAAGATCATTGTTGGTTTTACATCCGTGGCGCGCATCCCTACGTCTGTAACTCTAGACCGTCGAAGCTCCGTCTGACTCTTCCCCTCCCCTACACCAGTTTAACACCCGAGCTTTGCTCCACCTCTTCCTCTGCTTCCTCTGCTCTTTTCTCCTCTGGGTCCTCCTGCCCCCTGGGGTTCCACCCCTCCTGGACTCTTCGGAGGCGGATTCCTCTGACTCCTCCCCCTGTCTCCGGCGGGCTTTGGGACCTGGCTCCCAATCCGGATTTTCTGCTGACCCACGCGCCTGCACATTTGAACTTGGCGCACGCGCCCAGCCGGCCACTTTCCTCCTAACGGCTACACTGCTCCTGTCACTGCTTCCCCCTTCGGGGGGGGGGCTGGCTGGAACTGACCTCCGCTCCGCCCCTCCACCGCCCGTGGTCAGTTCTGACTCACTCTCTCTCCCTGCTGGAGAAGACGCTGGTTCTGATCTATGGGCTTCTTCCCCCCCGCTACGCTCTGGCGGGGAAGCTGGCCCTGATCTCCAGCTGCCGCTTGGGGACTCACCGCTGGCCCCCCTTGCCCTGACCCTGGGCGCCTCTTTCTGGGAATCTTCTGATTCGCTGGAGAGACTCATGGAATCTCCCGGGTCGCTGTCATACCCTCCTAAGCTCCCCTCAGATCCTTCCCCTTCGCTCTCCAACTCCTCTTTCCCCTGTGGCTCTGCCCCTGAGCCCCTGACAGATGGAATACTTCAACTCCCTCCTTTTTTCTGATTATGATTAAATATTGAAGGGGTATGGGAAATCCAACCATTAAAGAAACTGATGGATGTGCAAAAAATAATAATCCATAATAATCTGACATGTTGCCAACATTTTAAATGTTGCGTCTAAAATTCTGTCTCTGTGCTTGCCATATGAGGTCAGGCACTGTAAACTGACATCAGTGTGGGACCTGGAGAAATATAAATACAGTGGTGCCTCGCAAGACGGAAAACCCGCTAGACGAAAGGGTTTTCCGTTTTTGAGTTGCTTCGTAAGACGATTTTCCCTATGGGCTTGCTTCGCAAGACGAAAACGTCTTGCTAGTCTTGCGATTCCCCCCCCCTTTTTCTAAGCCGCTAAGCTGCTAATAGCCTTTTAGCAGCTAAACCGCTAAGCCTTTAATAGCCGCTAAGCCGCTAAACCGCTAATAGCGCTAATCCGCTAATAGGGTTGCTTTGCAAGACGAAAAAAACCGCTAGACGAAGAGACTCGCGGAACGGATTCTTTTCGTCTTGCGAGGCACCACTGTAGGCATAGACTATTCTTATTATTAACAGCTCCATCAGAGCTGGCCCAACTACGAGGCAAAGTCAGGTGAACTGCCACAGATGCTAAGCTCCCCTGGCCCCAGGACAGAGCTGTTAGGGAGTCATTCTGCAAAGAAACAATTAGAAAGTTTCTAGAAGGTTCCAGAGCTTTTCCTTCAAGTTTGGGAGTGGCACTCTGAGTTTAATTAGTGTCAGCTGGAAGTGCTAATAAAAAGACCACTCAGCTTCATTTTTGCAGATGCCAGATAGCAAACGTCTGACTGAAGAGTGCTGCCCTTCATCATTGTTCACCGCTTCTGCGAGAGAGGAAGAAAGAAAAGCTCTGCTAAACAGTTTAGAAAGAGGTTTACCTAACCACCAGTATTAGCATAGCGAAGGTGTGTGGATGGTAACCTCTAATAAGAGCAACAAGATCTCTTTCCTGGGCCCCCAATCTGTTTGCAGTGGAGGATGCTATCCTGTCGCAACTCTTGATGTACGATTCGGCTCCCACTTCAGTCAGCTTCTGTACATGGCAGCCATCTTGTCTTTCACCTTAGGGCGCAAAATGTCTTGGGCAGGCCCCGAGCTCCATCAACGTACATGGTGGTCAAAAAGGATTGGGAGTGAGGTTGGCTGATGCCTGAATCAACTGGAAACATGTTCTGTTCAGTTCCTGCCTGGGCCTCTCCTGCATTAAACCCTCTTCCCCCAAATATGCCTGCATGCGGTTGAATGCCAGGATTGGACACATCCACCCCCTTCTGTTCTAAACAGGAGAGATGCAAAATACTTCTTTCTGTGAGCGATTGTGGTGGTAGCTAATGTAGGTGCCTACCCCCCCCCCCATTGATAGGAATGGCTTATGGGGAGGAGGCTCTTTTAGGTATGGTGGCCATTTTGTCACACCCCATGGCAGCCATTTTGTGACTGGCACCCACAACACTTTCTCAAAATGCGCCCACTGGCTCAAAAAGCTTGGGAACCACTGATATATAGCCTCAGTGACAACTGCAACAAGTTGAGGAGAGATGCATACGTCGAAACATGGTAAACGTCGGTCCGGTAGCTACAATTGGTCACAACCCTTCTGCGAATAATTACAATGTGCTTTCAGATATGTGTTTCCTTTTCTACAGGTTGTGGAGTTCACCACAGAGACACATGATGAATAAACAAGAACTTGTCTTTCCCTGTAATGTCAGAAGAGGCCCTGAGCCAAATAGTTTTTTGGCGGGTGTGATAGCTGAAATCTCACAGGCCTTAAGGAAAGCAATGAAGTGGGCAAGCGTTTTTTCTCTCTTCTTGTTCCGTGCAACTCATCTTCTTGACAATAACAACAAAGAAAACACTTGTCTGTCTCTCTCCAGCCCCAAATTTTCTAAAAGCAAAGCACTCCAGAGCTAAGTCATTGCAAGTGTTTGCATTGAGCAACGAACAAAGCCCGGCTCCTTCAAGAGATGTGGATGATTCGTAAACAACTTGGCCACTCCATGCGTGACTTCACCGCTCATCTTTCCTTCTCCTTGTTCCCATCAGGGAAGTAGCATCTCCACCCTGAACTTTTATTTTCTAGTCTGAATGACATTAAACTTACTTTACTTGAAGAATTTTCTCTCCGTAACATGACTCTACTTTCTAGGAAGACCTTTCAGTCAGAAAGCACAGGAGAACAGCTACGGGGTCCGGGGTTTTTGCAAATGTCGCCAATAGAAGATGGCAAGTAAAATATATGGTCTTTCAATGTTCGCTGTGCTATTTTGCTTGTTAGGTGTTATGTACTGAAGTTCTCACCCTGGGCCAGCAGGGGGATACTGTTCAGGTCCACATATGCAAATAAGGGATCGAAAGTGACGTTCAGTGATTGGATAGTTACAGAAAATGGTTACTGTTGCGTTCTAGTGGAGCTATATATAAGCAGGCTGGCTGAACCCTTCAGTTCAGTTCTGGCCTGTGAATAAACAAGAGCTGTTTGAAGAATCGCTGTGTCGTCTGATATGTTCACCCACAACTTAACATTAGGCATTAGCATGGACAGGCAGACGTTCTTCTAAATGGAATTGGGGGTGATTGGCAGGCACTTTTGGGCAGTGCCAGCCTTGAAATGAAGGGAGGGTGACTGTGGTCACACCATGCATGAAGAGCACTGTTATACCACTTTAACAACCATGGCTTCCCCCAGCGAATCCTGGCAACGGTTATTTTTAAAGGGTGTTGGGACCTGTGGCTCTAACAACAGTTTCCTTCCGAGAAATTTCATCCCTGCTATTAATGCTGGATGAAATTATATTGGTTAGTTCAAACTGATAGCTGCAGGAAGCAATTGGGTAAGAGAGGAAGGCTGGGAGATGTCCACTGTTTCTTTGCAAAGGAGGAAAATAGGGAGAGACCCAGGACACAGAACCAGAATCACACAGTATTTCTCTCAGCAGACAAACAATTGTGGCAGCAGAGACCACCCCCCTCCTGATCCAAAGTAAGACACTGTTGAGTTCAGTTAGATTTTAAGCATACATAGTATATTTGCAAGGGAAGAGGGAGGACAGAAAAGGAGAACAACTTGGCCACTCCCCCTAGGACCTTTCATTGGCCACACTCCTGTGACCTCAGTGCAGCCCCACCAAGTTACCGTAGTTTTCCGTGTATAAGCTGATGCTTTTTTATTATAAAATAATATTAAAAATTTTGGGTCATCTTAGGCATGGATAGTGCAGAGGGGGGACACGAGTGATTGATTGCAGCTGCAAACAGTAGATTGTCAGGGCGATTGGGCAGGTGATTGGTGGCTGCGGCAAAGGCTGTTATTGATTGGCTGTTGCTGTGGCAATTGTGCAGACAATTTTCAGCAACCCCCCCCCCCAAAAAAAGCTCAAAAACTCTGGGCAATCTCCTCCCATTTGTAGTTCCCAGAAATAGGGGTCGTCTTATACATGGCCCATGTTGAGAACATTTATAAATAAATGGCAGCAAAGAAACAGTAAGGTGAAAGTAGGATAAAAAGAAAATGTTCCAATTTCTGATAGCTCAGTTGGTTAGAGCATGGTGCTGATTACACCAGGGTTGCAGGTTTGATCCCCCTACGGGACAGCTGCATATTCCTGCATTGTAGGGGGTTGGACTAGATCAGAGGTTGTCAAACTAAGGCCCGTGGGCCGGATACGGCCTACTGAGTTCATTAATCCGGCCCACAAACCTTGCGGACCCTGCCACCTGCTCAGTCAGTCCCCACGCTAAACAGGTGCGGCGATTGACTTCTGCAACGCAGCCAATCAAAAGCTGTGGATGCCTCTGGGCGGGAAGCGACGCTGGAAGCTCCTGCAGCCAATCAGAAGCCGTGGACGCCTCTGGGTGCTGCCCCTTTCTTCCCGCTGAGGTGGCTGAGCGGGAGGAAGCGGCGGCAGTGCGGAGGCTGCCACTTTTCGGGAGACGGGGTGCTTTCGGGAGGTGGTGGGTCCGGCCCCCCACAAAGTCTGAGAGACAGTGGACCGGCCCCCTCCTGAAAAGGTTTGCTGACCCCTGGACTAGATGATCCTCATGGTCCTTTCCAGCTCTACAATTCTGTGATTCTAATCTGCCTCCTTGTTTCTTTCCTCCTAAGAACGTAAGAGACTGGCTGCTGGATCAGAGCAACGGCACACGTAGTCCAGCATCCGGTTATCGTATTGACCAACCGGATGCGTAAGGGAACCTGAAATCTGAGAATAACAGCGTTCTCCCCATTGTGAATACCAAGGTGGTATTCAGAAGCATTGCTGTCTCCAATGATGGAGAGAGAATACAGCCGTCTTGGCTAGTAGCGCTGATAGTCTTCTCTTCCACAAACTGGCCTAATCTTCCCACATGCTTCCCACAGGCCCCAGGAAACCCCCAAACAGCATGTAGGGGGAAGAGTGAGGATATTGTTCTGTCTGGAAAGCTGCAGTGCTTCTGCAGATGGGGTGTTCCCTATAGTGCAACATGGAATTCCATCCTGAGAGTCCTCCCTTGGTTCAAAACAAGTGGGGGCAGCTGGGATGTTTGTGCCCTGCCTTTTTGTTTTTCTTTTAAAAAAGTGGTGACTCAGCATATTTTCCAAAGCATCTTCCTGCCCTGTGATAGCAGGAGACACAAAAGCTGATGGGCAATATACTGTTGCATGCCACACCCATCTCTGACTGGTGCGAAATTCCAGGGCTTTGTGTTTCCTTTGGAATGAGGAACAGCTGTGGGGGTCTTTGTGATATATGGTTTATGTATAACCTGAGTCTATGATGGAGGGGTTCATAGCCATTGCCTTGGATGTGAGCAGAAATCAGGCATGTCTATCTCTCACAGGCTTCAGCCTGCTTCTTCCTCTGGCTTCTAGCTTACACACACACACACACACACACACACACACACACACACCCCTCAGCTCTGGCCTTTGTCTTTTCTAACTATCAGCAAGTTGACGGAGGAGGGCACACCCATTTACCATCTGGCACAGAGGTCCGCTCCACTTCCTTGTGGAGAGGAGTTGCGGTGGACCACGTGGCCACCCACTCTCCCCCAGGGCCGGGGGACCAAGTCCCGTGTTGCCCTAGAGATCCTGACCGCGTCATTACTCTGCCAGCCAATCTGCTGGCTGGTGGGGGGTGGTGGCCAGGACCATTTAAACCTCCCTCCCTCCCTCCCTCCTTTTTTTTGCAGGTTTTCACTGGCCTTGCTATGGACCTTGGTTGGTCACTGTTGAGGGACCTGGTAGGAATTTTTCCACTTGGCAAAATTGGCATGGGGCCATTTGGTTTTCGCCTACCTCGTAGCAACCGTCACAACTTTGTAAGGTTTTGCTGTTAGGTATTGTTGGACCTTATGATGGGGGAGGGGAGGTGTGGCCATCACCTGCCCCTCCAAGCTTAAGGGTATTCTGTTAAAGGAATCCGGAGGTGTGGATCTTGTCCGAAGCTCAGAGCGGGGCTAGGGCCATGACACAACCCCGTCGGGAACACCGGGGGGGGGGGGGGCTCGAGTTGGTATGCATCGACGGGGCTCCCCCTTCTGGTGGTTTGCCCTTACCGGACTCCCTGCACAGTGGGCAGGAGTCAGATATAGTCGGGTCCATTCAATGCCTAAGCCAATTATCGCTCACATTCTGTAATCAATAAAGTTGTGGCCAAAATTTGCCCAATAACATTACTATCTGTGTCCTGGTGTGTTTTATTCATCAGCGAGGGGCGGTTGCGGGGTCCAGTCACACAGCTACTTCCTTTGTTACCCTGGCCATTCTAATACTTTGAACCCTTCCTTAGATTTTAACATTTGCTGGATGCAGGAATTAGAAGGGTCTTGGCATACAGCCCACTCCCCCGCCCCCCAAAATCCCTCATAACAATATATTAAAAGGCATGAGAAGCCCATTTTCCCAATTCTTTGAAATGGAAACACACGGTAAATCCTTTCTGCTTCAAGTCCATTAATTTTATTGAGTCCTTTAAAACAAAAAGGGGGGATTGATGGTATGGACTGGACACAGGGTGGGGTTTAGTTATTCAAGCTTAAATAATTAATATGGAGGACAGAGGATCAACCACCAGAGGGCTACATAAAGTAAGGAAAGACGAATAACTGTCAGATTTGGTTTCTCTCAGGTTCTCAGTTTTCCAGTCTACAGTTCTACTCATTTCCACATTAGTTTGAGATTTATTTATTTATTAGGAGTCTGCATTATAATGTATATGTATATTATAATGTATATGTATATATATGTATGTATAAAGGTAAAGGTACCCCTGCCCGTAAAGGCCAGTCTTGACAGACTCTAGGGTTGTGCGCCCATCTCACTCAAGAGGCCAGGGGCCAGCGCTGTCCGGAGACACTTCCAGGTCACGTGGCCAGCGTGACAAGCTGCATCTGGCGAGCCAGCGCAGCACACGGAAACGCCGTTTACCTTCCCGCTAGTAAGCGGTCCCTATTTATCTACTTGCACCCGGAGGTGCTTTTGAACTTCTAGGTTGGCAGGCGCTGGGACCGAGCAACGGGAGTGCACCCCGCCACGGGGATTCGAACCGCCGACCTTTCGATCGGCAAGCCCTAGGCGCTGAGGCTTTTCCCCCCGGCGCTACCTGCGCCCCTCTATATGTATGTATATTTTTACCTAAAATGTACAATTTTGCAAGCATTCCCTCCCCCAGAATATAATGTTCTGTACCCTAATATTAGGTACACATTTCTTTTGTTAGAGAGCTGCATTGTAAAGAAATCTGAGAAGTGTGAAGGACACCTGTGTTTTAGTTGGTTTGAGAAGTGCAAATCGTGTCGATTCACATCAATACATGAACCAAACAAATCCATCCCCTATTACAATTCATCCCCTATTCATCCCCAAATTCATCCCCTATTACAGGGGCTATTACAATTAATTACAAACTTAGTTACATTAGTTTTGGCCATAGCAGATAGCAAGACAAATAAAGTAGGTTTTAGCAGAAGCCGAACTGCAGCAGAAGCAAAACAGCGCTGATTGCGGCGAACACAGGACGGGATGCTGCCTCCTTACATCCTTAACTATCATCTTGGGGAGCAAGGTGAGTTCTAACAAGCTAAGAAGAGCCTGCTGGATCAGGCCAATCCAGTCCAGCATCCTGTTCTCACAGTGGCTGAGCAGATACCTGTGGGAAACCATTGATAGCTCTCTCCTCCTCCACGATAGGCCTTCTCTCCCACAGGAGGTGGTGTCGTCACCCAAGTCTGTTCTGGCAAATAGGCATTCGTAATCCTTGATGCTACCCTGAATGAGACAGAGGAGGACAAAGTACAAAATATGAGGTCTGATCTGTTCAATCACAGACCACCATGATACGGCGGGGGGCAGTGGCGTAGCGTGGGGGGTGCAGGGGGGGCCGGCCGCACCGGGCGCAACATCTGGGGGGGGGGCGCTCGCCGCCTCCGGAGTCGCCGAAGAGCCTCGGGCGCAGGCTGTAGCAGAGCCCCATGTCTCGCGGAACCGACGAGCTGGCAGTGGCTCTCAGCACTCGCCGCAGTCCCCGCGCGTCAGGGCCGCGGAGGGCGCGCCAGGCAGCCCCTCCTCACAGCCCCGCCACCGCCGCTGCTGCTGCTGCAGCTGCTGGGCCATGTTGCATTTTCCTCGCCTCTCTGCCCTCCTCCTCCGGGCAAGCGGCATCGTTTGGGCGGCAGCGCCAGCGGCAACTCGCCTCAGATCACCTGACACGGACCCGCCGCTGCCACCGCGGCTACCTTACCGTAAATACCCCAGCCCAGGCAGCAGCAAGAAGAAGCTGGCAGCGGCGGCAGGTTAGGGGTTAGGGGGCGCAAATTACTTGCCTTGCCCTGGGTTAGGGGGCGCAAATTACTTGCCTTGCCCCAGGTTAGGGGGTGCAAATTACTTGCCTTGCCCCGGGTGCTGACAACCCATGCTACGCCGCTGGCGGGGGGGGGGGGGAGGAAAGTGCAAGTCCTCAAAAAACCGTGACCAGTACTTGTTTTCTCCTTCCCATCTGCCTCTTTTGCTGAATGTATATTGCTTTGTTCCATTTTGTGTGTGGCTTATAATTGTTATGAGTTTCTATGTTTTCATTATTGTATGTCGACAAAGATCACCAGTGTCGAAGCAATGATTCTTCAACATTGGACTGGTCATGTTGTGCGGATGCCTGATGATCGTCTTCCAAAGCAACTACAGTGGTACCTCGGGATGCGAACGTTTCAGAGCCCTGTTCGCATCCCGAACGGAATGCAAGACGTGACAGCGTGTCTGCGCGTGCGCGGGTCGCGTTTCGCCGCTTCCTTGCATGCGCGTGATGTTATTTTGACCGTCTGAGCATGCACGAGTAGCGAAACCCGGAAGTAACGTGCTCCATTACTTCCGGGTCGCCGCAGAACGCAACCCGAAAGCGCTCAACCTGAAGTGTATTTATCCCGTGGTATGACTGTATTCTATTCCGAACTTAAAAATGGAAAGCGTAATGCTGGTGGTCAGCAAAAGAGGTTTAAAGACTCACTCAAGGCAAATCTTAAAAAATGTAGTATAAACACCAACAATTGGGAAACACTGGTCTGCGAGCGCTCCAATTGGAGAACAGCCTTTCCCAAAGGTGTCATGGGCTTTGAAGACACTCAAACTCAGGACGCAAGGGAGAAACACGTTAAGAGGAAGGCACGCTTGGCAAATCCACACCATGATCAACTCCCGCCCGGAAACCAATGTCCCTACTGTGGAAGGACGTGCGGATCCAAAATTGGCCTCCACAGTCACTTACGGACTCACTGTTAAAACCGTGTTTATGGAAGACAATCTTACTCGGCCACAAGTGATCGCCAAAGAAGAAGACCGCACCCTGTTGTTGTAACCTCCCCCTGGAACCTCATGACGAAGGATGGGGCAAGAAATATTATTCAAGAAATAAACAAATCATTTTGAAATATTGGTGGGATGGTTGCTCTGAAGGAGATCCTCCCAAGCCCCTTTGACAGAGTGACAAGTGAAAAACCCCTCAGGAGGAATCTAGAGCAATATAGAGGAAGAGTTTCCTTATATAAAGAAGCTTTAATTGTGAGAATATAACTGCTTCGTACCAGAACCTTACAGGATGGGGAATGTCTCTCGTCTCCCCCTCACCAGCAAATTGTTTCTTATCTATAAGCAGTCCTTGCAATATCAGCACTGTGGGGATCAGTTGGTTATAAGATACAAGCAGCTCCCAGCTTTAAAAACCTGCATGATTTAGAAAAGGATTTATTATTATTTTTTGGAAGGAACAGTGTGGTGCTAGACTTGCATTATCACCCTTGCAAAACCACTCATTATACAGATTTGGTTGTACTCGGTAACAGTACATATGGCTTTCCTTTCAAATGCTCCACCATCCCCATATTTGCAAAGTAGCAACATGGCATTAAATTTATATAGTTTTAAGTAATTCCACCCTCCTGTCTTAGAGCCTTTGGTTTAATATTGATTTTGGAAAGAGCAGTGATTCATTCTGTTTTAATTGATCTCGCCCCCTGTAGATGTCTGCTGCTGGTTAATGCCCTTCACTGGGAAAGTAGAGCAAGATGATATATATTGCCGGTAACTTGTATTCTCCAGATATATTGCATTGTAGAGCTACCAGATTCTGATGTGGGGAAACTTTAAACACTTCCAGGCTCAGGAGTTTCCCCAAATCTGGTAGCTCTACAATACTAGTGGGTTCTGGTGCAATCTTGCATGACCTTGCCAAAATCTCGTGAGATCTCTGCTAGATCTGGCAATATTTTGTCAGAAGGTGGCACCAGTGGCGTAGTGTGGGGGGTGCAGGGGGGGCCGGCCGCACCGGGCGCAACATCTGGGGTTAGGGCAAATCCTCAGGTTAGGGGGCGCAAATCCACGGGTTAGGGGGCGCAAATTACTTGCCTTGCCCCAGGTGCTGACAACCCACGCTACGCCACTGGGTGGCACTAATGTCAGCACTGCTTCTCTGCCACTGGCAGAGGTGGCAGGATACCAACAGGGGCACCGCCTTGGGGTCTTCTGCTGCTTGAGGCAGCTGCTTCACCCCGCCTGATGGGAGGGCCGGTCCTGCCTGAGACTACAGATGGATGAATCTGTCAATTTTAGTTTCTCTTATCTTCTCATTTTTCCAATATCCAGTTTAGTTGATTTGCACATCAGCAGTCTGATTTGGGGTTTTTTTTAAGCCCTTCTGAAAATTCACCAGGGTTTTAGTGCAAAATTCTACTTATATATCTAATTCTCTATGGAATTTTGCCTAATATTCACATAATTTTGCAAAGCAATGGATCCTTAACATAATGCATTTTTGCGTGTTATTTTCCTGAAATATGTACATTACGCTGCTATATGCATTTTTGTACACTTAATTTTGCTGGAGAATTGCACTGGAGAGGTGCGTGAATTTCAAAGAATGGCTGTGTTCGGGTGCATGTACTTTATCTGGAAAGCGCAAATTATGTAGCTTCACCTTTAATGTGAAATGGATCAGATTTCTCCCCTATGCCTATCCGGAAAACAAGTATCTGTCAGATTTCCTCTTCCCCAATCAACTGACCTGGGATTGTGGGGCAGTAGATGTATGGGATTGCTGCAGGGCCTTCTCTGTAGTGGTGCCCTGGCTGTGGAAGGGCTCCTCCGGAAGGCCTGTTTATCGATCATTTGGCCTGATTTGCTTGCACAGAGCTTATGGGGAGTTTATATTAGGTCTCTTCCTTAGTGAGGCTACTGCTCATTGTCAAAGCACCTCCCTGAAGTTTTGTGAATAAAAAAATTACATATTATAATAATGAACATGCAACAACCTATTAAAAACACCCAGCAGCCTAAGCAACAATAATGCCAGACCTTTTGGCACACATGAAAATATGGACATCCTTGTGTACTTCTAACCTTCACTGCCCCCGTGCATTCTCCAACTAAAGTGTGCCCTCCTTTTGCACATTGCTGATGGCATTTCTTTGCTGGCTCTGCATGAAATGGACTAGAACAGTCACACACACACACACACACACACACACACACACACACACACACACCTGCTCTTCGAAGAAACATAAGACTGTCCAGTCTGTAGGGATGGATGAATCTGTCAATCTAGGTCTACTCTTCCAATCTTAAGTCCTGTTCTCCACATCAATCTGCATTTTAAAAATAATCTTCATGACTTTTAGTGTGACGTTCTCCTGATATATAATTTTTAAACACAATTTTGCCCAGGAGGTGCATTTTGCAAGCAATTTCCCCCAAGGTAATTCACTTTTGTAGCATACTTTCCACCAACGTGTGCATTTTTATGTGTGTTTCCCCCTAGCAAACACATTTTTATCTACATTACCATGGCTGGAGATAAAAAAGGTAAAGAGACCCCTGACCATTAGGTCCAGTCGTGGCCGACTCTGGGGTTGCGGCGCTCATCTCGCTTTATTGGCCGAGGGAGCCAGTGGGCTGCTTCCAAACTTTCACCCTCACCCATAACTGCCCCTCGATGTGATAAATGTCACTGGATGTGCTTGAGTGGCAGAGGCCAGTCTAGATATTCATTGCAGCCAGATCCTCACTATGAGACTGAATGGTAAGGATGGGAAAGAAACGCAGTTCTGATCACATTTAAAGGCAGACTTCTTTAATTTGCACTTCCTGGAGCAATGTGTCACCTGAAACACGTCTCTCTTTTGAAATTTGCACCTCTCTGAATTTTGCAGTGCAGTATCTCCAGCCATGGGGACGCGGGTGGTGCTGTGGGTTAAACCACAGAGCCTAGGACTTGCCAGTCAGAAGGTCGGCGGTTCGAATCCCTGCGACCGGGTGAGCTCCTGTTGCTCGGTCCCTGCTCCTGCCCACCTAGCAGTTCGAAAGCACATCAAAGTGCAAGTAGATAAATAGGTACCGCTCTGGCGGGAAGGTAAACGGCGTTTCCCTGCGCTGCTCTGGTTTGCCAGAAGTGGCTTAGTCATGCTGGCCACATGACCCGGAAGCTGTACGCCGGCTCCCTCGGCCAAAAAAGCGAGATGAGCGCCGCAACCCCAGAGTCGGTCAGGACTGGACCTAAGTTTAAGTCTCCTTAAACTCAGTGGGACTTACTTCTGAGCAGGCATGCACAGGATTGCACATGAATGCATAAACGTAACACCAGTGGGCTGCTTCCAAACTTTCACCCTCACCCATAACTGCCCCTTCTGATCGGCAAGTCCTAGGCTCTGTGGTTTAACCCACAGCGCCACCCGCGTCCCTAAGGAGACTTACTCCAAGGTTAATGCAGCCTGCGTGCGGAATCAAGATGCAACTGGCTCTCCTTTTACCAAATTTAACCAAACGGAAGACTTCTATTGCATTCTGTCAGGGCACAGTTGCAAACTTACTAAATAAATAAAAAAAAATCCCTCCCCAACTCCCCCTCTCTCGAGGAATAGAAGGGAGAGGTTTTTTTTACCACCAGCACACCCTTAAATAAGTAAATAAATAAATAAAATACACAGGGACCTGTCCCTGGTTAAGGACACTCGGAAAGCGTGATTCAAATGTTTCCTTTGGTAATGAGGTCTGTGTTGTCAGATAAT
This sequence comes from Podarcis muralis, assembly GCF_964188315.1. Lineage (NCBI taxonomy): Eukaryota > Metazoa > Chordata > Lepidosauria > Squamata > Lacertidae > Podarcis > Podarcis muralis. The sequence goes on along the minus strand of NC_135655.1, from coordinate 11,024,531 downwards.
AGATTATCCTGGCGGTGTCTACAAGGATAGACATAGACTAGTTTGGAACGAGCACAGACAAGGCTGGGCACTAGAGCAGGCAGTGACTAAGAAGCTTCTGAAATTTGTCATGTCAGGGGAGGAGGAGGGGAACTTCAACTAAGCTGTTGCTTTTGCCGGGGAAAGAAAACACCGGGCGTCTGCATGTGCGCGTGTGTGCGCGCTCACTAGCTGACAAGATACCGCTTCGGAGCGGCTGGTATTTGAGCTCACGGAGGCTCAGCGGTGGGCTGCCGGAGCCCGTCTTGGATACAGCTGTTGCTCTGGTGAGGCAAAAGGAAGCAGAAAAAGCAAACTCGGAAATGCCGGCTCGGGTTTAATGCGTTCCCAGTAATTGCAGAGTCAAGAACGATCCATTCAAAAGCACTCAGGTAGGTGCTTGTATTGAGCTGTGTGAATTTTAATACATATAGAGAGGGATTGTGTATGAGTGAATGAAAGAGAGAGAGAGAGAGAGAGAGAGAGAGAGAGAGAGAGAGAATATAAATGATTGCTAGGTAATGGATCATGGAAAGGGGTATGGGAGAGCAATAAATGATGCTATTGTTGATTTGATTGATAATAATTCTGGAAAGAGGACAGTTAGATTTAGAAAGCTCAAAATGGCCTTTCTCAGGACCATTTCAGAATTTTCAGATTTTTTAACTCTTAAAGTTGTCTAGAAAAAATTGCTAAAGTTTGTTACTTAAGTCATTTGTGGTTTGCTTCCGTGTACGTGTGTGTGTGTGTGTGTTTAAATGACACCTGAAGAAGAAAGACTGGGGATGGCACAAGTGTTCAAAAACTCACCGTGAATACTTTAACCAAAATGATGGGGAAACTGGATATGAATGAGAGAAAAGCCAAATAATTTATTTTTTCATATGCTTGGAGTTTCCTGTTTCACTGGAGTTTATTTGGGCAAAAATTACTCAAATCCATTATAAAGATGTGGAGCAGTGATTTTTGGCTTGAGCCCAGTCTGAGCGGTGGGGGAAATTAAATATGTAATCCTATATACAAATAACTCTGGAATACTCCTCATTGAGTTCAATGGAGATTACTTCTGAGTCGGAAGGCGTAGGATCACCATTGGGATGAGTTTTTTCAGCCTTTGTGTCTATGCTCCACTCTTTTTTTTAAGGAATGTTATGAAAGGGGTTAATGCAATGGCATTCCCAATTAATTAATTTCACCAATTCCTCATCCATTCTACTAATGCCTCATTAATTCCTAATTCCACCGCATGGAAGTAGCAGTAGACTGTAAACCGGTCTCTTAACTGCTGGGTAGAAAAATACTTCCCAGATCTGAGGGAAAATCACACACTGGGCACAATTTGCTCACCATAAAATGCCTCCAAGTCCCATTGATGTCAGTAGGAAACTTAAGCTGTTGCTTAACTCACTTCTATTGAAACCAATGGGACTCCAGATCGTTTAGCTCTGGCTGGATCTTGCCCAGTGTGTATGCTTCCTAAAACAGAGAGGCACAGACTTGAAGGTCACATCCTCGAAGCCCTCACATCCCTGCTAAGAAAGTCGAGGGGTGGGGGCTTGTTGTGGCTACTCTGTACGTGCTCAGAAGAAGCCTCCTTTTAACTGTATCGCATGGCTCCTCTGGGAGTCCTCCTTGCACTGGAAACCTGTCTCCAAGGCATAGTCTTATATGCATCCAACACACATCTTCTGTGGCTATTTCTTGGAGTTGTAGCCCACTCTGTGCCACGGTGATCTCAGAACAGGTGACGCCACGCCAGGGGCTTTGTGCAATTGCTAGCGATGCCTTGAAAGGTTGTGTCTTTGCAGCAGTGGGGCATTGAAAGGTGAGGCTTCGAATCCTGCCCTCTTAGGGCTTGGCTTCATTACCCTTTTTCATAGCCTTTCCATGAGGGAGGGGGGGTCACAGCTCATGCGCTGTCTGCTGCAGATCTCTGGTTCAATCCCACACATCTTTACCCAAGTCCCTGGGAAGCCATATCCAACCAAAGGTTGCAGCAATATACCGAGTTAGCACAACCAATGGTTTGGCACAGACAAATGTGGCTTCATGTGCACTGTGTACTTGAACCTCACAATTTCCCGCTTGTTTAAAGCGGGTAGAGGTATTGATCCAGGTAAAGCCCCCCTCCCTTACAAAATGCACACCATCCTTACTCATTTGTTCCTCCCTGACAAAGGCTACTCAGACGATTACTCAGTCCACTTCTTTGGAGAAGCCCAGTGTGGCGAAAGGTCGAGATGCAATTTCTATGCGACGCAGAGCATTTCTATGCGACACAGAGATGTAGAGATTGTAGGATTAAACCTCAAGGTAGCGTTTTGGGCTAACTGATCACATCGGTTAAAAGGGTCTGTGGTTCCGGATCCATGCAGCGCAGCCTATGTTTATTATATAATTTTGCAGCCGTCTCTTTTATTTTTAATACTCGGCTGAATCACAATGTGTGTGCGTTCACATTTTTGGAATGCCAATGATAAAAATGGCAAATAGTTGGGCAGAGATCCAGTCCCTGGGAAAAAAGAAGAAGTTTGGACGAGCCCGAGAAATTGTGTCTCCTTGGAATATGCAGAAATGCGGGGATCCTATTCTGGTTTGCAAGACAACCTGAGCAATGATATGCAGCCACCTAATGGCAAACCAGCTTGTTGGGACCCCTTCCTGCTTGCAGCCTTCTCGATTCGAGGAGGACAAAGCAAAAACCGGACAAGCTAGCAGCACAGGGAGAGCAGAAACCTAGGTGGGCTTTCACAGCATGTGTTGTTGTTCTTGTTTAGTCGTTTAGTCATGTCTGACTCTTCGTGACCCCATGGACCAGAGCATGCCAGGCGCTCCTGTCTTCCACTGCCTCCCACAGTTTGGTCAAACTCATGCTGGTAGCTTTGAGAACACTGTCCAACCATCTCGTCCTCTGTCGTCCCCTTCTCCTTGTGCCCTCCATCTTTCCCAGCATCAGGGTCTTTTCCAGGGAGTCTTCTCTTCTCATGAGGTGGCCAAAGTATTGGAGCCTCAGCTTCAGGATCTGTCCTTCCAGTGAGCACTCTGGGCTGATTTCCTGAAGAATGGATAAGTTTGATCTTCTCACAGCATGTATATATGCATTATTTGTTTATTTATTCAAAACATTTCCATGCCGCCCCGAAAGTCAAAATTCCTGGGGCGTTTTGCCATGACAATACAAATAGCAAGATAAAAACAAGGAAAAGCAAGTGCCAAAATAAGGAAGAGCCGAAGCTAAGTGGCAAGCACCTGCCTTGGATGCAAAAGGCTCCTATTTCTATCCCATCTCCGCTTATAGCAGCCTGAGTCATTGGAGAGCTGCTGCCTGTCCGTGTTGACAGTACTGGGCTGGATGGACCAATGGTGTGGCTCAGTACGGGGCTGCTTCCTATAGTCTTAATAAATCACCTCAGGTGGGAAATGGCTTAAAGAGGTTCTTTTAAAATAATATTTTGAAAATGAATTTATCTCCAGTGCCTTTCAGATTTCAGACACCACAGGGTCTTCTTTTATCCCAACAAGTCAGTATAATTCTTTTATCCTCCAGAGGCTGCTATTTTATCCACATGTACCTTTAATGTTTTTAAATGTACCACATGTTTTTAATGTTCTGTTGAAAGCCGCCCAGAGTGGCTGGGGAAACCCAGCCAAATTGGCGGGGTAGAAATAATAATAATAATAATAATAATAATAATAATAATAATAATAATAATAATAATACCTGGGAGGGAGTTAAGCTCCGTGACAAACATGGACTTATTCCTGAGTAGGCACACAAACACAAATGCACAGTTAAGGATTGTAATTAATAAGTTTTCAAGACCTTGTGTCAATATTTTTGCTCTTTCTTTTTTCAGAAAAGGAGAGAGATGCTAGACTTGGCTCTAGATGCAGTAGACTATGGACTGGCACATGCTAAAATCCGCCAGCCTCTTCAAAGTAGATTACCAGGACTCTTACCTCTCATTAGCTCTTGGCCATCAGTTAAACACACAAACACACACACCACCGCAACAAAAACAAACAAACAAACCCTGCTATACATTTTGAACTGATTTGAATTTCAAATTTGAGTTTAAGCTTGAAACAGGAATTGAGGGGATGCTCACCAAATTTGCAGACGACACCAAACTGGGAGGGGTAGCTAATGCTGCAAAAGACAGAATCAGGATTCAGTATGACCTTAACAGATTGGAGAACTGGGCGCAAGCTAACAAAATGAATTTCAATAGGGACAAATGTCAGGTTCTGCACTTAGGCAGGAAGAACTGGGTGCACAAATATAGGATGGGGGGCACCTGGCTTAATGGCAGTACATGTGAAAAAGGGATCTAGGGGTCTTGGAGAACCATAAGCTTAACATGAGTCAACCGTGTGATGCAGCGGCAAAACAAGCTAACGCTGTTCCAGGCTGCATTAACAGAAGTCTAGTGTCTGATCAAGAGAGGTAATAGTACAGCTCTATTCTGCCTTGGTCAGAACACACCTGAAATACTGTGTCTAGTTCTGGGTGCTGCAGTTTAAGAAGGATATGTTGACAAGCTGGAAGGTGTGCAGAGGAAGGCGACCAAAATGATCAAGGGTCTGGAAACTAAGCCTGATGAGGGATGTTTGAGGGAATTGGGTATGTTTAGCCTGGAAAAGAGTGGACTGAGACGAGATATGGTAGCCATCTTTAAATATCTAAACGGCTGTTGCACGGAAGGTGAAGCAAGCTTGTTTTCTCCTGCTCTGGCAGGTAGGACCCGAATTAGTGCATTTAAGTTACAAGAAAAGAGATTCCGACTAAACATCAGGAAGAACTTTCTGGCAGTCAGAGCTGTTTGGCAGTGGAACAGAGTCCCACGGGAGGCGATGGACTCTCCTTCCTTGGAGGTTTCTAAGCAGAGATTGGATGGCCATCTGCCATGGATGCTTTAGCTGAGATTCCTGCATTGCAGGGGGTTGGACTAGATGACCCCTGGGGTCTCTTCCAGCTCTAAGATTCTATGAAGGCAAAATTATGCACGATGCTTCAAAGATTTGTGTCCCGTCAATGTTGGAGTGGAGTGGGGTGGGTGTTTGAGGCAGCGTTGGGTTTGAATGAAGCTCCATATCCCTGCCCAGTCACAAAGCTCCCACTATGGCCTTGGGCAAGTCTGAACTTACTAGGGCTCTTGCCAGGGTTCTGCTTTGCTGCTTTAAGCCAAGCAGGGAGCTATTGCGTTGCCAGTGGCGTGCAGTGAATTTTTTTCGCAGGGGAATAGTTAAGGTCAGAGGTGCCAGCATGCAAGGGCAGTTGGAGGGGGGAGTGATGTGTGCGTGGCATCACATATGTTAAAGATTTTCTTGTTTTACAGAAGTATGTATAATGTCTCTCATATTTTTTCCATGTAACATTTTTACAAATCCATTTTATTTGTTGAGACATTAGGGGGAGAAAAAAAGGGGTGGGGGGGAAGATGGGTGGGGGTTGGGGTCGGGTGGCGATGTTTCTATTACGCTTAATGTATGTAGGGTTTGGTGTCAGCGTTGCTTGTGCTGTTCACTTGTGTTCCTTTGGTGGTGAGAGAGGTTGGAGTTGGCCTAGGGTGTGGCTGTTCATTTGTGGTTGGCTGTGGTGATCTTTGCTGTCATGTGTGAATGGGGTGGGTGGGTGTTTTGGATCAGGTTTGCCATATTGATTTGTATGCTGTTGGTGGATTATTGTCATTGTCTTGTTGGGCTGTGTATGTGATAAAGGGGAGCCATACCAGGGTAAAGGCGTCTTCTTCTGTTTGTCCCCGTGTCAGTTTCAGTTTATTGGTTAATTTTTCTAGTAGGGCTGTTTCCCATACTATTTGGTACCATTGGTCCATGCTTACTCCTGACAGGTCTCTCCAGTGTCTGGTTATGGTGTTTCTGGCTGCTGAAAGTAGGTGGGTTATGAGTTCTTTGTGGTGTAAATGGGCATTGTTGTCTTGGAAGATGTTTAGTAGGGCCAATTCTGGGGTGATGTCTAATACTTGCTTAGTTATTTTACATATTTCTTGTGTGTCTGTTGTCCTGAATAGGTGGATTTTGGGGCACTCCCACCACATGTGGAGGTATGTGCCTGTGGAGGTGCACCCTCTCCAGCATTTTGGTGAGGTTCCTGGGCGTATTATCGCTACTTTCTTGGTGTTAGGTACCACCTGTAGGTGAGTTTCAGAGAGAGTTCTTTTCTTTTCGTTGATATGGATTTAAAGGGGGGTTTAGACCACATTCTGGTCCATTGAGTGGGGTTAATCTCATTGCCTATGTCATTCTCCCATTGTTTTTTGATTGCGTCTAGGGGGTTTGTGGGATTTTGGAGTAGTATTTTGTATATTGCGGATACCATCCCTTTACCGTTTCCCTTTGTTGTTAGAAGGAGGTTTTCGAAGGTTGTCAGGGGCCTAGTTGCTGCTGATTTTACTGTTGGGTTGTTTAAGAGGGCAGAAGTTTCCTGAGCTTTGGGATGGATGCACCAGGCCTCTGACAGGATGCTGCGTCATACAGTCACAGAGTGAACGGGATCTCATGAGATTTCTGAACCTGGCAGGATTTGCATTTACAGTGGTACCTCGGGTTACAGATGCTTCAGGTTACAGACTCTGCTAACCCAGAAATAGTACCTCAGGTTAAGAACTTTGCTTCAGGATGAGAACAGATATTGCAAGTTGGCAGCGGGAGGCCCCATTAGTTAAAGTGGTACCTCAGGTTAAGAACAGTTTCAGGTTAAGAACGGACCTCCAGAACGAATTAAGTTCTTAACCTGAGGTACCACTGTATCTCTTTTGGACAGAAATGCCAAGTCGTCTTTTTCTCTACCAGGTTTTCCCCCCATTTGGGTTCCTGTCAAGATTTTGAACACTTGGCCATCTATTTTCGATAAATTTTGTTTTCTTATTAAAAGACCTTAGTGCTCTGCACCCAGCATGTAAACAGCATTCTAGACCAGGGTTTCCCCAAACAATAATTTTAAAAATGCAATATTACAAGCAGTTACAAACAGGCTTCTCAGTTGTGGCTCTGTTCCTGTTTGCATGGCAGCACAGAGTTCGCTGTTGGAGGGAGTGATATCAGGACACAGCTGCCCCACAGAGCTCGCCAAAGTATTGATTCTTACTGTGTTCCTGAAACTGACTCTCTGTTCTCAGAGAGCCTAATCCCAAAGCTTTCTGCTGTTCACTCCTGACTCTCTCCCCTCCAGATCTAGGGGTTTTGGTGAACCATAAGCTTGACATGAGTCAACCGTGTGATGCAGCAGCAAAACAAGGTAACGCTGTTCCAGGCTGCATTAACAGAAGTCTAGTGTCTGATCAAGAGAGGTAATAGTACTGCTCTATTCTGCCTTGGTCAGAACACACCTGAAATACTGTGTCTAGTTCTGGGTGCCACAATTTAGGAAGGATGTTGACAAGCTGGAACGTGGGCAGAGAAGGGCAACCAAAATGATCAAGGGTCTATAATTGGAAGTAAGGATAAGAAGTTTGTAATGAAAGAGAATATTGATGTTACAAATATGAAATTGGGAACTGCTAAATATGTGTTATGATGAAATTCAGATTGGAAGGTGTCAAGGAACTCTTCTAGCAATGTAAATATAACAGGGAATAATAAGAAGAAAAAAATCTTCTTTTAACTTTTGCGTTTTTATTGTTGTTAAGTTTTTATGTTGTGTTAAATGTAATGTTTTTTTCTGTGTTTATGTTTGTGTATTATAAGAGAAAACCACTAAATTTTTTTTTTGGGGGGGGTGAATGATCAAGGGTCTGGAAACCAAGGCTGATGAGGGATGGTTGAGGGAATTGGGTATGTTTAGCCTGGAAAAAAGGAACTTAGAGGAGATATGGTAGCCATCTTCAGATATCTTAAGGGCTGTCACATGGAAGATGGAGCAAGTTTGTTTTCCCCTGCTCTGGCAGGTAGGACCCGAACTAGTGGATTTAAGTCACAAGAAAGGAGATTCTGGCTACACATTCAGAAGACTTTTCTGGTGGTTAGAGCTGTTCGGCAGTTGACCAGATTCCCAAGGGGAGTGGTTAACTCTCCTTCCTTGGAGGTTTTCAAGCAGAGGTTGGATGGCCATCTGTCATGGATGCTTTAAGCTGAGATTCCTGCATTGCAGGGGGTTGGACTAGATGACCCTCAGGGTCCCTTCCAACTCTACAATTCTACGATTCTATGATTCCTAATAATAATAATAATAATAATAATAATTTATTATTTGTACCCCGCCCATCTGGCTGGGTTTCCCCAGCCACTCTGGGCGGCTTCCAACAAAGACCAAAAAAACACTAAAATGTCACACATTAAAAACTTCCCTGAACAGGGCTGCCTTCAGATGTCTTCGGAATGTTAGGTAGTTGTTTATCTCTTTGACATCTGACGGGAGGGCGTTCCACAGGGCGGGTGCCACTACCGAGAAGGCCCTCTGCCTGGTTCCCTGTAACATGACTTCTCGCAGCGAGGGAAGCACCAGAAGGCCCTCGGTGCTGGACCTCAGTGTCTGGGCAGAACGATGGGGGTGGAGACGCTCCTTCAGGTATACTGGACCGAGGCCGTTTAGGCCTTTAAAGGTCAGCACCAACACTTTGAATTGTGCTCATAAATAGGCAGGTTTTCCGAGGAAGCACTAGAGCTTCAAAATCAACTTCAATTGCACCACCTGACCCTGCTGGCATGCCATTGAATCCCACCTGTACATAGTGGCAGTCTGGACTCCACCTAGTTGCAAGAAGAAAGACCAAATATAAAAATAGCAGGCACTTTGGCCCCATATGCACATAATGGTAGAAGCCAGACTTTCTAGCTTATTGTGATATATTGTGAAAGACAGGTATGCTGGTATGGGCTGCCTGATCATTCTCTCACTGCTCCTTCCCCAGAGGAAGTGGAATAAACAAACCAGAAAACTATGGTTTCCTGTTATGGCTGAAACAGGCCATGGCTTGTTGCTCCTTATTGCTAGCCAACCTTAAGCCATAGTTGTTGTTGGCTAGGGAATGTGAAGTCACTTAGATTTCAAAAGAAAAGGCACACCTGGTGTTTTTTAAATTGAAGGGATGGCTAACATCAACAAGAACCCCATGTAATACATAGTCCTTCAGATGTTGCTGGACTTCAACTCCCATCAACTCCCTACCAGTATGGCCAATGGTCAAGGAGGATGGGAGTTATAGTCCAACAACATTTGGAGGGCCACGAATTCCAAATCCCTGTATTAAACAAGGAATACATGGGAACTTGGGATGCGGGTGGCGCTGTGGGTTAAACCACAGAGCCTAGGACTTGCCGATCAGAAGGTCTGCGGTTCGAATCCCCGCGACGGGGTGAGCTCCCATTGCTCGGTCCCTGCTCCTGCCAACCTAGCAGTTCGAAAGCACATCAAAGTGCAAGTAGATAAATAGGTACCGCTCTGGCGGGAAGGTAAACGGCGTTTCCGTGCGCTGCTCTGGTTCGCCAGAAGCGGCTTAGTCATGCTGGCCACATGACCCGGAAGCTGTACGCTGGCTCCCTCGGCCAATAAAGCGAGATGAGCGCCGCAACCCCAGAGTCGTCCACGACTGGACCTAATGGTCAGGGGTCCCTTTACCTTTACATGAGAACTACTGGAGCATTCAGGTAGCTCAGACTGTTCCCAGTCCACTGCTGAAACATGGTTATTTTTCTGGATTTATATCTAAGTCAATTTCCATTTTTTTGCACATGACCTGCCTAGAGAACTGCATTGCAAAATTCAGGGAGATGAGAAGTTTGGAAGATGTTTCGATTCATTTACTGCATTGGAAAATGTGGATTAGGTAGGTTCACCTTTATATATGAACTGAATCCAATTCTACCCCATCCTCATTTACATCCAGGGGGTTTAAGGCACTGCTTGAATGTTTATTCTAAAGATTTGCACCCCGCCTTTCTAGGCAAAAGCCAGCTCAAGGCAGCTTAAAGGTGAAGGTACCCCTGACCATTAGGCCTAGTCGCGGACGACTCTAGGGTTGTGCGCTCACCTCACTCTATAGGTCGAGGGAGCTGGCGTACAGCTTCCGGGTCATGTGGCTAGCATGACTAAGCTGCTTCTGGCGAACCAGAGCAGCGCACGGAAACGCCGTTTACCTTCCCGCTGGAGCAGTGCCTATTTATCTACTTGCACTTTGACGTGCTTTTGACAGTTCAAAAGGTTGGGAGGAGCAGGGACCGAGCAACGGGAACTCAACCCGTCGCGGGGATTTGAACCGCCAACCTTCTGGGCTCTGTGGTTTAGACCACAGCGCCACCCGCGTCCCACCCAAGGCAGTTTACAATGATCTAAATATAATGAAGGTTCATAGGATTTACAGCTAGTCTTCCATCCAGGCACTCAACAGGTTGAGATCATCTGAGCTTCACCAAGCTTGCTGCATTGTCCTGGGATAGCTCAGTCGGTAGAGCATGAGACTCTTAATCTCAGGGTCATGAGTTCGAATTTCGCATTGGGCAAAAGATTCCTGCCTTGCAGGGGGTTGGACTAGATGACCCTTGAGGTCCCTTCCAGCTCTAACAATTCTATGATTCTATGTGCCTTCCAGCCAGTCTAAGTCGGATATCTCCTCCTATGACCCATCTTTAAAAAAAGGAGTCAGAAATAGTATTGTAATTTATCTTCCATAGTGGAGCACTCCTAAAAGTCTAGCCACTTTGTGGCTTCAGCATCAAAAAAGTTTTGCTCCCCCCGCCAGCACCATCCTAACTTTGCTTAAAATCCAGCCTGATTAAGAGTTCTGGGAAGCTTCCCCTCTGTTCTCTGACGTTGCAGTTGGTCCTAATAAAAATATTGTGGATTGTGGGTCTCTCCCCCCCCCCCCACCTTGGAATATAAGAGATGAGTGGGGGGGGGGAGAGGGGAAAGGAGAAGAAATTATAAAGCATTTCTGATTAAAGGAGACTGTGGGAGCAAATATCAGTAGCAGGAAATATTTTGTCTCCTGATGCTTAGAAGCGGCTTATCGTGGCTGATATCTTCTGTTGGCAAGGTCTCATGCTGAGACTGCCGGCCTTGAAACCTCCTAAGCTTTGAAGATTTCCCGGCTACCCAGCATCTATGGGACATTACTGCAGCTCCTGAGAAAGGCCAATATCACAACCGATTGAAATAAACCCCTGCATAAAGATGTGCTTTTCTGAAACGAATGGCTAAATTTGTTCTTAAGCAGGTAACACCGTCCCCACAAAAAAGCCAATAAAACTGGTAATGTTGCGCATGGATTCCTTTATATTGACACAACTCTCGGGTTTAAAGTTGTGCAAATATGACTCACAGGCTTGATTTAATAGATTTGTCTCTTTGGAAGGAATTGAAGCCCAAAATTTGGACATCAAATATACGATAAGGATATACTTGCGCAGAAAACTGTTGGGTGTGGTTCAAATAAGCACACAGTGCAGGTCGCAGTGACCATCGGTGTTTGCATAAAGCCAGGGGGCCAATGTCTAAAACCAATTTCTCTGCAACACGGGCCAAGTTTTGAATTTTTTACCTGCATATTCTTTTTTTAATCAGTTTAACAGACTAGACCTTGAAAATTTACCATCTACTGTAATTAAGCAATGTCAGTATATTAAGCAACCGGGGGGGGGGGGGGAGGAGGCTGGTAAAAATATAACAGTGAGTGTATCATGCGAAGTGATGTTGTATTGCTTTGTGCCACGGTTTGGATTCTTGGATTATTGCATGTGGGTTTTGGGTTGGTGTGCTCACTGTCTGTGGTGGACATACAGATAGATTTTTGTTCTTGTATCAAGGGCTTTTGAATCAGGAAGAGATGGAGCAGACCGAGTTCTGCTCCTTGCAACAACAACAAAACCTAGGAGATTGCTCTAGTTCTTTGAGAGCTGAGATGTATTGCTTTGCCTTCAAGAACGAGGCTGGCGATCTTTCCAGGAAGGTGGCTTTCTTGCTTTTGTTGTTGATTAGTCGTTTAGTCATGTCCAACTCTTTGAGACCCCATGGACCAGAGCACGCCAAGCACTCCTGTCTTCCACTGCCTCCCGCAGTTTGGTCAAACTCATGCTGGTAGCTTCGAGAACACTATCCAACCATCTCGTCCTCTGTCGTCCTTTCTCCTTGTGCCCTCCATCTTTCCCAACATCAGGGTCTTTTCCAGGGAGCCTTCTCTTCTCATGAGGTGGCCAAAGTACTGGAGCCTCAGCTTCAGGATCTGTCCTTCCGGTGAGCACTCAGGGCTGATTCCTTAAGAATGGATAGGTTTGATCTTCTTGTAGTAAAAGACTCAAGAGTCTCCTCCAGCACCATAATTCAAAAGCATCAATTCTTCGACCATCAGCCTTCTTTATGGTCCAGCTCTCATTTCCATACATCACTACTGGGAAAACCATAGCTTTAACTCTACGGACCTTTGTTGGCAAGGTGATGTCTCTGCTTTTTAAGATGCTGTCTAGGGACCTCTAGGATGTTCCTATTTATGGACCTTAATTTCCTCCTCGGGGCACACCAGGAGAGGCGGTCCCGTAGGTACGAGGGTCCTAGGCCGTGAAGGGCTTTAAAGGTCAAAACCAGCACCTTAAATCTGACCTTGGACTCCACCGGGAGCCAGTGCAGCTGGAAAAGCACTGGGTGAATATGCTCCCATGGCAGAGACCCCGTGAAGGCCAAATCCTGGTTATGTCTGAGAAATTCTGGACATATGGCAGCCCTAATAGGGCTACCTCTGAAAAGGCCCATTCTCCGAAAATCCACCCTCTAGATTTCTCTAGGAGCAGGTGCATGGAGGAAGGCCTCCGATGATGATCTTGGGGTGCAGGCAGTCTCACTGTCTGGGTACAGGATTGTGCCACTGCAGCCTGGAGGTGGTATGTGTCTGTGTCCATGTTTCTATAGGTTTGTGCTGTGCTTTTTTCTGGGGGGGGGGGGACACAGGGGTACACATACCCCTAAACATTTGATGAATCTTTGTCCATTTACAGTGGTACCTCTGGTTGCGGACGGGATCTGTTCCAGAGCTCCGGTTGTATCCCAAGGTTTCCCCAACCTGTTCTGCGCATGTGCGCGGCACAGTAGAGCACTGCTGCACATGCGCACGGCGAAACCCGGAAAAATACTTCCGGGTTTGCCGCATGCGTATCCTGAAGGATATGTAACCAGAGGTGCGCGTAAGTAGAGGTACCACTGTACTATAAAGTGGTACCTCAGGTTACATACACTTCATGTTACATACGCTTCAGGTTACTGACTCCGCTAACCCAGAAATAGTGCTTCAGGTTAAGAACTTTGCTTCAGGATGAGAACAGAAATTGTGCTCCGGCGGCGCGGCGGCAGCAGGAGGCCCCATTAGCTAAAGTGGTGCTTCAGGTTAAGAACAGTTTCAGGTTAAGGACGGGCCTCTGGAACGAATTAAGTACTTAACCCAAGGTACCACTGCATTTATTTTTCCGGATTTGAACTATAAAATTGTGATTTTCTTGAGTCAAAACGACAGTACCCCTAAACATTATTATTATTTTTAGAAAAAAAGTACTGGGTTTGTGTATTATAAAGTTATAAAGACTCCCTGTGTATAGCAAAGTAGCAGAACAGGAAGAGAGATAAACAAAGCCTCTATTTTGGATGTGCAAGTTATTACATCCTGGTTTTTTTTGCTTTTTGTATGGGAGACATCAAAAAATATGGCATCTCCCCACATGAATGATATGACCTTATTCTGCGTATTATGTCATACCCTGTAACATTTCTCTGTTGAAAATAGGGACATCCCATTACATAAAGATAATTTTACTATTTAAACCCCACACCTCTTACTGGGTTGCCCCAGCCACTCTGGGCAGCTTCCAGCATACATAAAAATATAAGAAAAACATTAAACATTAAAAAAAACCTGCTTCCCTATACAGGATTGCCTTCAGATGGCTCGGGGGTCGGATAACTCCATACCCTCCAACATTTTTCCAATGAAAATAGGGACATCCTAAGGAAAAGTGGGACATTTCTGGATCAAATCAGAAGCTGGGATGGCTTTTCTCAGGGCCGTCCCTAGAAAATAGAGAAGCTTGGAGGGACTGCTATATAGATCTGAGCTAGACTGACCAGGAGTGATCTCTCTTGCTCTCTTTCTCTTTATTTCTCTCTCTCCAGACAGTCCTCCTGCAGTCTCAGAGCTGCAGACTGCACAGCATATTCTGTGTTTGCTCTTTGGTTTATTAACGCTAATTGAGGCTTCACAAATTTGCATGCTGAAATTATCTTGGCTTCGCTAGGTATTTGTTGAATGGATTTCAATGCAACAATCAGAGGTTTCCTTGAATAGATGTTGTTACAAGGCTCTAGCACCTATGATTGCTATGATTAAAGGAGAGTTAAGAAGAAAAAGAGCTCATTTCTCCCTTCAGTGCTGTTGCAGTTTGCTTACTTTCTCAAGGCTTTCTGCAGCTGCTTTCTGAGCAGCTATAATCTGAAGATGTACAGTGGTAAAAGTAAGCAACTATCTTCATGTATGGAGCGCCTGCACAAGCTGTTGCTGAAATATTGCCACTATAAAAGCTTTAAAGTAAATAAATAAATAAATAGTTTCTGTAAAGGGAAATTATGCTGGATCTCAGGCCTACATAGGACCCAGCATCATTTCCCATTTCGGAAGCTAAATATTGCCCCATTGTAGCATTTCAAATAAATAACCATTTATCATTGATAGTTTGGGCATAACAGAAGGAGAATCCACCTGGATCAAAGCTAACGGTCCATCTAGTCCAGTACCCCTTCCTTACAGTGGATAGCCAGGTGCATGTGCGAAGTCTGAAAGGGGTGTTTTATCTGATTCCTTTAGACTTTTGAAGCCTTCACATATTGAGTGGGGGGCAGAATCTGCATACAGTGGTACCTCGGGTTACAGACGCTTCAGGTTACAGACTCCACTAACCCAGAAATAGGACCTCGGGTTAAAAACTTTACCTCAGGATGAGAACAGAAATCGCGTGGCGGCAGCAGCGGAAGGCCCCATTACATAGCTGTCAACTTACAGATTTGAAAATAAGGGACCAGCAGCCTTGAAAATAAGGGGCCAGCAGCCAAAATAAGGGACCTGCAGCCTTGAAAATGAGGGGCCAGCAGCCTTGAAAATAAGGGACCAGCAGCCAAAATAAGGGACCTGCAGCCTCACCTGTTCCAGGCACTCCAGTCTTCCTGTCCTCCTGCAGTCTGGTCAAACTCATGCTGGTAGCTTCGAGAACACTGTCCAACCAACTTTGTAACCAGAGGTTCAACTGACTAGAATCTGAATCACATGCACCACAAGGCCTATGCAGCCTCAACTTAAGATGGCTCCCCGGCCTGGCTTTGCACTGCAAAGTTTGCAGCAGCACGTGCAACAAAATGGTGTCCAGCATTCAAAAAACCCCTCAGCTTGCATTAACTAGCCACACACAAGGCATGCAAGCTCCACCCCCCAGTCGTTCTTAGACTTCTTATTGGGTGAGCAACACAGGCAAGCAACACAGTTGGAGCCTCCCTCCTCCCTGGCCGGCAGGGAGGGAGGGAGAGGAGCTGCTTCCTTTGAAATTTAAGGGGCATCATTTAAGGGACATCCATCAATAAGGGACAGCAGCGGGACATGGCGCTGGAATAAGGGACTGTCCCTTCAAATAAGGGACACTTGACAGCTATGCCCCATTAGCTAAAGTGGTACCTCAAGGTTAAGAACAGTTTCAGGTTAAGAACAGACCTCCGGAACGAATTAACTTCTTAACCCGCAGTACCATTGTAGTTTTAAAGTCTTTGATCCAGGGCTGGCCCACTCAGGTGGCAAGGGGAGGAACCTGCCTCAGGCGGCAGGATCCACAGGGGCAGAAGATGCAGCCTCCAAGCAGGGCTGGATTTAGGTTTGATGAGGCCCTAAGCTACCGAAGGTAATGGGGTTCAGCTGTCCTTTGTCAACAACAAATTGTTGCTGTTTTTTGTGTTGAATATATGCTATATGGTAATTTATGGACCTAATAGGTATCTAAAGCCATTTGCGCATAATAAATAGGAGCCTACACAACACGAAACACGGTTGCTGTATGTAGGTTTTATTTTAGTTGTTTTTTTTATCTTATATTTTGGAAATGTACATCCAGTTTTTCCCCTTTAAAAATTTTTGGGGCCCCCAAGAGAGTGGGGCTCTAAGCTATATCTTGTTTAGCTTATACGTAAATCTGGCAATGCCTCCAAGGAATGTATCACGTGTTGCTGGGACGGCACATTCCTTGAAGGCCGGATATGGCGTCTCCTCGGTTGCACTCCCCAATGCTTCCTCTACATCAGTCTCTTGGCAAATAGGTACCGCTAATCTCCTCCCACCCTGGTTCCTGGTGTATATCTTTATTCCCTCCTTGTTCCTGATGTAGATCTTCACACACCCCTTCTGTTAAGTGGTGGGTGAACATATCAGACGACACAGCGATTCTTCAAACAGCTCTTGTTTATTCACAGGCCAGGACAGAACTGAACTGAAGGGTTCAGTCAGCCTGCTTATATAGAGCTCCAGTACAACGTAACTGTAACAATTTTCTAAAAGTATCCAATCACTGAACGTCACTTTCGATCCCTTATTTGCATAACTATCTACAGTATCTCCCTGCTGGCCCAGGGTGAGAACTTCAGTACATAACACCTTCTTCCCTGGTGGCGAGGGACGCCATTTTGCCGTTTGCCTCAGGCGCCAAAATATCTTGGCCCGGCCCTGCTTTCACCAGTCTCCTAATAAGAAACACATTTTCTGTTCCCTTGTGTTTTTGTTTTGTTTCGAAACTGGGCAACATATCGCTACCAATATGAAAAGCCTTAATAGATCTTTTCTCCAGGATTTCCCCTCAACCATCAATTTACTGTTTGTTTGTTCGTGCATTTCTCCTTCGGCTTGGTTAGTTTAATCTTTTATCTGTGTACCTATTTGACCGTGGCATCTGAATCAGTCGTTGTACTTGATTGGAGAAATAATTGGCAAACTGTTCAGTGGGAGCGGGAACAAAATAAAGATCGTTCGAAGACAGAGCAGCTCAGCAAAAGCAGCTAGAAGACTAAATCTGGACATATTGGTGGTGGGGTCATTTTTATAACTTCAAACATCCAAGCTGTACTTCGGTTGTTTTTGATTTGTGAAAGCAGAAAGGTACTCACTGAATTTTGTTGTTGTTGTTGTTTAGTCGTGTCCTACTCTTCGTGACTCACTGAATAACAGTAGTAAATATATTTATAGTTCACACTACCTTCTACAAACGCCTGCTTTTAAGAATTGTGTTTCCTAAGGACAAGTTATTTCTAATGATGATTGGAAATATTCCTCTTCTTCTTTTAAATACACACGCATACACACTCCTTTAATTGTGCTGAGGGCTGCAAATATAAATTAGTTACATGTATCAGGTCAAACCTTTTGGCGGGCTGAAAAGGTGTTCAGAATAATTTGTATTATTATTCAATGCAAATGTTTAGAATACCTGCAGGTAGCAAGATCAAACACATCCATTCTTAAGGAAATCAGCCCTGAGTGCTCACTGGAAGGACAGATCGTGAAGCTGAGGCTCCAATACTTTGGCCACCTCATGAGAAGAGAAGACTCCCTGGGAAAGACCCTGATGTTGGGAAAGATGGAGGGCACAAGGAGAAGGGGACGACAGAGGACGAGATGGTTGGACAGTGTTCTCGAAGCTACAAACATGAGTCTGACCAAACTGCGGGAGGCAGTGGAAGACAGGAGGGCCTGGCGTGCTCTGGTCCATGGGGTCACGAAGAGTCGGACACGACTAAACGACTAAACAACAGCAAGCACCTGGTACCATCATTACACATCGTTAGGTGGCGGGCGAAAACCTTTCTCTTTACCCTGGCCTTCAGCCATTAATCTATGGCCTTTTAAAAATGGGGAAATGTTATTCTGAAACCCCCACCCCGTGGTTGCTTTAATAAATCAGCACTGGTGAAATGTTTGGTAGTTCAGATGATGAACCACCACTCTAAATCTCAGAGGCTCCCAAATAAGTTGACAGGAGCAGGTGAGAATCTGAGTAGTCGCATTGCTGTCAGCCTTGCAAGATGGTTGAGGCAGAGCCTCAGTACACAACCTTGTGTTTTCAGGGACTGCTTGTGCCTTTGACAATGGTACATTCTTCAAAATCGGAACAAAATTCTCCGTGCAGGATCTACAGGGGGGAATGCAACCTTGCCATCTCTGGCAGATGAGTGCTTAGATTAAGCTAAAATGCATCTTACCATCATAAAGTTTATCCTAATGTTTTGCCAAAATCTGCTCACCTGATATTTCCACCTGCTGGTTTGAGTCCACCCCTCTAGAGCAGCAGAGATACAGTGGTACCTCGGGTTACATATGCTTCAGGTTACATACGCTTCAGGTTACATACGCTTCAGGTTACAGACTCCGCTAACCCAGAAATAGTGCTTCAGGTCAAGAACTTTGCTTCAGGATGAGAACAGAAATTGTGCTCTGGCAGCAGCAGGAGGCCCCATTAGCTAAAGTGGTGCTTCAGGTTAAGAACAGTTTCAGGTTAAGAACGGACCTCTGGAATGAATTAAGTACTTAACCCGAGGTACCACTGTATTTCCTTAGAATTCAGAAACTGGTAATCTAAGGATTTGTCTTAAAGTCATTTGGTCCAGGCAGGTCCTAAAGACTCAGGGATTGTTGATGGAGTTGGGTATGTTCAGCCAGGGGAAGAGAAGATTTAGAGGTGGTAATATAGCCAGAGGTAATACAATAAAGGTAAAGGTAAAGGTACCCCTGACCGTAAGGTCCAGTCGTGACCGACTCTGGGGTTGCGTGCTCATCTCGGTCAAGAGGCTGGGAGCCGGCACTTGTCCGCAGACAGCTTCCGGGTCATGTGGCCAGCATGACGAAGCTGCTTCTGGTGGACCAGAGCAGCACACGGAAACGCCGTTTACCTTCCCGCCGGAGCGGTACCTATTTATCTACTTGCACTTTGATGGGCTTTCGAACTGCTAGGTTGGCAGGAGCAGGGACCGAGCAATGGGAGCTCACCCCGTCGCGGGGATTCGAACCGCAGACCTTCTGATCGGTAAGTCCTAGGCTCTGTGGTTTAACCCACAGCGCCACCCACGTCCTAGGTAATACAATAGGGTCACATTATTTCAAGAAGTAAAAATCAGGACACAAAGTTGTAGAGCTTTTTTTTTTTTTTTTGGTAAAAGCAAGTTGCTTTTAGAAAAGTTTGCTTTGGGGGGGGGGGCAAGTTTCAAAAGCCCAGACATTTTGCCGATTTCCCAAAATTCCCCCTACAATATGATGCTCTAGATGGCAGAACACAAAACAATGGATTAAAATTTCAAGAATGGGGATTCTGACTAAACGTTAGGAAGAACATTCTGACAGAGAGAGGTGTTTGGCAGTGGAGCAGACTCCCTTGGGAGGTGGTGGACTCTCCTCCCTTGGAGGTTTTTAAGCGGAGGTTGGATGTTTACATGTCATGCATGCTTTAGCTGTGATTCTTGCATTGCAGGGGGTTGGACTAAATGACTCCTGGATTCATAGCTGTCAACTTACAGATTTGAAAGGGACCAGCAGCCTTGAAAATAAGGGGCCAGCAGCCAAAATAAGGGACCTGCAGCCTCACCTGTTCCAGGCACTCCAGTCTTCCTGTCCTCCTGCAATCTGGTGAAACTCATGCTGGTAGCTTTGAGAACACTGTCCAACCAACTTTGTAACCAGAGGTTCAACTGAATAGAATCTGAATCACATGCACCACAAGGCCTATGCAGCCTCAACTTAAGATGGCTCCCCGGCCTGGCTTTGCACTGCAAAGTTTGCAGCAGCACTTGCAACAAAATGGCGACCAGAATTCAACCCCCCCCCCTCAGCTTGCATTAACTAACCACACAGACTTCTTATTGGGTGAGCAACACAGGCAAGCAACACAGTTGGAGCCTCCCTCCTCCCTGGCTGGCAGTGAGGGAGGGAGAGGAGTTGCTTCCTTTGAAATTTAAGGGACATCATTTAAGGGACATCCATCAATAAGGGACAGCAGTGGGACATGGCACTGGAATAAGGGGCTGTCCCTTCAAATAAGGGACACTTGACAGCTATGCCTGGATTCCCTTCCAACTCTATAAAAATCTGTTATTCTAAATTTATCTTAGATGTTCTTGTGCATAATGTCGTTTCAAGTTGTTCCTCAATATTCTAGTCTATCTGTGGACCAAGAATCATAATAGTAAAGGTTGCCGGGTCCTCTTGTACAACAAAGCTCTGGTTCTTCCTCTGGCTTAAGGACTGCGATGACTAATTTTTCTGTAATCAATGTTTTTGAGATTCTGTGCCTGCAAAGCAATTCCTCTAGCAGTGAGGGTCAAAGTTATTATGAGAGCATTGTGAGTGCTTTCATTGGGTCAAAGAGAACAAAGTCTAAATTTAGCCCTGTGTGTTTGTTGTGGGTCAATTGAATGCGCTGTTTTGGTCTTTCCCCTAGAAATTAATGGAAAATACATGTAGGAAGAAGATAAACAGCCAAAGATATCCGCAGGCTTAAAGACATTTTGTGATGTTATATCCCCCAGCAATTAAGTTTTAAAAATAAATCAAGCAAGCAGAGAACAACTCAAGGTTCAGAGCACAAGATAGGGAGTCTGTAACCCTCCAAGTTGTCATTGAACTCAAACTCCCACCATCCCCAGTCAACATGGCTAATGGTCAAGCAAAAACATCTGAAGGGTGACAGGTTCCCCATCCCTGATCTAGATAGTGGCGAATCCATCCAAGGAAAGTGGAATAATCTGTTGTTATCACACATGATCAGGTCATGTGTCTCTGTAGACATCTTGGACAGGATTCAACCAATGAGTTCCATCAGCAGAAGTTCATGCAAGGACTTCTGCTTGCGCAATGGAGGTTGCCCTCCTTTCCACCTGTTTCAGCACCAGAGCCATGCAGCCAGAGAGAAGACCAAATAAATATAATTCTTAACGTTTCTGTTTTCCAGATTGAATATTTGAGGATGACTGCTTGAAGAGGAGGCACTTGGCTCCAGCATGTCCCTCTGTGCATCATCTCACAAGGAGTTGCCACCAATCCAAGATCTCGTATGTACCAAAGCAGAAGTGAAAAGCTCCCTCTCCGAGCTGGTCTCTCCTGTCCCTTTCAGCTGCAGCCAGTCTGCTTTGAGCGTTGAGCACAGCCCAATTTACATCCCATCCTCTTATATGGAAAGCAGGCATGAGTATCCGGCCATGACATTCTACACCCCCGCTATGATGAACTACAGCATTCCAAGCACTTTCGGCGACTCGGAAAGTGCCTCTCTCAGACAGTCGGCCAGCCCGAGCATGTTATGGTCTGGTTCTGACCACATCTCTCCTTTGACTTTACACTGCCAGTCGTCCGTTTTATTTGCAGAGCAACCAAAAAGCCCGTGGTGCGAAGCAAGACCCGGGGATCACGCTCTTCCTATGCACAGGTAACAAATGCTTATCTATCTGTTTTTCATCAGTTCCAACAGTGTTGTTTCTCCAAAGCATAGGCTTTGGGGGGAGATTGCTGTAGTGTGAACAGCTACAGTGGGAACAACTACAAGCAGCCAGTGTGGTGTAGTGGTTAGGAGTGGTAGACTCGTAATCTGGGAAACCGGGTTCGATTCCCCGCTCCTCTACCTGCAGCTGCTGGGTGACCTTGGGCTAGTCACACTTCTCTGAAGTCTCTCAGCCCCACTCACCTCACAGAGTGTTTGTTGTGGGGGAGGAAGGGAAAGGAGAATGTTGGCCGCTTTGAGACTCCTTAAGGGGAGTGAAAGGCGGGATATCAAATCCAAACTCTTCTTCTTCTTCTTCTTTGGAACTCCCTGCTGATTGACACCAGACAGGTATTTTTCACGGTACTCTTTTTGGAGCCTGCCAAAAATGTTTTTCTTTAGGCAAGTCTACCCAGATAATTATTCATATTTGAATATTTTACACAGTTGTTTTTAACTGTTTCATTTTCTGGTAATTCCATTATTTTATTCTTTTTGTAAACCACTGTTTGTTTGCTTTCTCTCTCCCAAAAACAGTAACAACAAACAAAAGGGTATATACGTTATATGTGGCTTTCTTGCTATCATGTCAAGTGGGGCTCGTGACAAGAGAATGGCTTATTGGAGCAGAGATTTTGGCCGAACTCCTTCCTCCCTTCTTTTCTGAGAATTGGTTTTAAAGAGGCATTTCTTGTCTTCAGAATGATCTGCCTTTGCAGACACCCCCTCTTTTGCAGTTGCGCTTCTCCTCCCGTTCGTTTTTTTGTGGCGGTGTCTTAATGGTGTGTTCATGCCATTAATTTATTGCCATGGAAACAATGATTGTGGTATTGAGCAATCCTGAATTATAACTTAAATGAAAGTTCAAAGATGGGAAGAGTATGAACTCCACAGAACTAATCCCTCCCCCTTCCCTTGATTAAATGAGCATAGGCCATTATTATTATTATTTTAATGAAAGGATTTTGTTTTTAAATACGATGTGCCAAACTTTGCTTGAGTTAGAAGGGAACCTCTTTGAAGCCCTGAGGCAGTTGACACAATTCAGAGCCCCACACGTGCAGTGAAACATGCGTGGAGCATCTATGCTTGCAGATCTCCCTCATTCATTCCAGTGGAGGAGATTCTTTCACACAGGCCCATCTCTTTGGATTTGTTGAGCAACACCAGCTATTGTAGGGTTGCCATATTTCAAAAAGTAAAAACCAGGACGCCCTGAAAGTTGTTGAGCTTCCAGCATAACCCCTCCAATTTTATTTTTTCACAAAAACACCAAAAGAAAAACAACCCCTGTGATTTTTCGATTGGCTTGACTAACGTCCAAGACAAAGCGCCGCCTTTCGGAAATTCACCCCAGATGTCAATTCCGCCTTTGAAATCCCAGTAATGTCCGGGAAAATCAGGATGTATAGCAACCCTAAGCTATTGAAGAAATGTTAGCAAGCCCCCCGCTCTTCTCCCTTCCCCTCCCCAACACAAAAATCAAACGTAAAAGTTTTTCATTGAAAACTGTCAGTCTGGCTCAGCTGAAGTAAAAAAAAATCATTACTTTTACACACCCTCAGGTAAGCAGAAAGGGAAGTGACTAGGGCATGCATAGGCAAACTAAGGCCCAGGGGCCACATCTGGCCCAATCACCTTCTAAAACCGGCCCACGGATGGTCCAGGAATCAGCATGTTTTTTACATGAGTAGAATGTGTCCTTTTATTTAAAATGCATCTCTGGGTTATTTGTGGGGCATAGGAATTCATTCATCCCCCCCCAAAAAAATAGTCCGGCCCCCCACAAGGTCTGAGGGACAGTGGACCGGCCCCCCGCTGAAAAAGTTTGCTGACCCCTAGACTAGGGCCTTGGAATAAGGAGAAAACGGTGGGAATATATAGGCTATGGACTTCAAACATATTTTTAGTGTGTGCTAATTTAATATAATATTTAGGAACAATGACTCTGGGCAGCTTCCAGCATATACAAAAATGTAACAAAACATTAAACGTTAAAAAACTTCCCTATACAAGGGGTCCTTCCTGCAGCATTGTAAAGGCAGCCAGATTTATGGAGGCACAAAACAAAAAACTGCCAGAGGTTTTGAGGTAGAAAAAACAAAATCACCCAGTAGTTTTGAAGACTGCCACAAAAAGTTACGAGGTAAAGATGTACATGCCACTTCACTGTTTCCTAACGGCTCTTCTCCTCTTCCCCCAGAGAAACGCTGAAAAGAAAAGCCAACAGCAACGACTGTACCAGCCCCTCCACAAACAGCCCCGTCTCGAAAAGGGATGCCCATTTCTGTGCCGTGTGCAGCGATTATGCCTCAGGATATCACTATGGCGTTTGGTCATGCGAGGGCTGCAAAGCGTTCTTCAAAAGAAGCATTCAAGGTAAGGGCTTTCCCGGCAAAGGAAATTCTTCGGGGATGCAAATGTTTCTGCAAAAGCGTGTGAGTGTGTTACTGCTTTCACAGATAAGAATTGCCCCGCAGATAAAAATGCTTGAATACATGGAACTTGCAATTATGACGGAAAAGATCGGAGATTGTTCAACCCAAAAGTTCAAGAGGGAATGGGGAATTTATAGACAATATTTTTAAAAGAACAGTGTCCTCATATAAAAACCTTAGAAGGGTTCGAATAACTCTCGGAACTGATTAAGGTATAAAGAATACAAACAAGATTTAATAAGGATAAGGTTTATTGGAAAATAAGGTAAAGGTAAAGGTACCCCTGCCCGTACGGGCCAGTCTTGACAGACTCTAGGGTTGTGCGCCCATCTCACTCTATAGGCCGGGGGCCAGCGCTGTCCGGAGACACTTCCGGGTCACGTGGCCAGCGTGACAAAGCTGCATCTGGCGAGCCAGCGCAGCGCACGGAAACGCCGTTTACCTTCCCGCCAGTAAGCGGTCCCTATTTATCTACTTGCACCCGGGGGTGCTTTCGAACTGCTAGGTTGGCAGGCGCTGGGACCGAGCAACGGGAGCGCACCCCGCCGCGGGGATTCGAACCGCCGACCTTTCGATCGGCAAGCCCTAGGCGCTGAGGCTTTTACCCACAGCGCCACCCGCGTCCCTTATTGGAAAATAGAGGCAAGTAATTAAGAAAACAAAGAACCCATATCAAGGAAGTCGGAAGCTGATGGAATATTCTTGTGAATGGATTGTTCTGGTGATGGATTGTTCTATTGTTTTTTGTTTGTAAGAGAGGTATTGTGCTTCTTTTGTTTCGTTTTCTTTTCTTTTTTCTTTTTTCTTTTTTCAAGCTTTTGTTGTTTGTGTTGATTTTAAACCAATAAAGTTTTTTTTTTTTTTAAAAAATGTCCCTCTCTCCAGCTACTTTCTTACCATTTGTGGGAATGGGGAAGATCCATAGTCCCCAGTTTGGAGGGAGGGAGAGATGGAAAGCTGAACACCACCCACAACGGACAAACATTAATTTCTTGGGAGAGAGAATGACTTTTGAACTCCAGTTCACACTGAATGCTGCTGGTCAGGCTCCGAGTGGTTTACAACAGCCCTGCAGTGTCGTCCAGCATCATTAAGCGCCTGCTGCAGGTTGAAGAGTCTGAAGAAAAGAGAGTTCAGTGACCACCCTCCCAGTGGTGTGATCCATTGATTTTCTCTCGACCTTGGAGCTTGGGCCTTGTCAGAGGAATCTGTGCATAGGATTGCATCCTGTGCCCCATTCCTGCTCTTGAATTAGCCTGAAATCCATGTTTGCTCAGAAGAAAATCTCATTCTCTTTGAATGGTTACTCACCAATAACTGGTCAGTTTTAGTGCAGGTCTCTTTACAGGAGCTTAATGTTATTCAGGGAAAGCAAAACATGCGCATGTCATATGTTCTGTTCACTTCTGCTTTATAGAACAGGACAAAATAACCTTTTGAAGGCCGTGACATATGCTGAGAAACTTGGTGGCCCAACATTTTAATCTTGCTTCCAGCGGACCTTTGACTGCAAACAACCTTCGCTGCCAACCACAGGCTTCACATCTGCTCTCTGAAGGCTTATCAAAAACCACCCAGCAGTCCTGCAAAACTGATTTTTCAGGTCACAGTAAACTAAATTTTCTTAGTATCTGTGTCAAAGAGCAAACAAGCTCCTCCACCCTGAAATATCTAAGCTGAAAAATTTCATAAAGCTTTTGTGAAGGCTTATAGAAATTCAGCACAAAATGTTTGCAATAATTTTATGATCCAGGACAGCTTCCCACTTGAGGCTTATATATTTGCAAGAGATGGAGGAGAATGAAACAGAATGTGCCTTTTCTTTCCCTGAAAGCTAGCCTTGCTGATAACCCACAGACATTACTAGCCTGCAGATATTTGTATTAGCTGGGAGCAGAGCTGGGAGAGCTGGCAGAGGAGTGAGTGAGATTTCTGCCCTTCCTGAAACAGGCCAAAAACCCCCAAAGTGCTGCACTAGTGAGCACAAAACAACCCCTCTGCTACGCCACAAATCCAACTCAATGGTGTAACATTGGAAAGTGTCGATCACTTCTCCTACCTGGGCAGTTACCTTTCCACAAGGGCCAACATTGATACTGAAATCCAGCATTGCCTGAGCTTGGCAAGTGCAGCTTTCTCCCGATTGAAGTGCAGAGTATTTGAGGACCAGGACATTCGCAGGGAAACCAAAACGCTTGTTTACAAAGCTATTGTACTACCAACCTTACTGTACGCTTGTGAAACATGGACCACTTATAAACGCCATCTCCAACTCCTTGAAAGATTCCATCAATGGCGTCTCTGAAGATTTTTACATATCACTAGGGAAGACAGGCGAACAAATGCCAGTGTACTGGAAGAAGCAAAGATCACCAGTGTTGAAGCAATGATTCTTCAACATCAACTTCATTGGGCTAGTCATGTTGTGCGGATGCCTGATTATTGTCTTCCAAACAACTACTCTATTCCGAACTTAAAAATGGAAGTAATGCTGGTGGTCAACAAAAGAGGCTGAAAAACTCACTCAAGGCAAATCTTGTATAAACACCGACAATTGGGAAACATTGGCCTGAGAGCGCCCCAATTGGAGAACAGCCTTTTCCAAAGGCGTCATTGACTTTGAAGACACTTGAACTCAGGATGAAAAAGAGAAATGTGCTAAGAGGGAGGCACGTTTGGAAAATCCTCACCATGATCAATTCCTGCAGGAAACCTATGTCCCCACTGTGGAAGGACATGTGGATCCAGAATTGGCCTCCGGAGTCACCTATGGATTCACTGTTAAGACTGTGTTCATGGAAGACAATCTTACTCAGAACAAAAAAATTTCTTTCCAGTAGCACCCTAAAGACCAACTAAGTTAGTTCTTGGTATGAGCTTTCGTGTGCATGCACACTTGAGTATCTGAAGAAGTGTGCATGCACACGAAAGCTCATACCAAGAACTAACTTAGTTGGTCTTTAAGGTGCTACTGGAAAGAAATTTTTTTGTTTTGACTATGGCAGACCAACACGGCTACCTATCTGTAACTGAATCTTACTCAGCTACGAGTGATCACCAAAGAAGAGAAGAATTGCATTTCTGTGCTGGACGAGGGGAGAACCCACCTGGTTTCTATGCTGGGTGCAATGGAGGGATTTGACTGCATGCAATTCCTTCTCACTTCTGGCTACCAGGTGCATGCTTCATGAAAGCCGACTATAAACCTACATGCATACAGCCTCTCTAAAGGTGAATGTGAAAGGAAAGGAAAGGGAGAAGCTTAGCCAGGCAGCTGGTAGGCCTTCCAAGGCTTGTGCGTGTTCCCTGTTGCTACGATGCTGTTTGTCAAATCAAGGATGCCTGACTGCTCAGGGCCACATACCGAGTGCTTAGTGCAGTGAGATCAGCATGCAGAAGCCGAGGCTTTGTTTGGCAGCCTTCCACGTGGCAGCTGTGTTGAAAGACAATCCTGGGGTCCTCCGAGGGCAAGCCAAGCTCGCCACTGTCGCCCCACGATACAGGAAAACTTAGGAATTGCCAGCTCACTGTGTGAAATGCCTTGTGTCCCAAACAGGGATGGGAGGATCTGCCAGTTTTGATTCTCACATTTTCCTATCTTAATTTCAGCTCTTCACTGTCTGCATCAATTTGAGAATTTCCTTTAAAAAAGGGGAAAAAATCCTCCTCCCCCAAACCAGCATTTTAGTGCAAAGTTCTCACGATAAGCACATTTTTATATGCAGTTTTGACCAATGTGCACATATCAGATACAATGCCTTCTTGTATGTTGCTATCCCTATTCTATTCATTTTGCTTGCCTCTTAGCGCAGGCATTTCTATAATGGTTGGTTGGAGAACCATATTACAAAATGCAGATAAGGGTGGATTTTGAATGATAGCCATGTTCCCATATTGTTTCAAAAAGTGTGAATTTGATAGATTTGGTTTCATGGACTGGCTGGATGCAGAGGGAGTGGTGGGAGGCACCAGCTGGGGAACCCCCAAGAGAACCCCCCGGGGAAGAAGGCTCAGAGCCAGGGGGTTGCTGGCGGGGCAACAATAAGGTGGTCAGAGGAAGAAGAGGGAGCAGACTGGGAGGAGGAAGGGCTGAAGAGGCAACAGGGCTTAGTGAGCAGAGAGAGGCTGTGACAGAGAGCAGTCCAGAATCAGAGGCAGAATCAGAGGCTGGAGAGGAGGGAGGTCAGGACACAGAGGCGAGGCAGGCTGCTGAAGAATGTGAATCCGAATTATTTTTCCTTAGCTCTAATTATTCACCTCAGATAGAGGAAGGGGGAGAGAAGCACTAATTACAGAGGAGCCTCTGCCTGGAGATGTTACCCCATTGCCATCTTAGAATCCTGATACAGTGGTACCTCGGGTTACATAGGCTTCAGGTTACATACGCTTCAGGTTACAGACACTTCAGGTTACAGACTCCGCTAACCCAGAAATAGTACCTCGGGTTAAGTACTTTGCTTCAAGATGAGAACAGAAATTATGCTCTGGCGGCGCAGCGGCAGCGGGAGGCCCCATTAGCTAAAGTGGTGCTTCAGGTTAAGAACAGTTTCAGGTTAAGAACGGACCCCCGGAACGAATTAAGTACTTAACCCGAGGTACCACTGTAGTTATTAAATTAGCCCCATCCTTTTTCCGCTGAAGAATCCAGGGAGTCTCCTCCTCCAGCTGCTGCGACCAGCAAACCTCCTCCTTGGTCTCCCAGAACCCAGAGAGGCATGAAGAGGCCAGAGCCTATCAGGCAAGACGAAGGAGCCTCAAGTTGCTTGGGAAGGACCCAGGAGTGGAGGAAGCTTAGGCAACTATAGGAAGACAGGGAGCTTCTGTCTCTGCCTTATAGGGGCAAGACCTACTGAAGAAGCTGCTGTGCTCACTAGGCATGAACTGCCTTGTTTCTTTGCATAAAGAGTTAACTTCACTGACACCTTGTGAGTTATCGCTGACCTGTTCCTGACACCCGCCCTGACAATTTGGCTCTAAATGTGAACTGAATCAAATTTCTTCCCTATCCTTAGTCGCAAATCACAGAAACCTAGGAGCCTGCCTTATCCCAAGTCAGTCCATCTAGCTCAGTATTGCCTAAACAGACTGGCAGCAGCCCTTCACAGTTTCAGGCATGAGTTCAGTACTACTTGGAGATGTCGGGGATTTGAACCTGGAACCTACTGCATGCCAGGCAAATGCTTAACCTCTGGACCAATCTCCACAGGTGTAATCACAGTCCTCAGCAGTGATTTCCTTCTTCTTCAGATGTTCCCCCTTTTATCTCTCCTTGCAGGACACAACGATTACATTTGCCCAGCGACAAATCAGTGCACAATAGATAAAAACAGACGCAAAAGCTGCCAAGCCTGCCGACTTCGGAAATGCTACGAAGTCGGGATGATGAAATGTGGTGAGTTTTGCATTCCCTTGGGTCTGTCCTGTCGCGTTTCTCAGTTACAGATCTTCGCTCGCATTCTAGAGGAGTCGCGGGCTCTCATCCTGACCACCGTTATGCATGTGCGAATTCTATTACAGTGGTACCTTGGTTTGCAACCGTTTTGGATTACAACCATGTCAAACCCGGAAGTGTGTGTCCCTTTTTTTGGATTACAACCCCGCCCCCCTTTTTGGGAGGCCCCATTGGCGAAAGCGCGCCTTGGGTTACAACCTGTTTTGGTATACAACTGGACCTCCGGAACGGATTATGGTTGTAAACCAAGGTACCACTGTAATGCCAATGGTAGGTGGATCCAGAACTCCATTTAGTCTTTCGATCTTAGCTTAATCATCCAATATTCTTTGGGAACCCTTTGGGGGGAAAGGTACTAGTACTGCATACTGGTCAGTACTACCAGAAAAAAATACTGCTGGTTTAAAGAACAACAAAAACAACAACAAAAATAATTATGGAAGATTATACGCAACTGGGATAAAACTGGTCTTTCCCATGGGGCTGATCCCTCTGTCTTAAGGCGTTTCCAAAATGCTGATGAAACTTTAAGGGTGGCATCATTGATATTTTTCATTCTCATGGTTCAGGCAGACTGTACTGGCTTGACTTCAGTGAGTTACCACTGAACCTGTTGTACTGAAAATCCATCTTGGGAAAAGCTGACAATACCTGCTGCCTGCCTGAAGTCACATGTCCTCAGTTTGCTCCTCCCCTTCCCATTGCATTCTGCTGGGTGCTCTTGACTGTGTTAGGCTGCAGGCACAGAGCCAGCATGAAGCTACAGTGATGTTGCTCTGCCTTGCCTGCTGCCCTTACTAAGCCTCTGTGATGACTGCTGTTTCATTGACTGCCTTGGTAACACTGAACTAATACAAACTAAAGGGAAAACACAATCTGATTGAATGTGGACTTGATAACTGTTGATAGATTACATTGCTTTTCATGTCTGGGTTATGCCCAGGTCAGGTAATCCCTGTTGCTACACCCTAGATGCCCTATTATTTGAGATTCCTATCCAGGAGAAACATTCTAGGGGAAAACTTACAATTCATAAGGAACTGCAATGGACACAGCAATCCAGATACACTGCCCATCTTGTCTTGTGTGTTGTCCTTTGCAGGGGCAGGACACTTCCAGATTGCTATTTTTGGGTGGGCTTCAGGTTATGCAATTAAAGCACACCTTCCAACATGCTGCAAAAGAAAATCGGGATGTGCATCTTTTGAGACCATGCTCCTGTGCGAGTTGCATGATTTGTGTGAGAATGCAGCCCCCCCAAAACACAGCCTTTTGGGACCAAGCTCTTGTGGGAGCCAAAACAAGGCATCCCAGGGTCAAATCCAGTGCTATTTTTCCAGAAAAGGGGTGTCAGAGCCCACCTTGTTTTCTTAGAATGGCAATGGCACTCACCTGAGAGGTGCGCTCTGGTGCGCTCTGGCAGAAAAAAAGCCCTGGTCCATTCCAGAATGTTCTGCTCAAACAGGTTGGGGCATGTTAAAGTGGATTTGGAGTTATTGTGCAACAAACCCACTTCCCCCTAAAATGGACTTTTGCAAGTGATGGGGATAGGCACTGAAAAATAAGGGACAAGAATGTCATGTAACCACCCCACAAGCAAATGAGAGCAAGTGCTCAATACAGAGGTAGTATGTAAGTCACCTCCCTCCCTCTCTTCTCCCCGCTTCTTCTCTCTTTCTCTTTCTTCCAAGACCCTCAAGGCAATTTACACTCTCCAGACACTGAAATGTAATTACAAACGAACAGGTTGCAGAAGACTTAGCACTAAAGCAGCAGACTTGTCTCTCATTTCTGATGGTCTCCATCAGAATCTGACGGCCGGAACGTCCTAGCCAGGGTTTCTCCCTTTCCACCAGGGCGCAGAGGGTCTTTAAGGGAGGTATTTTTCGCTCCCTAAGACGCACTTTTTTCCTCCTAAAAAGTAAGGGGGAATGTCTGTGCTTCTTATGAAGCGCATGCTGCGCGGAGGAGGGACGTGTAAGCGGCTCCTGTCCGCTTTGCTGCTTTAAAGCGAGCCACAGAGGAGAGAAGGAAGGGGAGCCATGAGGCTCCATTTTAAAGCAGCAGAGAGGAGCTGTCCGCTTTGCTGCTCTACAGCGAGCAGCAGAGGAGGCACTGAATTATTTTTTTCATGTTTTACTCCTCTAAAAACTAGGTGCGTCTTATGGAGCGAAAAATACGGCAGTAGGTTTTTAGCAGGCGGTGGGCCAGGCTTCCCCAGCTGTACTGCCTGGGGTCATTGGTGGTCTCTTCAGGAGCTGACCACATGACTTCACTGGCCTGGACTCTGCTTTCCCTTCAGCTGCCATCCGACACCGTCACAGATGGCCAGGCTCTTTAATAAAGTTGTCATCATTACCTAGCTAGAAGGATCACCAGTGCAGAGTGTACATGCCCAGGAGACACGATGCCATTGATTGGGAATGGACGAATGACAGTGCGGTTTTGAACGATCCCCTCATGAGGTAGAATGAAAGCTGCCTTTCATCTTTCCAGAAGGCAAGTGACACAGTGGCACATTTAAATGGAAGGGACACAGGACCCTCGGGCAGCTGCAGGAGACCCCAATACAACCTGCTAGAGTTGCCTTAGCACAATATCCTACATTCAAGTCACTCCCTGAAATCAACAATGCGCCTGGAAATATATTCTAGGATCCTGGGTTTGGTATTGCTGTGAAGTGGTGAGCAGGCCAGGCTGTGAACCAGGAGATCCCCTGTCCAGACCTTGCCTCTGCTATGAACCCAATTTACTACCTCTCAGCCTTAGTTCCAGATTGGCAGTAAACATCTGTAAGGACTGTCCCAGTCCCTGCAATAATCATCTGACGCCTTTCTTCATGTGCCTTCACCATAGCAGGTCCAGAGGATGGCAACGCAAGAACGGGCCTTTTCTGTGGTGGCTCCCCACTTGCGGAATGTTCTCTCCAGGGAGGCTTGCCTGGTGCCTTCACTACCTATCTTTAGGCCTCAGGGAAAAACATTCCTCTTTTCCCAGGCCTATGCCTAATTAAAAAATCTGTGGCTGTGTGTTGGAGGGGGTATTGTTTTAGTTTGTTACTACGATATATATATTTTGCGATTTTATATTGCAAACTGCCCCGTGATCCTCGGAGGAAGGGAGGCACGAAAATTTAATAAATAACAATAATAATAATTCACCACTTATAAATGAAGGACTGTAGTAAGGATCACCAAGGGCCTAACTACATGTTAATAACAGGGTTAGCAATCACATTATAGGATTTAAAAACTGAACGCCAAGTGCAGGCTACTGTGGTTGTCAGCAGAATTTAGTGCGTGGGTTTGTGAAGTTTAAACCTCCGCTCACTGGCTGTGATTTTGATAAAAATCATCCCCACTGGCAACAATTACCATTGGGGGGGGGGGGAGGAATTCACATTGACAGCAATTCCAGTGCTAGTTGCTTGTGTGTGTGTGTGTGTGTGTGTGTGTGTGAGAGAGAGAGAGAGAGAGAGAGAGAGAGAGAGAGAGAGAGAGAGCCTTACCTCAAAAAGAATATTGTAAAGTTCGGAAGGGTTCAGGGCAGCCAAAGTGATTGAGGGATGGAGCAACTTTGCTTATGAGGGAAAGCTGCAGGATTTGGGGCTTTTTCGTTTAGAGAAAAGGCGAATAAGATGCAGTATGATAGAAGCTTAGAAAATTAGGCACAGTGCAGAGAAAGTGGATAGAGAAATGTTTTATAGTACTGGAACTCATGGACATCCTGTGGTGCTGAATATTTAGGGAATTTTTAAATGTCTGATGCTGTATTGTTTTTAAAATTTGGCTGGAAGCTGCCCAGAGTGGCTGGGGAAACCCAGCCAGATGGGCGGGGTAAAAATAATAAATTATTGTTATTATTATTATTCAGGACAGGTAAGAGTGTAGCTGAACTATGGAACTTGCTCCAAGAGGAAGCAGTGATGGCCACCAACTTAGATAGCTTTAGAAGGGGATTGGACAAATTCATGTTGTTGTTGTTTAGTCATTTAGTCGTGTCCGACTCTTCGTGACCCCATGGACCAGAGCACGCCAGGCACTCCTGTCTTCCACTGCCTCCTGCAGTTTGGTCAAACTCATGCTGGTAGCTTCGAGAACACTGTCCAACCATCTCATCCTCTGCCGTCCCCTTCTCCTTGTGCCCTCCATCTTTCCCAACATTAGGGTCTTTTCCAGGGAGTCTTCTCTTCTCATGAGGTGGCCAAAGTCTTGGAGCCTCAGCTTCAGGATCTGTCCTTCCAGTGAGCATTCAGGGCTGATTTCCTTCAGAATGGATAGGTTTGATCTTCTTGCCGTCCATGGGACTCTCAAGAGTCTCCTCCAGTACCATAATTCAAAAGCATCAATTCTTTGGCTATCAGCCTTCTTTATGGTCCAGCTCTCACTTCCATACATCACTACTGGGAAGACCATAGCTTTTACTATACGGACCTTTGCTGGCAACGTGATGTCTCTGCTTTTTAAGTTGCTGTCTAGGTTTGTCATTGCTTTTCTCCCAAGAAGCAGGCGCCTTAAGAGGCCATTAGCCACAATGGCGATACTATTCCTCCATGGTTGCGGGCAGCAACACTTCTGAATGCGAGTTTCTGCAAACGGTCCTGCTTGCAGGTTTCCCATTGTGAGAACAGGATGCTGGACAGCTATTGGCCTGATCCTGCAGACTCCTCGTATGTTCTAATAATGTCTTGATTGGGTATGGGTGATTCTTGTGAAACCCTCTATCTGGAAGCAGCACTGAATTGTAAGGGCTAGATTGCTATAGATTTTGGATCAGAGTTAAGAGAAATCAGTTTGTAATCTTCTAAGAATCCATGTATCCGGATTCATGCTTACATTTTTCATATTATACCATTTCATTTTATTTGTATGCAATGGGGAATTATTATTTTTTTCAAGGTGCAGGAATGCTTTCCTAAACTTCGGAGTCACTCGAGCTGAATTGCAGAGTGGATTTCAAGGAGAAAGAATATTATTGACACTTACGACTTCACGCTGAAAATGAAAAGCGGTTTTCAATCGTGTGTCTATTTCATTTGGGGAGCCTGCCCAGCTCAATCATTAGCCTTTTATTCTAGGAGAGGGAAACAGATATTATATATACTGCAATCAAAGCCGAATTCTCTCAGGCTACCCAATCAGTTCATTTATACAACAACTGTGATAAAAGGGTGTTGTTGTCTGTCAGCCTTGGATTTTAGGCTGTTGGGATCAACAGAAGCAGAACTCGGCAGAAGAGACTGGTTACTTACTCATTCTGATCATTTAGAAGCGAAATCTCCTACTGACTTTTATATGCAAATTTAAAATAAATAGGCGTGTACTGAAGGTGCAATGAGGTAGGGGTATGGCAAATAAGTACTCCGTTCTGTCTTTGGAGCAATCATAGAAACTGCAAAAAGCACAACCCCCTGCCCCCCCCAAAGCACCAGTGTTTGGGTTATTCATGGTATGATAAAAACAACAATTTGTTTCCTGCTAGAATTGTAAAGTTGGAAGGGACCCTAAGGGCCATCTTGTCCATGCTCCAGTGAAGGAGAGCCCACCACTTCTCAAAGGAGTCCATTCCACTGTCAAACAGCTCTTGCCGCCAGAAAGCTCGTGGTTCGATTCTCTCAAACAAAGCCATGGTTTGTAAGCCAAGAAGAAACCTTCGCTACAAATTGTGGTTTGTTTGGAGTGAAATGAATGACAATTCCCAGTTCGGACATAAATCTAAGCCAGGGGTTGGGTGGCACCTTTTCTCTGCATGCTAGAGGGGAGGAACAAAGCAGCCCAAATCTAGGTACAGTGGTGCCTCGCAAGATGAAATTAATTCGTTCCGTGAGTTTTGTCGTCTTGCAATTTTTTTCGTCTTGCGAAGCACGGTGTCGGGAAAGTTTTGGAAAAGCTTCAAAAATCACCAAAGTCTTTAAAAACCTCAAAATAGGCTACCACACCGCGTTCTATGAGTTGCTCCTCGAAGTCAAGTCGCAACTGTATTAACGGTGTTAAGAAAAAGGAAACAAACTTGCAAGACGTTTCCGTCTTGCGAAGCAAGCCCATAGGGAAAATCGTCTTGCGAAGCAGCTCAAAAAACAAAAAACCCTTTCGTCTTGCGAGTTTTTTGTCTTGCGAGGCATTCGTCTTGCGGGGCACCACTGTATTCGTTATAAATCATTTACTATGGCCTTACAGTGAGTGCGATCTGGTTCATTCCCTGTTCAGGCATAGCAGTAGCCCAGAGACCATGGCAGTGTGATGACTGCTGGCTGATTCCTTGGGGCTAGTCAGAGATGACAGGTTAATCTTCAGCAAGGAGCTCATGACGGGAAGTTTCTCTCCCCGGCCTTTGGAATGGGACACCTTCAGCCAATGCCAAGGGTAGAGAAACAGTGTTGAATTAAGAGGACAAAGAATGAGACAGGGAGCTGGATTGCAAGCAGCCCAGCAGGTTCCAGGGCCACCTGGATCATGACCAGCAGCTTTAATGCTTGCATTAGGATCTGATGTATAATTGTAAATAAAACAAACAATTCAAAGACAAGTCTTCAGTGCAGTCTCATCCAAAGCAAAATATACCCTGTAATAATACCTCTGGAACTTCTAATCACTTTGGGAAATGGAGAGTGCTTAGTAAGAAAAAGCAATGGAAAATGTTGTAATAATCCGGGACCCAGCAATCAAATATCAAAACTGGGACGTGATATTTATAATTTCAGGGTGGGTGAATCAGGGCTGGTGATTGCCTCCATTGAATCTTTAAACAGACCTAATGGGCAGTGTTCTTTCTAATGCTCAATAATGGTGAATCGCTGTCATGTGGTGTTCTGGCTAGGATGATCTCTTTGCTGTTTACAAAAGGGTAATCGGCAGTGAGGGGCTAGCTGTGACGTTAACATATGAGAGTGCTGGAGGTGAAATAGTTAAACAGGTTACCCAATCAGAACACAGGGGGGTGGAGTCAGAGGGACTATAAAACCAGCTCTGGGAGGGGCGAAGGGGGGGAGTTTGTTGGGAGTTGGGTGGTTGGTTGGAGTGGGAGTAAATTCGGATAGAGTCTGTGGGCAGGTTGAGTTAGTGTAGCGAAATAAGCTGAGTCAGGAACAGTTAGGGCTAGGAAGGCAAGTAAATATCTGAGAGGTGGTTTAGTGAGTGAGAGCAGGTAGCGGAAGTTATAGGTCTGGATAGGTACCCCATGATTGTAATTGACCGATACCATTTATGAAACCACACGCTTGTTAAACTGCAATAAATAAACAGAAATATATGTTCCAATTTAACCCTGACTGGACTCAGTATTGTACCAGGTAGGGCCTGGGTGGTGGCAGCGTGAAATTAAGTGGTGGCACAGGGATCAATAGACGGTGTAACGTCCGGGGACCCTGTGTGATCGCCACACTAGCGTGCCCAAGCAGTGTGGCAGGGCAGTGGCGATGCCAACGGAGGGTGTTTGGACTCCATATAAAAGATGACAAATAGGGGTTGGTATTTTCAAAAGGAAGATGAGAAGTTCAGGTGCTTCTCTTCAGCAAGCTTCTCTTTAGGAAATTTCCAGGAGGGTTGTGTGGCGCACTATCTGCACCTCTTCCTCCCCGTTCTCTGAGACTCTGGCTTTTCCCTTGGTACCTCGGGTTACGTACGCTTCAGGTTAGATACGCTTCAGGTTACAGAGTCCGCTAACCCAGAAATAGTACCTCGGGTTAAGAACTTTGCTTCAGGATGAGAACAGAAATCGTGCTCTGGCAGTGTGGTGGCAGCAGGAGGCCCCATTAGCTAAAGTGGTGCTTCAGGTTAAGAACAGTTTCAGGTTAAGAATGGACCTCCGGAACGAATTAAGTACTTAACCCGAGGTCCCACTGTAGTGTGTAGGGAGAGGAGGGAAAGCACAATGCAGAATGAAAACAAAGGAGAGGGCAGGCTCACCTGATGAAGAGAGCACCAGGTTGGCATCGCCGGGATAAGATGAGTCACTTGTTTGACCACGAATATATGTGCTGCTGGTTCCACTTCCACTTTTCTGACTTTATTAATAGTGGTGGTAATTACAGGAAGTCAGCATGGCATTGATTTTTGGCAAAATAATGGCAAGGTTGGCGCAGGGTCTCTAAGGGGTGCAAGAACAGGTGCAACATAGATACTCCTGGACAGCAGTGGCTTTTGGAGAATTCTTCTCATAATGATCAGTTTCATAAAGAAAAAAAAACTTATGACCAATAATGGCTGGTGCACTAATTTAATATGTGTAGACTTCTTGACTTGCAAACTTGTTACAGTCATACCTCGGAAGTCTAATGGAATCCGTTCTGGAAGTCTATTAGACTTCCAAAATATTCGGAAACCAAAGCGTGGCTTCTGATTGGCTGCAGGAAGCTCCCGGAAGCTGCTGAAGCCCCATCGAACGTTTGGCTTCCAAATGAATGTTCAAAAACTGGAACACTCACTTCTGGTTTTCGATCGTTCGGGAGCTGGAACGTTCAACTCCCAAGGCGTTTGGGAGCCGGGGTACAACTGTATATTTCAAGGAAAAATAGAAATATTCCACATTTATAAATGAGTTACCAACTTACCAAGTGATATGTCTTAAAAGACCTGTTGTTTTCAGTTATGTTGATGTTTCCAGTAGAGTTTGGAAGCGATTGATGTTTGACCTGACATAAAAGAGAAAATTGAGTTGCTGACTTAATCATGGATTATTTGCTTCTCATTATTGCTACTTCAAACCTTTTCTCACCACATAGAGAGGAATCGCAGTAAAATAAACATGCTACACTTAGGAATTATTCTTTTTCATATAAAAAGGCTCCCTATTTAGTGCTTTAAAACAAATTCATTCATTATATTTGTCAGGGAACTGCCATCAGTGCCGGAGGGAGAGAGAGGGCTCCAGAGGGATCCCAGAGAGCGTCCCGGGAGTGGGAGAGGCAGCCATCTTCTGGGGAAGGGAATCAGCTCAGCTCCAGTGGAGAAGGGGGGCAGATTGGGGAATCTGAGAGGGAGTCACATGACTCCTTGCCGGGGACCAGCGGGGGGAGGAAGGGTCCTCCGCTGCCTACGCCCTCCTTGCGCAGAAGGCTTCCGCGCAGGGAAAGTAGGAGGAGACTGGGCGTGAAAGAACTTCTTTGCTGGAAGAAGTTTAAGAAATGCCCACTGACGGATTCTGCCAGCGATTGAGACAGCCACGGGTGAGTGGCTGTCCGGACAGAAAAGGTTCACTTAGGCAACCCAGCCAGGTGTGGGCACTGGCTTACGCACGAGCAACCCCTTGAACCATTACAATATTCTTAAAGCCATAACATTATTCTAAATTAAGAAGAAAACAAAAGGGTTAACACCTACAGTATTTGAAATGGGCTGCAGGGGGGAGAACAGTAACTTGTAGCAGGGCTTTTAGTGTAGCTCTCCCTGTTCTGTGGAATAACATTCCTGCTGAGGTACGACAATTGAAGACATTTTTGTTCTCTCAGGCTTTAGTTTAGTAAACGTATATGCTTGTTTTCCTGTTTTTAACCACTTTTAATTATCTTGTGAGTGGTTTAGAAAGTGACAGTGGTTTAGAAAGTGACTAAATTAGCTCCATGCAACACTATGGCTGTGTGCTCATTATACTAAATACTGTAATTGGGAATGAGCCCATTTCTCAGTGGCAGCAACATTGCAAACCAAACACACATATATAAAATCCAGCATATTCCTTCATCGCAGGGGTTTGTCCCTTCCAACTTTATGATTTTGTGAGGGTCCTGCCGCCTCATTCATTGAGTAGCAAAGCACTTCACAAAAGGTCAGATTAGCAGAAATAAAGTAACAGAACATCCCAGCAGAACATTCAATGAACATTGATATCAGCTATAAACTGAAGGTCCTGGAGAACTGACATTCGTGGCTGGGGAATGCCTGAGCAAAAAGTTAAGCTTTTAATTGATGGAGAAAGCATGCAACCATCGGTGCCCACCTAATTTCCGGGTCTACAACCTGAATGCCGGACGCACTGGGGAATTTGGCCATCAGTACATTGTTCTCGTATTGGCCAGTTTTGTGTTTTAAAATATTGTTATTAGAATATTGTTGTTGTTGTTATTATTATTATTATTATTATTATTATTATTATTATTATTATTTATTATACCCTGCACAAGGGAAATGTGGTGACTGGGTTAATGAAAAACTTCCTTTAGTTCTGAAATATTGTGAATTTCAGGTTCAAGAAGAGAGCGCTGTGGCTATCGCATAATTCGCCGCCACCGTAACTCAGACGATCCAGTGCACTGCGTAGGCAAAGTTAAGAAGAACAATGAAGCCATAATTCAAGTAAAAGAATTGCTGGTCAATGCACTGACCCCGGAACAGTTCGTTTCCATATTACTTGAAGCCGAGCCGCCAAATGTGTTGGTGAGCCGCCCCAGCAAACCGTTTACAGAAGCCTCCATGATGATGTCGCTGACGAAGCTTGCAGACAAAGAACTGGTCCACATGATTGCCTGGGCCAAAAAGATTCCTGGTAAGAATTTTGAACATTCCAGTTTTCCCAGTGGACTTTTGTGCCATGTAACATACATTGCAGACATAGGCACTAGTGTAATTTAGATCCCAGAACAGATCCCGTATTGTGATTTGGTTCTGCAACCTGGTTTGTGCCATCGCTAGTAACAAGACACATGTTGAAATAGCAGTAGCAAAATCACAACTAAGAAGCTCAAATCATATATATCACTGACACCCTTCTTTGGAATTTGGAAACCAATTCCAGACTTCAACATTCCTAAACTTTGCTTGCAGAAACTTACAGATTAATTAAAACATAACATTTACAACCCTGTGCTTCTCCAGGCATGGGCTTACAGTTTCTTCTTCTAACTTCCAAACAACTGTATTTTCCTCTCTTTCCAGAGCTCAGCACTTTCAGCCTTCTGTATCTCAATTAGGCCATGCCTTACAGCTCCTATGGGAGACCTCCACTTTCACCTTCTCCTGCAGTTTTGCTCTCTTTCTTCCAAGCAAAGAAGAAGCGCTCCCACACTCGATTCAACTTAGCAGTGTTCACAGTGGATTCTAAAACATAGTCATCTTGCCACACATAAAATTGGAGTCTTTCCTTCTCTAGATACCTCCCATGCGACCAACATTAGCCAGTCGCATGAAAACTACTAGACTCTCTAGAATTCAGTTACCAACCAATCGAATTTAAGCAACCTGGTAATGCATACAAGCATTTTCAATTTCAGTGAATTAAATTGCTATACTTAACAGCACATGCTTTGAATGTAGAATGTTTCAGGTTCAATCCCTGACCATTTCCCAGGAACTGCAGGAAGCTGTGACTCTCCAGACGTTGCAGGATTCCAGCTCTCATCGGCCCCAGCAAATGTAGCCAATGATCAGGTAGCAGGTGATGGAAAAGACTTTGACCTTGGAAAGCCACTGCTACTCAGAGTAGGCAATACAGATGTTGCTGGACAGTAGGGTAGCTAGGAATAAGGAAGCACCTTATGCAATTGGTGGAATGTCTTTGCAATTCCAGGCATAACTTTGTAATCAGAACGCCCACCCAACAGCTGCAATTTCTTATCTATATGGCTACTTTTCTTTTTTCCTCGTGAGTGATTTGGGCAGAGTGAATGGAATCAATCCAAAGCCCTTTAAAAAATGAAAATAAAATAAAAAGATCAACTTACTTTTTTTTTTTAAAGTGCTGGAGAATCAGTCCTTCAGCCGTTTTAACAGTCTTGGCAATTTCTAATTTTTCTAAGGCGTCTAAAATGTGCACACAGCAGGGCGACTGAGAGCTGCCTGTTGCAAGTGGAAGGAAGGATCATAAATACCAGAAGAGCATTATATCTGAAAAGTCTCAAATGAAATTTAAAGTCACTGGGGTCTTGAGTGGGCGCTCCGGCGACGAGTAATTTTACTTTGATCATTGGAAAATGCCAGGCATTTGCACTCAGCTGGGGAATGAATCCATTTTCACATTTGAGTGGCTGCTTATTTTGTCACTTAAAGTGTTGGTGGTAGGAGATAGAGATAGATAGATAGACAGAGAGATATAGAGAGATAGAGATGATGATAGATGATAGATAGATAGATAGATAGATAGATAGATAGATAGATAGATAGATGATAGATAGATAGATGATAGATAGATGATAGATAGATAGATAGATAGATGATAGATAGATGATAGAGAAAGAGAGAGAGAGAGTTTGGTAGGAGTGTCTGATTTCCCAACCCCAAGGTAGTAAATGCTGCTGTTAGAGATTCTATATTCCTTTCATATAGGGTGTGTGGGGGGGAAACGATCTCTCTTTTCACAAGTTGATGATCCTCGGAATTATTGACCTCTTCAATTTCAGGCTGATCTGCCTTTTCTCTTTTCATTTGACTCTGAGCAGAAATGCGAACTAAATTCAAAGCATTATTTTTCAAAAATCAAGTTGGCA
Source organism: Podarcis muralis (assembly GCF_964188315.1). Lineage (NCBI taxonomy): Eukaryota > Metazoa > Chordata > Lepidosauria > Squamata > Lacertidae > Podarcis > Podarcis muralis. The sequence goes on along the minus strand of NC_135655.1, from coordinate 10,982,728 downwards.
TGCTGTACTTGTGTAGCCGGGTGCATCTGTAGTGCGAACGAGGGCAGGGTGGGGTGGGGTGGGGAGAATGAATAACAGTGCGATCATACTGTAAATTTAGTACCACAGATATTTGCACAGTTCCCTCTCCCCCCCCCCCCCATTGTGCATCAGCATTCACACAGGCCAACAGAGCAGCGTTGTAACTCCCATGTTGACTCTGGAAGTAGGATACTGAGGGGAGTATTAGTGTAGTGGGGAGCAGGAATTGGAGAACAGCAAAGGGACTTTTTTCTTTTTTTTCAGAGGATGGGTAATGATGTCAACCGCAAGAGCACCAGGGTAACTGATGCCCCCTCCTTGCTTTGGCAAGTACAAGAGGCGACAACGAGGCAGGGCTGTCTTAACCATAGGCGTTAGGGGTGTGGGGCACCTGGGCGCTGGGCTCTCAGGGGCGCCATGCTGAGAGTCCGGGGCCCGAGAGTTGGAGTCCGGGGAAGAGCCCGCCTGTTGGCAGGGCTTTGCAGAGCCAGGCAGAGGCCTGGGCCAGGTAGATAATGTGCCCCCCTGTTTTTACCCTGGGGATAACTGAAGTCTTATAAATAAGTATATAAATAATGTTCACAAAAGTTATGCTGACAAATAATTTCATTTCAAGGCTTGAACCGTATCTGCATATAAAGACAAAATGGAAAATATAGATACAGTGGTTTCTCGCAAGACGAAAAGAATCCGTTCCGCGATTCTCTTCATCTAGCGGTTTTTTCGTCTTGCTAAGCAAGTCCATTGACAGCTTAGCGGATTAGCACTACAGCGGTCTAGCGGCTTTTTGTGATCAGCTGTTAAGCGGCTTAGCGCCTTAGGAAAAGGGGGGGGGGAGCGGAAAAAAACCGCGGTTTTGTCTTGCGAAGCAACCCCATAGGGAAATTCGTTTTGCGAGGCGCCTCCAAAACGGAAAACCCTTTCGTCTAGCGGGTTTTCCGTCTTGCGAGGCATTCGTCTTGCGGGGAACCACTGTATATGATTGTGAATATGCTGACTGAGGCCCCCTTTGGAATCGGAGGCCCGGGCCAAGTTGTCCATATGCCCCCCCCCCCCCCCGTCTGGGCCTGCCCGTTGGTCAGAGCACTGCGACGGGCTCTTCTGCACTGTGAATTTGGGGGCAACCGAGCCAGCGAGATGCTGAGGCGGCCAATTGGCTCCGCCCTCCTGCACGCCTGGGATTAGCATAGGGCTGCAGAGAGGCCTTCCCAGAGCGCACTGTTCACCTGACGAGGCGTCCAGCCTCGTGCTCCTCTGTGCGCTGCTCTGCCTTGCCTGCGCGCCTCGATGGCCGGCCCAGAGTGCGCTGCCCCCCCAAAAATGTCGACAACTCTGGGCAACCTGGGGGGAGGTACTGGGCGGGTTTTTGCACCCCGGTGTCACATATGCTTAAGACAGCCATGCAATGAGGCTTTGGAGTTTGCCACGGATTATCACATCAGTAGTCAAAGGATGGGGGGGGGGGGCATCAGTAAGCAGAGGGTGGGGACTTTATTCTTTCCCTTTGATGGAGTTCCTTCTTCATGACAGCAGTTTAAATGGAAGATGGTTTGCCGCCCTAAACAAAGTTTAAAAGTTCCTCTTCACCTGGCTGAATATATTTTGTTACAGCTCAGTGCACTGAACCTATGCCGTTCAGGAGTAATTCAGTTCAAAGGAGCTTTACTCCCAGAAAACAATTCAGAGAGCTGCAGTCATAGAGTCGTAGTGGGGTTGGAAGGGACCCCAGGGTCATCTAGTCCAACCCCCTGGCCATGCAGAAATCGCAATGACAGACAAAAAAGCTTTGTGCCAGGCAAGCACGATTTGGACAAACTTGGGAGTGGCAAGGAACTTGATAGGAGATTGAAAAGCAGAAATGACGTATACCTAGGCCGGTGCCTCTTTATTCTTTTTACTAACCATTGGTATTGAGGTGGGGGAGAGGGGTGTTTGACCCTCTATTTCCTTTGTTCAGAACCTCTCCCTTCTGGAGTTCCTTTTTTTCCAAAGAAGGGGTGGAGAACCTCACGCCCAGGAGTCGGATGTGGCCCTCCAGGCCTCTTCACTTGGCCTCTGGGACTCTCTCCAGCCATACACCCCAACTGACACAGGTTTGCCTGGCTGGAAAAATGCCCTTGAACTCTTAGGCCATTTGCTTGCCTGGCTAGATAACAGAGAGCCGTGTACCTGTGTGAAAGTAGGTTAAATTTATATTAATTGCCCCTGCCTACTTTTGATCTGGCCCTGCGCACCACTGGCACGTGGCCCCTAGAATGTTGCCTGGAAGGAAATGTGGCCCCTGAACTGAAAAAAACAACTGAAAACTGAATTGGAAAAAAGTTTATCTTTCAAGCAGGATGGGGGGGGCAGAAGCAGCAGGGCTTTGTTACATTTATATGTGAGCAAATTGTTGGTGCCTCGGCGCTTCTCCTGCACGTACAGTGGTGCCTCGCAAGACGAAATTAATCCGTTCCGCGAGTCTCTTCGTCTTGCGGTTTTTTCGTCTTGCGAAGCATGGCTATTAGCGGCTTAGCGGCTATTAGCGGCTTAGCGGCTATTAATGGCTTAGCGGCTTAGCAGCTATTAACGGCTTAACGGCTTAGCGGCTTAGCGGCTATTAACGGCTTAGCGGCTTTAAGAAAAAGGAAACAAACTCGCAAGAACTCGCAAGACGTTTCGTCTTGCGAAGCAAGCCCATAGGGAAATTCGTCTTGCGGAACGACTCAAAAAACGGAAAACCCTTTCGTCTAGCGAGTTTTTCGTCTTGCGAGGCATTCGTCTTGCGGGGCACCACTGTATCTGTATCCTTATTCCCCCCCCTCCTCTTCCTCCTCCTTTGCCTTTTCTTTTTCAGTTTGCCACTTTCCCCCTCTCTACGAAGATGAGACTTCTCCTTCCCATAAGGCTTTGCTTCTGGTGCCAGAGAGAACAGCAGGTTGCTACTGACTCATTCCCAAGCGCTTTCACGCTGTTCTTGCTCTTGGGATGCAGCGTGTAGGAGGGGGTGTGAGAGATCCTGCCGGGTGGATCGCCATCCGTTAATTTCCCAGCAGCCCTCATTTTAGTGAGGACACCCTCCGCGCCCTTTCTTTAGCATCCCAAATGAGGGAGCAGGACATTTGAGAGAGCACAGCACCACGGCACTAAGACCGGGTCCATATGGCAGGCTTTTTGCACTGCGTTGCCGCTGCAAAGTTCTGGAAGAAGATCTCTTTCATTTCCCAAGTTGCATTTGTGTGGTCTATACTTTGCTCGCCTCTCCCGCTGCCGCTTCTGCCTGCTTTTCTTCGCTGCCTTGGGGTGGGGGTGAAATATACCGCAGTTCAAAAAGAAAAGGGAAAGGGAGGCTTTTGTTGACATTCCTGTCTGGAGACAGGCTTCATCCTGTGTGCCAACAGCACAAGTACGGGGATCAGTTTTGTTAAAGGAAGTAATCCAGAAAAGATAAGGAGTTGGTTTATGAGCAGACCAGGAACATGCAGAAACTGGCCAAGCTTGTTAATCCTCTTGAGTTAGCGTTGTCATATTTCAAAGAGTGAAAATCCGGACACAAAAGTTGTTGAGCTTTTTTTTAGTTTTGCCCAAAGTTGTTGAGCTTGCAAGATCTCAAAAAAAAGAGAGAGGAAGCTATTTTAAAGGGAATTCGCCAAAATCTAGACTTCCCACACGGCTTGCCATATGTCTGGATTAGACATTAGAAAGCTCCATCCTTTGCATTGTACAAGGCTATTTCAGAAGGAAGGAAAAGGAAAGGTAAACTGTTTTTCCATTTCTGACTCTCCAGAACCTCTCACAAGTATAAAATGTTCCAGTTCAGGGCTATTCCTTATACTGACTCAGCCAGTTTGTATTAGCTCAGTATTGTTGACATCAACTGCTACCAGCTCTATCCAAGGTCTCAGGTAGAAGGTCTCTTCCATTACCTGCTACCTGATATGTTTAACACAACAGCGGAAGGCTGCAAGTGAAAATGAAGGTCTCCTTTCCCCCTTTGCTCAGATCCTTGTCAGCCTCTCCACCACCTGCCGCCCTGGGTTTCCGTGTGCATATCTCCTCTTCGGGAGGATGACGCACGATGCCCAAAGCCCTGTGAGATCAAGAGATTAAGTGCTGCCAGCCTGGAAAAGTTCATGGTTCCTCTGGTTTTAAAAATGGCATTCAAAGATGCGAGGCATTCAAAGTTCTGATTCTGAAATGATTCGATGCTTTCGAAAGTCACACTTTTCCGTTCTAGAAAAAGTTGGGTGGTTAAGCGGATGTTTACGATGTAATGACACGCTCCCCCCTTTCCTCCCCTTAAAGGCTTTATAGAACTCAGTCTGTTTGATCAAGTAAGGCTTTTGGAAAGCTGTTGGCTCGAAGTGTTGATGGTGGGTCTGATGTGGAGATCCATCGATCACCCCGGCAAGCTCATCTTCGCGCCAGATCTCGTACTCGACAGGTGAGAAAACGAAGCGTCTTTTGGGCTTACGGGGCTCCTTTTTATTTTTGCTTGTTAGTTTGATCGGCATTTCAACCTTGTGGCACAGAAACATCGCGGGGGCTGCCAACGTGGACACTTTAATGGGGGATAAGACATTTGTGTAGGATGAAGCTATACATGGTGGCTACCAAGCATGCTGACTGCATTCCGCCATCGTATTGGAGATGACAAGCCTCTGAAAACTGGGGAATATACCGTATTTTTCGCTCTATAACACGCACCCGACCATAACACGCACATAGTTTTTAGAGGAGGAAAATCCGTAGGCATGCCACCTGTAGGCATTCCCTCCATAACACGCACAGACATTTCCCCTTACTTTCTAGGAGGAAAAAAGTGAGTGCTATGGTGCAAAAAATACAGTAAGTTCTGTTGTGCTCATGCCTTGCTTGTGACCTTCTCAGGGCATCTTTTGGGCTGTTGTGGGAAGAGGACTAGTTGGGCCTTTGTCGTAATAATGAAAATATTTGAACTCCTTAAAACCATAGAATTAGAAGGGACCACAAGGGTCATCTAGTCCAGGGGTCAGCAAACCTTTTCAGCAGGCGGCCTGTCCACTGTCCCTCAGACCTTGTGAGGGGCTGGACTGTCTTTTTTTTGGGGGGGGGGATAACGAATTCCTATGCTCCACAAATAACCCAGAGATGCATTTTAAATAAAAGCACACATTCTACTCATGTAAAAACACCAGGCAGGTCCCACAACTAACACAGAGATGCATTTTGAATAAAAGAACACATTCTACTCATGTAAAAACACGCTGATTCACGGACCGTCCACGGGCCGGAATGAGAAGGCAATTGGGCTGGATCCGGCCCCCGGGCCTTAGTTTGCCTACCCATGATCTTGTCCAACCCCCTACAATGCAGAAGTCTTTCACCCAACATGGGCTCGAATCCACGACCCCGAGATTAAGAATCTCATGTTCTACCGACCAAGCTAAAGAAACCTTTCAAGTTACAGTTCCTAACATTGGAATAACTACACTCACCATGAGAAACCTCCAGATGATTGCCAAGCAGAGCATATGGTGATAGGCTAATAATAATAATAATAATACTCTAGGAATAATTTTCTGGGGTGAATTTCAAGCCAGGATTGGGAATCTGTGACCCTCCGGATGTTGCTGGACTCCTAGATAGGAATGGATGAATCTTCAATTTCAGGTCTCTAAGTTTATTTTGCCGGTCTTAAATTCAGTTAACCACAACTGGTGCAGCAACTTACGATTTTTGCAAATAAACAAATCTCATGAATATTTGCCAGCATTTTCATGTGAATTTCTCTGCAACAATTTCCTCTAATAAGATGCATTCCGTATGTTATTTTCACCAATATATTATGCACATTTCCCCCTAATATATGCACTATGGTACATATTGTTTGGTTGGAGACCAAAATTCAGTGAAGTGTGAATGTCAAAGGATAACTTTGTTTTAGTTTGTGTATGGGTGGAACAAGTGCAAATTACGTCGTTTCTAATTAAAATGCAAATGAAATCGAATTTCTCCTCTCCTCTCAAACTCCCACCAGCTCCAGTCAGCAGAGATAGTGAGGGATGATTGGCGTTGTAGCCTAACAAAACTTCTGAGGGGCTGCAGGTTCTTCATTTGCATTGTAAAGGCAAGGACAAGGATTTTGTGGAACACACTTAGAATTTCAAGGTGATCTTTTCAAAGACAAAACAAAAACTGTGGATGTTGACAAAAAAGGCAAATATAGTGGTACCTCTGGTTAAGAGATTAATTCGTTCCGGAGGTCCGTTCTTAACCTGAAACTGTTCTTAACCTGAGGTACCACTGTAGCTAATGGGGTCTCCCGCTGTCGCCGCGCTGCTGGCATGCGATTCTGTTCTCATCCTGAGGTAAAGTTCTTAACCCAAGGTACTACTTCCGGGTTAGCGGAGTCTGTAACCTGAAGCATTTGTACCCGAGGTACCACTGTACATACTAGAGCATACTGGAGTGTTTTGGTGTGGGGTTTTTTTAAAAGGATATGCTGTTTTGCGTCCTCAGTAATTCTTTTATGTCTCCAAAATTAGGGATGAAGGGAAATGTGTGGAAGGAATTTTGGAAATCTTTGACATGCTTTTGGCGACGACTTCAAGGCTCCGGGAGCTGAAATTGCAGCACAAGGAATATATTTGTGTCAAGGCCATGATCCTTCTCAATTCTAGTGAGTAGACGCTTCAGTCATGTCAAGCTGTGCTTATTACCGGGAACAAAAAGTTGGGTGGTAGCAGAAGAAATACCAAAGGGCACAAGAGCCATTAAGGGAAAGGGAGGAATAAATGCCCTAAGTGCTTTTTCCGTCCTCATTCTCTAATGGTTTTATGACTGGTACACAGAAATAATACTCAGGTCACCACGTGCCGTTTCATCCTAGACACAAAGGCAAAACTTAAGGACCCTTAACGAAGCTGCGTGCAACCTGGGACTTGAGCAGTTACTCCTCAGTGCCTGCCCATCCGTGAGGCAGACTGAGGTGACTGCCTCAGGCGGCAGAATCCAAGGGGCACCTCTGTGGACACGCCTCCCCACTGTCACTGGAGAAGGGAAGAGAAGCAGAGGCTTCCAGGTTCCGGCGAGTTCTCGTGGGAGCCCCACAAAATCTTGTGAGAGCCCAGTGAGCAGGGGCGGAGGAAGGGGGAGCGGTGGGGGCAGAGCGCTCTGGATGTCACCGCTGAGGGGTGTGACAAAATGCCGGGCGGCACTCTCCGCGGGGCCTGCAGCGCCCCTGAGCCACGCATCTCTCCTGGGAGTGACGCAGTGGCTTGGGTCTCCACAGGCTCCACGCTGCCCCGAAGAGTCCGCCCGCTGCCTCCCCCTCAGCTGTAGGGCGGCTGAGGGGGAGGAGGCAGACAGACTCCTCGGAGGCCCCGTGGAACATCCTGCCCTCGCTGGCCCCACCCCAGGGTGCAGGGCACGCATGCCGCCCCAGGCACCCGATCGGCTTGCTCTGCCGCTGCCAGTGAGATCTTGCCAGCCATGTAACCCTGATAAGAGAGGCTTTGGAGAGGGTGGCAAGGGGAGTTTTGTGCCCACAGAAGTGCCCCATTTTGCCTCAGGCAGAGAGGTAGGACAGGCTGCCCCTGTCCCTCACACTTTGTTTGAATCACGCTGCTGTTCATCCTCATGCACAAGGCTGACCTAGGGAGCAATGAGATTTAAAGCTGCTTTCATTTTTTCTGGGAAGTGGCTGTTGTGTTCCCTTAAAGGTAAAGGAACCCCTGACCATTAGGTCCAGTTGTGGCCAACTCTGGGGTTGCGGCGCTCATCTCACTTTATTGGCCGAGGGAGCCGATGTACAGCTTCTGGGTCATGTGGCCAGCAAGACTAAGCCGCTTCTGGCGAACCAGAGCAGCGCACGGAAACGCCATTTACCTTCCCGCCAGAGTGGTACCTATTTATCTACTTGCACTTTGACGTGCTTTCGAACTGCTAGGTTGTTCCCTTAGGTCTGCTCTTATCAGACCACAGGCTGCTGCCCAACTCTGAATGGGGCTGATACATCCAGCTGCTATTTGTCTGCGAATCTTCAATGAAATAACATGAAATATCAATATTTCAAAGGGGGGAAGCATGTTCTTAACTGCCACTTAGCTAGTTAAACTAAATATCCTTGCCATCAATGCGTATGAGGCTTTGTAGGGTTTTTTTTTTTAAGTCCCCTAAGGAACGTACAATTGACATTTCAGCAGTGATGGCGGGACAACTGGGTTAGCAGGAGAAGAGGCAAGAAAAGAAAGAACAGTGAATGGAAGGGGCGAGATTATTAGAGAGAGAATATGAGCAAAAGCAATTACATATATTTAACTTGGGTTGGGGTGGAGAGTGAAGATAAAGGGATTAAGCCAAAGGTGTTTGAAAAGGTGGCTTTTAAGCAGAGATGCTGGCAAAGTTCTCCTGAGTCAAGATAATTGACTTGCGAAAGAGCACCGTAAAGAGCAAATGAGCTTTTAAAGTGTCAGTGTAAAAACATAGCAGCACAGTTCCAAACATCTTCTCTTCCCTCTTTGCCTGTCTTCTTTCCAAGACACGTTCTAGCTTGCAATATGCAACGCTCCCCTCACTAACACAAGAACATCCCATCCAAATTCTCTCTTACATTGAAACAAATGACGCTTCTCATCCAATATCACCCCTCCCATTCTATTCTCACTGATCACACTCTTCCACTGATACTCACAAGCACACCCTCCACCTAATCTCTCCAATATCTCCCACTCAGATGTCCGTTAACATCAATCACGCCTTCCACTCGACTAAAAAATTATTGCAGAAACACCAGGAGACGACATCACTCACTGATGAAACCATATAAAATATCAAAACAAAATCGCTACCCACCAATCGCACAGACGTACCATTCTAGGTAGTAACTCTGGTTGCTAACTCTAGTTGCTGCCTCTCAACTAAGGATTCCTTCCTCTCACCAAGTCATGGCCTCAGACATTTACTGTTATTAATCAATTTATATGGGACGCGGGTGGCGCTGTGGGTTAAACCACTGAGCCTAGGACTTGCCGATCAGAAGGTCGGTGGTTCGAATCCCTGCAACGGGGTGAACTCCCGTTGCTCAGGCCCTGTTCCTGCCAACCTAGCAGTTTGAAAGAACGTCAAAGTGCAAGTAGATAAATAGGTACCACTCCGGTGGGAAGGTAAACGGCGTTTCTGTGTGTTGCTCTGGTTCGCCAGAAGCAGCTTAGTCATGCTGGCCACATGACCTGGAAGCTGTATGCCGGCTCCCTTGGCCAGTAAAGCGAGATGAGCACCGCAACCCCAGAGTCGGTCACGACTGGACCTAATGGTCAGGGGTCCCTTTACCTTTACCTTTATTAATTTGTATACTGCTTCTAAGCCGTTCGAAGCTATAAAAGCCAATTACAAAATGCCAACCTCCTTCATTAAAGCACACCCACTGAAACACCGAAATAAACAACAGTGATTAAAATATGCTGCAAAACAATACAGCCAACATAACTGAGAGACCCCTCTCAAGAGATCAACCATAGTTTCTTCAAGAGCTGACAGAGTGCCGTTACCTCAGGGGCCTTTTGTATTTCATCAGGGAGGGCATTCCTGTAATACCAAGACTTTTTTTCAGCTGGAACGCACCGGAACTCAGTTCCGGCACCTCTCCGGTGGGCACCGTTGCCATTATAAGAGAACAAGGGAAATCTAGCACCTCTATTCCTAGAAAAATAAAGGTAAAGTCATTACCGACTCTGGGGTTGCGGTGCTCATCTCGCTTTATTGGTCATGACTAAGCCGCTTCTGGCGAATCAGAGCAGCGCACAGAAATGCCGTTTACCTTTCCGTCAGAGCGGTACCTACCGTATTTTTCGCACGATTGGACGCACCGGACCATAGGACGCACCTAGTTTTCAGGGGGGGAAATCAAGGAAAAAATATGATTTCCCCCTCACCGCAGCTCTGGGAGCAGCGGACAGGCTGCACGCAGCCTGTGCGCTACTCCCAAGACCTTCTCCCTGCTTTTGCGGGAGGTGGCGGAATTCCCCCACCTCCCGCAAAAGCCCACAGGAGCCCCGTGTGACTCCTGTGGGACCCTTCTCCCTCTTTGGGGAAAAGCCCCCAAGAGCTGTGCGCTCTTTAAAGGGTGCGCGGCTCTTGCAGGCTTTTCTGCGAGGTGGGGGAATTCCCCCACCTCCTAGAAAAGCCAGCAAAGCCGTGCAGCCCCTTTAAAGAGGGCACGGCTTTTGCCTGCTTTTGCGGGAGGTGGGAAAATTCCCCCACCTCCTGCAAAAGCCCGCAGGAGGGAGAAGGGACTGACTCGGCCAGTCAGTCCCTTCTCCCTCCTTGGGGAAAAGCCCCCAAGAGCCGCTCGCTCTTTAAAGGGTGCGCGGCTCTTGCAGGCTTTTCTGCGAGGTGGGGGAATTCCCCCACCTCCTAGAAAAGCCAGCAGAAGCCACGGAGCCTCTTTAAAGAGCGCGCAGCTTTTGCCTGCTTTTGCGGGAGGTGGGGAAATTCCCCCATCTCCCGCAAAAGCCCGCAGGAGGGAGAAGGGACTGACTTGGCCAGTCAGTCCCTTCTCCCTCCTTGGGGAAAAGCCCCCAAGAGCCGCGCGCTCTTTAAAGGGTGCGCGGCTCTTGCAGGCTTTTCTGCGAGGTGGGGGAATTCCCCCACCTCCTAGAAAAGCCAGCAGAAGCCACGGAGCCTCTTTAAAGAGCGCGCAGCTTTTGCCTGCTTTTGCGGGAGGTGGGGGAATTCCCCCATCTCCCGCAAAAGCCCACAGGAGGGTTGGAGAGTAGCGGGAAGGCGTCGCGCGCCTTCCTGCTGCCCCCCATCCTCTAGGTCTGAGGATGGGGGAAGCGCTGCTTTCCCCCCCGCCAGCCTCAAAGCCGGGTTGGAGAGTAGCGGGTAGGCATCGCGCGCCTTCCTGCTGCCCCCCATCCTCTGGGGCTGGCAATGGGGGAAGCGCTGCTTCCCCCCCCGCCAGCCTCAAAGCCAGGTTGGAGAGTAGCGGGAAGGCATCGCGCGCCTTCCTGCTGCCCCCCATCCTCTGGGGCTGGCTATGGGGGAAGCGCTGCTTCCCCCCCCGCCAGCCTCAAAGCCAGGTTGGAGAGTAGCGGGTAGGCATCGCGCGCCTTCCTGCTGCCCCCCATCCTCTGGGGCTGGCGATGGGGGAAGCGCTGCTTCCCCCCCCCCCCGCCAGCCTCAAAGCCAGGTTGGAGAGTAGCGGGAAGGCATCGCGCGCCTTCCTGCTGCCCCCCATCCTCTGGGGCTGGCTATGGGGGAAGCGCTGCTTCCCCCCCCCCGCCAGCCTCAAAGCCAGGTTGGAGAGTAGCGGGAAGGCATCGCGCGCCTTCCTGCTGCCCCCCATCCTCTGGGGCTGGCTATGGGGGAAGCGCTGCTTCCCCCCCTCGCCAGCCTCAAAGAGCAGACTCTCCTGGCTTCAGCGGAAGCAACGGGAAGCCTCCGGAGCGCAGGCTTCGGAGGCTTTGCCTTGCTATCACTGAAGCCAGGGAGCCTGCATTCGCTCCATAGGACGCACACACATTTCCCCTTCATTTTTGGAGGGGAAAAAGTGCGTCCTATAGAGCGAAAAATACGGTATTTATCTACTTGCACTTTGACATGCTTTCGAACTGCTAGGTTGGCAGGAGCAGGGACCAAGCAACGGGCGCTCACCCCGTCGTGGGGATTCGAACTGCCAACCTTCTGATTGGCAAGTCCTAGGCTCTGTGGTTTAACCCACAGCGCCACCCGCGTCCCAGAAAAATAGCACTGCGTAATACTGAGATGAGTTCTTGCTTCTGTCTCCTGCGGTATGCATGGGAAAAGCATACGTATTTGCAAAAGGTCTCAAATTTAAGGCAGTATCCAAATAGGGTGTTGGTTGGCACAAGTTTTTTGCTTGCACAGCCTCCTAACCCAGGCATAGATCCTAAATCTGTTCTAGGGTGATGGGAAATTAAAGTTGGATACCAGCCCTTAATCTCTACATCTGACTTAAAAGGAGCAGGGAGCAGGGTCTGGGAATGACCTCCACCTGTCAGCCACTGCCAATCAGTGTAGACATTACTGGGCTTGATGGGTGAATAGACTGACCTGTTACAAGACAGTTCCTATATGTAATTAATTACATATGTCACCCCCATTTTCTTTCTTAAATCATAATCTCGGTGGCGAAAATGTTCTAGAGTCAACCAATTTATGGAGATGACTTCAATTTTTCCATATAGAGGTGATGGAAAATGTAGTATTTCCAGGCACACACATTTTGTATGGAATTGGAACCAAGTTGTCGCCTGATCCTAAACCTATTTCCTTGGAAAGTATAGCTGCAGCTCAGTGCATTGCATGCGGAAGGTTCAATCCTTGCCATTATCAGGTGGGACTAGGTAAGACATGCACCAACAACCCTGGGGAGCTGCTGCCAGTCTGTGCTGCCAGTACTGAATGAGATGGAGCAATGGTTCAATTTGGGATGGAGCAGCTTCCTGAATACCACATGTTCAACACGTGTGGATGTGTGTCTCTACAAAGTTGCAAGTAACTATGTTCTACCTCCACAGTCAGTTGCCACTGAATACCAGTTTCTGGGAACGGGAAGTAAGTGGCCACAGTTGCACTCAAGCACCCTTTGGGAAGCTTCCCAGGCTGAGCTACTGTAGATGAGCCACACACACACAGTACAGCTCTTATTCCTTAAACTCTGCTCATTTGGCATCTTTCTTGTGTAGATGTGTATCCAATCTCCTCAGCTGCAGGAGAGTCTGAGAGCAACAAGAAACTGAGTCATCTGCTGAACTCTGTGACGGACGCCTTGGTGTGGGTCATTTCAAAGAGCGGGGTCCCTTTGGCCCAACAGACGACACGCTTGGCGAACTTGCTGATGCTGCTCTCACATGTCCGGCACGCAAGGTAAGGCCATTCTAGGGGGTGATCCAGATTCCCATCCTAGAGACCGTCAGCCATTTAAAAAAAATCTGTGGCAAAAAGCAACAACAGGGCAGATGACTGGCCTGCTCAAGTTTTAGGTGTCCATTTCTCTTTTCCTCTTATTTTTGTCGACTCCCCACCCTTTCCCCCCATGGAGTTGTAGTTTTCCCCCTAGTGCTGCACCCTATTTTCTATCTGTCAAATCATAACCACAATAATCTAATTCCTTCTGTTGCCCATAGCTCAAATCCTGCTTGCAAGTTCACCGTACTATAATATTTCTTTAAATAGTCCGAAAAAGGCATCCATTCTTCCAGGATGTTAGCTTATCCCGAATCAGTCCTCTGGTCTATGTATCACAATCTTTCCCAATGTTGCGTTTCCAGCTGTTGCTGGACTACAACTCCCATCATCCCTGGCCACTCTTACTGCTAGCTAGGGGAGGATGGGAGTTGTTGTTCAACAACAGCTGGGGACTCAAGGTTGAGAAAGGCTTCTGTAGCACATTATTCAGATTTCAGGCTTGCCAGATCTAGTTTGGTTTTTATTAGAGTCCCAAGAGCTCTTAACTAGAAGCAAGGGGGAAAGACAGTTGGAATGCGAGAACAAAGTGTCTCTGAGTGCGTTCTGAGTCAAGGAATTTGTTTTCAGTACCAAGACTAAAGAGAGCTCACTGTCCTTTCCCACAAGAATCCAGCCCTGGTTAGCGTTCTTCATTTTGACAACTGAATTTAGGTGGGGGGAAAGATCGCCGTTGTAAATAAGCAAGAGTCTGTATTTGAGGAGGCAACAATTTCCATCCCGTACCATGTTCATCACAAACAGCCTTGCTTCCATTCCTCCACACTTCAGCTTCCCCTAAAACCTACATCGTTCTCGCTATCTGTTGTGGCTGAAACTAACATACATTGCCAGCCAGTGTGGTGTAGTGGTTAAGAGCGGTAGTCTCGTAATCTGGGGAACCGGGTTCACGTCTCCGCTCCTCCACATGCAGCTGCTGGGTGACCTTGGGCCAGTCACACTTCTTTGAAGTCTCTCAGCCTCACACACCTCACAGAGTGTTTGTTGTGGGGGAGAAAGGGAAAGGAGAATGTTAGCCGCTTTGAGACTCCTTAAAGGGAGTGAAAGGCGGGATATCAAATCCAAACTCTTCTTCTTCTTCTACATTGGCTTGCTGATGTAGTGCAAGACCATGGGGTGTTGTTGTTTTGGAACATACAAATTGGTGGTTCGCTTTGTGCTTTGTGACCAGTGTTACAAACATGGTGGTTCCGCATTTTGAGCTAATGCTTTCTTAAGTTTATCTTGCTTTGCATTGGGATTCCAAAAACTGTGCCCTTCATTGAAAGAAGTTGGCTGATGGTTTTGTCTACAAAAGGGCTCCTTGTTCTCAGTGGGCAGTTGGGTAGTTCAAACTGAGAAGCAAATCTTAACTGCAATGGAGCACTTGGGTTTTCCCAAGGCTTCTGATCGTAAACCATGGACGATAAGGCTATCGGTATCTACTAGAGACAATGGCCATATGTAATCTGCAGGTTCTGAGGCACTATGCTGTTGTGAATATCAGCTGCTGGTGAGCCACAACAAGAGAGAGCTGTTGTCATGTTCTCCTGCTTGCTAGCTAGCTTCCCAGAGGCATCTGATTAGCTGCTTGTGGGAACAGAATGCTGAATCAGATGGTCCCCTTTGTCTTATCCTGCTGGGCTCTCCTTATGTTCTCTTGCTTGGCCTCACGGTACTCACTAATCAGGCAAGACTAGGTGGCCTTGTGCTCTGATCCAGGAGGGCTGTTGGTATGATTTTGCTGGCATCATGCTTAGTCCACTAAGCAAATCGAGGCTCTATTCAGGAGACTAGATTTACCCTCAACAGTTAACCCAAGTGCTATCAAAATACTCCATTGATGATAACATTCAGTTGATTAGGGCGTGTTGTTGAGAACGCCAAGGTTGCGGGTTCGATCCCTGCATTGGGCAGCTGCATATTCCTGCAATGTGGGGGGTTGGATTAGATGATCCTCAGGGTCCCTTCCAACTCTACAATTCCATGATGGTTCTGGTTTAGGCTGCGTGGGCCATCGCATGAGGATGGTCTCATGATACTATTTATGCCTTGGGTTTGTTCCAAAGAAACAACTCACCCTAAGGTCAGACTTTCCCCAGAGTGCATCATTTCAGCTGGGAGATGGCATATTCAAATGCTCCTTTCCACACAAACCAAATGATGTTGGAGAAAAGGCTTGCCAAAGTCTCGTCTTCCTGGCAGCTGGTTTTCTATGTGCAACAAATTCTGTATACGGGACAGCATTCAGCCACGATAGCTATGTACATTCAGTTGCAATCAGGTCCTGCTTGGAGGCTTCCCATAGGCATCTGGTTGGCCGATGTGGGAACAGGATGCTAGCCTAGATGGGCCATTGGCCTGATCCTGTGGGCTCTGCTGATGTTCTTAATTTTCCACCCATAGCCTGCAGCCATAAAGCCCAGGCACAGTTTTGCTGCTTGGTGAGTGCTGGCTATAGACTGGATCCTCCCTGTGGGCATATCTAATAAGAATGGTAACTTCTTTAGATTTTCCTTGCAGAACTAAGACACGTTATATTTTTTTCACAAGGCAAAAAAGGCTATTCAGCAGCTGCATTGCTCACAAAATTATATCATAGGGTGGTAGAGGGATCCTTGGAAGGGATCCTTAGGGTCATCTAGTCCAACCCCTTGCAATACAGGAATCTCCACTAAAGCATTCATGACAGATGGCCATCCAACCTCTGATCAAAAACCTCCAAGGAAGGAGATTTCACAACCTTCCATGGTCAAATAGCTCTTACCGTCAGAAAGTTCTTCCTGATGTTCAGTCGGAATCTCCTTTCTTGTAACTTGGAGCCATGGGTTGGAGTCCTACCCTCCAGAGCAGGAGAAAACAAGCTTCCGCCCTCTTCCAAGAGGGATATTAGAAGATGGCTGTCATATCTCCTCTCAGCCTCCTCTTTTCCAGCTTCATTCATTCTGAAAATTTCCACTGCTGTTATAAATGCGTTCTGGGTCTTCATTTCGAAGGAATTCGATGTGACTCAAAAAAGGCACCAGCCTCTGTGGTTTTTCTGTTGAGATAGCTGCTATCTCTGTCTGACGCATTCAGAACTTTAGGTTA
Source organism: Podarcis muralis (assembly GCF_964188315.1). Lineage (NCBI taxonomy): Eukaryota > Metazoa > Chordata > Lepidosauria > Squamata > Lacertidae > Podarcis > Podarcis muralis. Next base: position 10,966,687 of record NC_135655.1, on the reverse strand, counting down.
GAGAAGTCAAGGCCTAAGTTTAAGTTGCTCTCATGTATTCAAACCCCAGTGTCAGCAACTAACTGTGTTCAACACTCACGTCTGGAAAATAATATCTAGCTGTTCTCATACAAATATCCTATTTTATTTTATTTTATTTTTGTTTTCAAATTAAGATCTTTGTACACTGCCTTGAACAGAAAGATATACTGGATTTCAATTGGTATGTTATTTTGCAAGTACATGCAGTATCACAGTGGCTGTGTTTGGATGGTAAAGGTAAAGGTAAAGAGACCCCTGACCATTAGGTCCAGTCGTGACCAACTCTGGGGTTGCGGCGTTCATCTCGCTTTATTGGCCGAGGGAGCCAGCGTACAGCTTCCGGGTCATGTGGCCAGCATGACTAAGCTGCTTCTGGCGAACCAGAGCAGTGCACAGAAACGCCGTTTACCTTCCCGCCAGAGCGGTACCTATTTATCTACTTGCACTTTGACGTGCTTTCGAACTGCTAGGTTGGCAGGAGCAGGGACCGAGCAACAGGAGCTCACCCCGTCACGGGGATTCGAACCGCCGACCTTCTGATCAGCAAGTCCTAGGCTCTGTGGTTTAACCCACAGCGCCACCCGTGTCCCTAAGTAGTTTGAGAAAGGCTCAAAAGCAATTTTTAAAGCCTCCTGTGTGAAAATGCACTTAGGTACTCAGCTGGTTTGCCATGGCAGGGACTACATTTGCAAGCTCCAATGAGGTGGCCAAGTTCGGAGAAGATGGAACAGACTGTACCACTTCAGCTGTGTGTGAATGGGAGGGGAGGCAAGCTACGAGAAAATAATGCTTGTAGGTAGAAAATTACTCCATCAGGGAGAGCAAGTCTAGGTCAGGACTCTCATTCTGTGCTAATGTTCTGCCTCCAGGGTGTTTAGAAGCATTTAGAAATGTCACACACAAACATCTCCGCCTGAAGTGGTACAGACCAGTTTACCACCTCATTCTGAATTACGTCTGCTGCAGATATCTGCTGTCTGGCTCTAATGCTTAATGGCAAGAACCTTGCACACAAATGTTACTTGCCCCCAGTTCATAGAATTGTAGAGATGGAAGGGACCCCAAGGGTCATCTAGTCCAACCCCCTGCAATGCAGGAATCTCAACTAAAGCATCCATGACAGATGGCCATCCAACCTCTGCTGAGAAACCTCCAGTGAACGAGAGTTCCACTGCTGAGCAGCTCTTACCCCAATCAGGTTTTTCCTGCTGCTTAGTTTGGAATCTCCTTTCTTGTAATTTGCATCCATTGCTTTGGGTCCAGAGCAGGAGAAAACAAACTTGCTCCACCCTCCATGCGACAGCACTTTAGATATCTGAAGATGGCTAGCGTATCTCCTCTCAGCCTCCTCTTTTCCAGGCTAAACATACCCAGCTCCTTCAACCGTTCCTTTAAGGCTTGGTTTCCAGACCCTTGATCATCGTGGTCGCCTTCCTCTGCACATGTTGACAACTTCATGGCATGGAGGAAATGAAACATTCATTGAGAGGGATGGATTAGCCATTAGCTTAACTAGAGCGGAGTCCCCAAACTAAGGTCCGTGGGCCGAATAAGGCCCGAGGGACTCGTTTATCCAGCCTGAGGCGACCCTGCCGCCCACTGCCACTGCCCACTCTTACTGGCGCTGCACTGCGCTGCACGGCTGCCCACTTCCAGGTCAGAGGAGCACCGGAAATAGCTTGTGCGCATGCGCAAGCATTATTTCTGGTGCACATCCTTGTCGGAGGAGACCCGTGCACATGCGCACAAGCTATTTCCAGTGCTTCTCTGACCTGGAAGCGCACCGGAAATAGTGTGTGCGCATACGTATGGGCACGCGCTCCCCTGCCCTCTTGCCCACCGCATGATCGGCGCTGGAGACACCGACCTGAGGTGCGGTAAATTTCCTGACCCCTGAACTGGAGCATCAGATGCATAGCAGGGGAGAGGAGGATGTCCAGTGGTTGACAATGCTTTTATTGCTTTGAGACGGAAATTCCACAGGTGCATCTCTTCTCAATAAAAAATTAATGGCAAGTCACAATGCTTAAAATGTCACAAAACATACAAAAACATGTGTTGTTTTTTTTTGATACACCAAAAAAGGAGAAAACAAGACAAAAATACAAACAAAACAGTGATAAAGACAACATTAATTACAAATCAATAAAGCAAAAAGCGGTCCTTGGACTATAGACCCGACCTCCCGTCCTTTCCTTGTTTTAATTATCTATTATTTGTTGCCAATACACATTTTTATCTTAAATTAACTAGTTATTGATTTATCCTAGGTTTCATATCTTTCTTAAATCTACTACTAAAGTTATTCAAATGCTGTGACAGAGTTTAAACTACTGTAATTGTTTTTCAAGTAAACTTTGAAGACTTCCCATTTTGAGATAAATTCCTGTTTTGGTTTGTTCTTTGTTTTTTCTGATAAACTATCTAATTCCGCATAATCTGTTAGCTTTTGGATCCATTCATGGGTAGAGGGGATTTCATCAATCTTCCACTTTGTAGCGATAAGAACTCTTGCTGCCACTGTGGCATATAAAAATATAATCTTCATTTTTTTTGTGGGATATCCAAATCTGTGATTCCCCAGGAGATAAGCTTCTGGTTTTCTCTTAAGGGAAATTTTATTATTTTTTTGTATTTCTAAGTGGATAGTCTCCCAAAATGCCTGGATTTTTTTTGCATAGCCACCACATATGATAGAAAGTGCCTGATTTATCTCCACACCTCCAGCAATTACTTGGGACACTTTTGTACATCTTTGACAGTTTCCAAGGTGTTAGGTACCATCGGTGTTGCATTTTTAGGAAATTTTCTCTTAAGATGTAACAGTTTGTGAATTTCCAATTATTCTTCCACAAATTTTCCCACGGTGGCATGAATACCCAAAGTCTTGTGACCACTTTACCATGGCCGCAGTGACCTCCTCCTCCTTGACTTCCCAGTCAAAAAATTAATGGCAAGTCACAATGCATAAAATGCCACAAAACATACAAAACCATGTAAAAGGGTCAAACTGAGAAACAAGGACACACAACCTATAAAATTATTATTTTTAAAAATATCCCTGGCCTCTTCCCTCTTCCCAGCTACTGTATTTTTCGCTCTATAGGACGCACTTTTTCCCCTCCAAAAATTAAGGGGAAATGTGTGTGCGTCCTATGGAGTGAATGCAGGCTCCTTGGCTTCAGCGATAGCAACGCGAAGCCTCCAAAGCGCAGAGGGAGCGCTCCCTCCACACTCCGGAGGCTACGCGTTGCTTTTGCTGAAGCCTGGAGAGTGAGAGGGGTCGGTGCGCACTGACCCCTCTCGCTCTCCAGGCTTCAGGGATAGCTGCCTGAAGCCTCCGGAGCGCAGCGGGAACTCGTGCTGTGCTCCGGAGGCTTTGGGTTCCTTTTGCTGAAGCCGGGAGAGCAAGACTCTCCTGGCTTCAGCAGAGAGGGAGAGCTGCGCAGCGCCCCTTCAGCGAAGTGGGAGGAGAAATGAAAGGGGCTCCGTTTCTCCTGCTGCTTTGCTGAAGGGGCGCTGAGCAAAGAGGGGGAGATTTTTTTTCTTGTTCTCCCCCTCTAAAACAAGGTCCTATGGTCAGGTGCAAAATATAGAGCAAAACTACAGTACTTCTGCTGTCATGGTCTGGGAAAGGCTTCTGGAGGCTGGGGCAAGGCAGGTGGGAAAAGCTGTTGCCTGATGGACAGCAGAAAGTCTCTCTCCCCACAGTGCATTTTAAATCTCAGCGCCTTGCTGTGACCTCTTTGCTTTCTTCACAGTAACAAAGGGATGGAGCACCTTCTCAGCATGAAATGCAAGAATGTCGTTCCCGTCTACGACCTACTGTTGGAGATGCTCAACGCTCACACCCTCCGAAACAAAGCAAAAACCTCTGCCTCTAATATCCAGGTCACCCCATCGGAACAAACTAAGAGCGCAGATGGACCTCAGCAGTGATTTCGTACCGGAACGGGAGCCCAGGGAAGCACCAAGAAAACAGCCCCAAAATTCAAAATGTGGGTGTTTGCTTTAAAAGAAAGAAGGCACAATTCTCTCTCACCTGGAGTTTTTTAATGGGATTGTACTCTGATCTTTTCACACTGGATGCAGTATGTCTTGGAAAAGCCTTGTGGGGTTGGAATGAAGAATCTGCCGGTGAATGTAGCTTTATCATCAACTCTGCACTTCTGGAGTGCCTTTTAGAGGAGACTGTTGAAGTGCCATACGCGCCTTAAACTTCATGGTTATCCTAGTTGAGTGGCAGAGCACTTTTTTTTTTGTAGAAAGAAGGAGGTTGGGTGATGCACAGACCTAGGGTTCCACTGCAAAAAAAAATGGGAGCAGCCTCTTCTAAACGAAGTAGCCTATGAAATACGCTGTACATTACAGCAGACAGGAGAGATCCCATCCACCTTAAGAAATACGTGCTGTTCCAACTTGCAAAAGACATGGATAAGTTTACCTTTGCGCAAATGCGCCTTTGATCAGTAGTGGGAGAAGGAGGTCCTCCTATTTAAAGGAAAGCACTTGGAGAGTTTGTATCCTGACCCACTTTGACAATGTGGACCAGAAGCTTATTTTTTATTATTACAAAGCTCCAGTTTGTATTGACTGTTATCTAAGCATTTGCCGTGTTTGATTTCTGTGCTCAAGCACTTGAGTGGGTGCAAGGCTTGCCCTTCTCGTTTCCTGCTGAAGACTCGTGCAACGTATTGCCATGTGTGGAGGAATTATTGCTATGAATAGTCAGAATTCGTGAGTAATTATTTCATGCTTAGCTACACAGGATCGATATGATTGTGGCTGTAATTGTGGAAACAGGTTTTGGTGTCCATAAATGTATTCATCCTATGGGAGGGGGGGGGGAAGCACAGAATAAGGTGCCTTCCGGTGGACCAATCAGAGTATGTCCCAACAGGAGCAAATGAACCTGCTATGTGCCATATCAGTGCATGAATTCCAATGCACATGCACAAACAGCTCTCCCAGTAGCAAGAGCTTCCCCAGTTACTTCAGTGGAGGAGGCATCTCTGCACACAAAAAGAGAACATGCACAAGTTAATGTGAAAGACTCATTACTCCCCATGCAAATGTGCCAGCATTTCCTGTGTGCGTTAGCTAATGCACCTCGGATAGAAAAGGGAGCCTGGAGCATGTCTGTCTTCAGGCTTCATTGGAAAGCCATGGGAAAACTCTTGGATAGCTCAGTTGGTTAGAGCATAGTGCTGATAATTCGAAGGTTGCAGGTTTGATCCCCAAATGGGACAGCTGCATATTCCTGCATTGCAGGCAGTTGGACTAGGCAAACTCAGCCCTCCAGATGTTTTGAGACTACAATTCCCATCATCCCCGACCACTGGTCCTGTTAGCTAGGGATGATGGGAGTTGTAGTCCCAAAACATCCGGAGCGCTGAGTTTGCCTATGCCTGGACTAGACAATCCTCAGGGGCCCTTCCAACTCTACATTTCTATGATTCTTACCTGCTTCTAGTATTCTTACCTGATACTTATCATGGGAAATGTCCAGCGGGAGGCAGCTTACCCCTAGACACCCTCCCATGTACTAGGAGAATCCAGTGACAACCACAGTTGCCTCTTTATTCCAGCACTGGCTGACACACACACACACTCCCAAATTTCACCTATGGGAATATGAAGCCCTGAAACTATATCAGTTTTCACGCAGTTAGAGCAATCCGGCAGTGTGCTTCCCTGCCCCATGGGCTACTGAGCCATTATTTGTATCTCGACTGCCAACTTATGCACTCTCAATTTATGGCACAAAAGCTAGAGCAAGGGCAGAAAACTTGTGACTGCCCAGATGGCAGCATTTCCAATGGACATGGATGGTGGGAGTTGGTATCCAAAAACATCTGCAGAGCCACAGAACACGCCCCCCCCCCAGCCCTGAGCCAGTGGCATGCCTTATTTTGGGCTGCAACTCCCAAACTTATGATCTTTGTGATGCCCCTTTTTTCTGAATTAAAACTGGAGGCCCCTTTCACTCCTCTGGCACACAAACAGTTTGCAATGCAGTCTGTAAAAGCTGATGCCAAAATAATCTGTTGTAACAAAAACAATGTTAGAGTCTTGCAGCCCCTCGAAGACTCCCATGGCTACCCCTCTGCACATAGAAACAGCTCAGTCCTTCACAAGTGTGACACTTTTTGTCCTGGTTCACCTGTCTCCCCATCTCTGCCTATCACTTCCCCTTCAAATCTCACCTGAAAACCCTAACCTTGTGCACTTTTTAACATGGCATCTTGGACTGTGGTTGCTCAGTGCTTGCTCCTATTCCAGTGCTCGTAGCTTCTGCCTGTTTGCTGTGGAAGCACTGTCAGATTATGTGTCATGTTGCCAGCATGCGGCCTCCTGACCAAGCCCAGTAGGGCCTCAGCAGGAGATGTGCCACCAACATGGCACCTAATTGTGCAGTCAGTGGAATGGGCGCAATCCCAGAGACGGCGACAGCCACATGTTCAACGTCACGTGTCTCCCAGGCCTTCTGCAACTTACCCTTCACTTTCACCGTGCCTTCATCTCCTTGTTGATTATATTTCACTGTTGCTTGTTTTGCTTCTTCTCTTTTGCTTTGTTTATTCTATGTCAGTTGTAATCAGGGGTCGTTTTACATCAGTGTGATGCCCGGAACGCAGCCCATTGGCACCAAATAAACATTGTGCAAACAAGCACTGCGAGACTTTTCTCCGTAATTGGACAATGTTGCAGGTGCATGGCCCTGTTTCGTATGTGCATGATGTACATAAATTGATGTCTCTGTATACATGACGAATTACGGCTAATTGTTAGAACTGACTCGTTTTAGGAGATTGTGTCTGAAGGGAAGATGGGGAGGGTATATGAAAGGGCCATCGGCTCTTCCATTCACACAGCTGGCCAGCTGATTTTGCAAACACCCCCTGACGAATCTGTGTGTGAACCAGCCCAATGAAAGTTTGACACGATGCTGTGAAGAAATATTTCAAATCTTTGCCTGGGGGATAATCTGCGAAGGCCGTGGAGATTTATTCTGTTTGCTGAGCTAAAATGGACTTTGGATGCAAATATCAAATATCAAAAGGCATCACATTTTAACAAGAGGTAGGAATAAATATCCACTGGAAAAATGCAGAGATGCTGCCAGGCATTTTTGTCTCTCTCTTACCACTGGGCCTTCTGACTCTTTGTAAAGCACAGAGTTGGGGGGGACAGGACAAGACAGGTTACTTGTTATCTGGGCTATGCATAAATGGTGACTCTGGGGGGTGGGGTACGGAAACAGTATGGAATTCATCTTCCTCAGAATTTTAACTTTCATTTAAACCCCCCCCCCACAAAGTTCTAGTTTTTAGGGATGTAAAGTTTTTCTTGAAATGCCTTCAGGGTGCAGCTGAATGTTTCAATGCCCTGAGTAGCCCATTGCCCAGGCTCACATAGAGCAAAACCTGAGCAAATTATGCAAAACTAGAGAACACATGCAAATTTACTTAATTTAAATTAGTTGCAGTTGTTTTAAATTATCTGAATTAGATCCACCCCGTACACAACCCTGGCAAGAATGTTAGAAGAGATGGAAATGCAGTTGGAAAGCTCACTATCGATGGAGACACAGATTTCCTAGTGTCATGAAGGGGATGGTCTAATCCAGAGGAGGAATAGGAGGAGCTCAAGGAGATGGATCTGGGCAATCCGGGAGAGTGTCCTAGTAGATGAGGGAGGTGGAACCAGGAACCGGAGAAGTGTCTGAGTCTGGGGAGGAGGCCAGTAGTCCGGGGAATGAAGAGAGGAGGAGGCAGACCAAGGAGGCAGACAGAGGGGTGTTCTGCCCCTTGACACTGGGCACTCCTCATCAGATACCTCCTGCTGGGGAGCTGCCACCCCACCTCAGTATCTTCACCTACCAAATGAGACTAAATTGGATGCTGAGGTGGCGCTGATCCCCATCTCCATCTGCAAGGGCACAAGAGATGCCAATGCGAACCTCACAAGCCCAGCCCACTCAAAGGAGTGCCAGTTCTGCAGAGTCCTGGGGCTCTGACTGCTTGCTGCGCTGTGTGCTCTGCCCAAAAGCAAGGTGCAGGGGGCACATCGCTTGTTGGGTGAACGTCTTGCGCTTAGCTATGTATTTATACCTCCGGTGTACCTGCTGTACCTTGTGCCTTGCTTATGTACCAATCATACTTATGCATTAAAGCCTTTGCCAGAAACCGAGCTGGGAGTTCCAAGTTCTTCCTGCCCGAGTTCCTTCTAATTCCTGGATCCAGAGGGCACTCAACAGGGTTCTGGATAAAGCCTTTTATTAATCTGCATTGGTATTGTTTGCAAAGTCATACTCATGGGCCTTTTCAGATTGAGTTTCAAAATATGACTCCTGGCTGCAGGGCCGGTTTGAGGAGGCCCTAAGCTACTGAAGGTAATGGGGCCCTTAATATGTCCAGCTGTCCTTTGTCAACAACAAATTGTTGCTGTTTTTTGTGTTGAACATATGCTATATGGTAATTTATGGACCTAAAGCCTCTAGTCCAATCCCCTGCAATACAGGAATCTCAGCTGAAGCATCCATAACAGATGGCCATCCAACCTCTGCTTGAAAACCTCCAAGGAAGGAGAGCCCACAACCTCTCATGGGAGTCTGCTCCACGGCTGAGCAGCTCTTACTGTCAGAAAGTTTTTCCGGATGTTAGTCGGAATCTCCTTTGTGGATCGAGGGCCCGACCCCCGCTATGTGAAATAAACACACAAGGACACGTGATGTAAGGTTAATGGGCAAGAAAAGGCCACAACTTTATTGATTACAGCAGTGAAAAGGTATTCGCTTAGGCATTGGATGACCATAGGAGGTGGGTTTATTCAACAGTAGGTGGAGCCTGTTGATGCCAATCCAACTATAGGCTCACCCCTGATGTCACCGAGGGTCGTGCCATGGCCTCCCGCCAAGCAGGCATCGGACGGAATACACGACCGCCAGATTCCTTTAACGGAATAACCCACGGTAGATAGCATAGGCGATGGCCACACCTAGCCCTTGACACACATGAATCCAATGCCTAACCTACCCACCAATACCACAAAAGTTGTGGTGATTGCTACGAGGTAGGCGAAAAAACCAAAAAGCCTAATGCCAAATGGAAAAATTCCTACCAGGCCCCCCAGACAACCGGGGCGACCAACCTAAGGTCCATAGCAAGGCCAAAAACCTAGACCCTGAGCTAAATGGGAGTGGAGGGTGGGTGACTCGCTGCAGGACGACGACGACTGAGGAGGAGGCGGAGCTGGCACCACAGCATTAAGCTGCTAAACACACCCCCCGGAGACACCTGGTTGGCTGCCTCCGGTGGGCGTGGGCGCCAGCCAGGTGAGGAGGGGCGGGGGCTAAGGCCCCCAGCCAGGAGGCGGAGCTCAGGCTCCCGCCCACAACCACTCCCCTCTCTTCCAGGGAGGAGAGTCTTTCTTGCAACTTGAAGCCATTGGTTCGAGTCCTACCCTCCAGAGCAGGAGAAAACAAGCAGCAACTAGGGTGCATTGCAAAAGGGAACCTAACTTGAATCCACGGAGTGACAAGGATGCATAACTTTGGAGACAATTGCAACAAAAGATGGAGTGCAACTCCTTGCAATGTACAAACGTGTGTGACATGCTGGGTTCAAACAACTCCCCCCCCCCCCGCACTTTCTGCTAAAGCCTCAGCGCCTAGGACTTGCCGATCGAAAGGTCAGCGGTTCGAATCCCCGCGGCGGGGTGCGCTCCCGTTGCTCGGTCCCAGCGCCTGCCAACCTAGCAGTTCGAAAGCACCCCCGGGTGCAAGTAGATAAATAGGGACCGCTTACTAGCAGGAAGGTAAACAGCGTTCCGTGTGCTGTGCTGGCTCGCCAGATGCAGCTTGTCACGCTGGCCACGTGACCCGGAAGTGTCTGCGTACAGCGCTGGCCCCCGGCCTATAGAGTGAGATGGGCGCACAACCCTAGAGTCTGTCAAGACTGGCCCGTATGGGCAGGGGTACCTTTACCTTTTATTCTTTTCTCTACAGCTTTACACCAGCTGTTGCAGAAAATTTTGGGGTTGACTTTTGCAGCCCAACTCCTCAAAGGACTCTTGAGTTCCTTAAGTTCACGATCAGTCAGAGAAGAATGGTTGAAGGCAGGAACCAGTAGAAGGAAAGCAAGGAAGACCTTTATTTTCCTGTTGCAACAGAGTCCTAGGCTTAGCCAGAGACCACCCCAAAAGCATCATACATGTGTCACAGAAAGACAACAGAATTTGAGTATGGCTTGTCTCCTGTCTGTCGAGATAATGCTTGCTGAAGGAACCTGGCTAGTTCCTTGGAGTCGGTGAATTCCTTAATTCTTGAATCCAGGTCACAGACCTGCCCTATTCATATACAAAATATGCCCTTGAGACAGGATTTGAAGGATTTGTAAATGAAAGAACTACAGGGAAAGGTTTCTCCAAGATATTCCTTCTGCAGAGGAACTATTTTGAGTCATTAGGAGAGCCAAGGTTGCATTTGGGATTGTTCTGTGTGCTTCAGTTAAGTATAACTTTCTCAGGGAATGTTTCCTTAATTCTGAAGGCTGAAGGATTGGTTTTTTTGTGGTGTGTGTGTGTGTCCACTTTGTGGGTGCACCCTAACATTTTATAACACCTAAAAATGGAATGAGAAGCAGAGGTTATTGCATACACAGGGGTCAGCAACCTTTTTCAGCCGTGGGCCGGTCCACCGTCCCTCAGACCATCTGGTGGGCCAGACTATATTTTGGAAAAAAATATGAACAAATTCCTATGCCTCACAAAGAACCCAGAGATGCATTTTAAATAAAAGGTCACATTCTACTCATGCAAAAACACGTTGATTCCTGGACTATCCATGGGCTGGATTGAGAAGGCGATTGGGCCTCATCCGGCCCCTGGGCCTTAGGTTGCCCACCCCTGGCATACAGGGAAGTCCTGCTTGTTTTGTTGGCTTAGCTGCCCCGGATGCTTGAAGCTCCCAGCGAGTTCCTTTCATGACAAGTAATTTAGCACCTCCATTCATGATGACTGCTTTGGCTGTACATCTTTACTGAGAGCTTGCATTGTTTTCCTGAATTGCTAAGTGCAAGTATTTGGAAATAAGTGCCCCTGAAATTAGCAGTGCTTGTTTCCACAGAAGGGAGTTTGTTGAGGCTAGAGCATTCTATAGCTCCTGCCACACAAACTGACTTCATTCCTTGCCTGCAGTGTTGTGCAAAACACAAGATAATTAGGAATGTGCACCTTTGCTGTTATCACCTTTGAACTCGAAGCGTTTTTGGGATTGTTTTGGTGCCTTTCAAAATATGGTGTGAGCAGGAGCCAAGTTGGGTAAGGGAACTCTAACCCATTCTGAGGTCTTTCTACTAATGTAGAGTTTGTTTTTAGTTACAGGTAGGTAGCCGTGTTGGTCTGCCATAGTTGAAACAAAACAAAAAAAAAAATTCCTTCCAGTAGCACCTTAGAGACCAACTGAGTTAGTTATTGGTATGAGCTTTCGTGTGCATGCACACTTCTTCAGGTACACTGAAACAGAAGTCACCAGATCCTTATATATATAGTGAGAGGGTGGGGAGGGGTATTACTCAGAAGGGTGGTGGGAATGGGTGATAGGCTGATAGGTGTGGTAAACCTGTTGACGACTGTTAATGACTGCAGTTGGTCTACAGGAAAAAGCAAGGGGTGAGATGGCTAAAAATAGCTTCATCATGTATAATGAGATAAGGATCCAATGTCTCTATTCAGACCAGGTTTCTCCATGGTTTTAAGTTAAGTAATAAGTTGCAATTCAGCAACTTCTCTTTCCAGTCTATTTCTGAAATTCTTTTGTAATAAGACAGCTACTTTGAGATCTTGTACAGAACGTCCTAGGAAATTGAAGTGTTCTCCTACTAGTTTCTCTGTCTTGTGATTCCTGATATCAGATTTATGCCCATTTATCCTTTGGCGTAGGGTTTGGCCTGTTGGTCCAATATAGAGAACTGAAGGGCACTGTTGACATTTGATGGCATACACAATGTTAGAAGATGAGAAATTAAATAGTCCTGAGATGGTATGTTTGATGTTGTTGGGGCCAGTAATGGTGTTGTCCAGCTGTATGTGGCAGCAAAGTGGCTGGGGAAACTCAGCCAGATGGGCAGGGTATAAATAAATTATTATTATTATTATTATTATTATTATTATTATTATTGTTATTGTTATTATTGTTATTATTATTATTATTATTATTGGAGTTTGACTGATGCACATAAATGCCGATCACCCATAGCTATAAGAAGAAAAGAGGCTCACCAGTGGACCATTGTCCTTGGCCAGAGCTAGGCTCTCTCCCACCTGGCTAAGAGCCAACTCAGCATCCCAGGACTAAGGTGTACAATTCTTTTGGTCCCGTTGGTTTTCACTAGACGGACAGAACCTAGCAGTAGATCCATGTCTATTTTGGCTCATGTCACCAGCCGGAATCAGGAACAGGTCAGCAATAAAAAATATTGGTGTCAGTGAAGTTAATGCTTTCTTCAAAGAGATCAACCCTCCCCCCCAAGTTCTTTCCCAAAGGGGGGTTCCTTACCTGGTGCCTCCCCCCCCACACTCCTCTGTATCCAGCCATTCCATGACAGCTTATTAGTAGAAACAACTTGCTCATCCCCTTTTATATTTTCTGCCAACACAATCTCTGCTACAAACGTGAGTCAACAGTACCAGCTGCTGAGACTAACAACATCAGGATAGCTAACAGTTCTTACAATTGTGGGTTTGTGTGCAGAGGAGTGACATTAAATTAGTGTACTATTTTAGTATTGGCCCAAGTGGAAAGAACAGTAAGCTCAGCTTGGCAACCGAACTTGAATCCACAGAGTTGAAGCGATGTCTATTGCTTTACAGAGGGCAGGAGGGCAGATCTCTTTGAATGTATGTTGTGGATGTGGCTTACAGGACCGAGGCCGTTTAGGGCTTTAAAGGTCAGCACCAACACTTTGAATTGTGCTCTGAAACGTACTGGGAGCCAATGCAGATCTCTCAGGACCGGTGTTATATGGTTCCAGCGGCTGCTCCCAGTCACCAGTCTAGCTACAACATTCTGGACTAACTGCAGTTTTCAGGTCACCTTCAAAGGTAGCCCCACGCAGAGCACATTGCAGTAGTCCAAGGGGGAGATAACCAGCGCATGCACCACTCTGGCAAGATAGTCCATGGGCAGATAGGGTCTCAGCCTGTGTACCAGGTGGAGCTGGTAGACAGCTGCCCTGGACACAGAATTAACCTGCGCCTCCATGGACAGCTGTGAGTTCATTCTTAATGGATAGGAGTGTTTTCCTTCACCTCTTCCCATTCTTCTGAGGGTACTCATCTTTTCTGGTGGGCGCTGTTTGATCTTTTGTGAATGAACCACTGAACTGCAGGTGGCAGCTACCCAAGGAACTACCCGATCTTCCCCCATATGGACTGGCCATTGGATCATCTTAGACAGAAAGGAACATCAATGGGCTGCCTTTTCCAGTTGAGCTTCTGGTGTGTCCCTGTGGCCTTTGGCTATTCTTCCGTCCTGCCTTGCTCCTCAGTCCTGACTAATGGCTCGCCCCAATGGCTCTTGGGTCCTGCCTTGAACCAGACGGCTGTCTACCATGCCCCGCCCTCTCCCAATCCTAGCTGTGTTCCAGGAAACTAGATTTATAAAACATCAAGACAAACAAACTCAGGACTGCTGCACACAGCCGCAGAATTTTAATGAGGGGGTTGGGGAAAAAGAAATATACACAGAAAATATAATTTGGATCCAGGTAAAACCGTTTCCGATCTCTCACTACCAACTTCACCTTAAATGTGACAAATCTTGTGAAGTTAGGGCGTGAGCCCCATGGGCACAAGATGAGTCCTGGATTCATCAGGCACAGCAACCAGTTTGTAAGCAACGGCTTAATCAAATGGCCCCAGGAAACATGAAGGAAACAGTCCATTCCTCACCACCACAGCAACTGCTATCCAGTGATATACTGTCTTGGAACATGGAGGCTCAATGTATTGACGATGGCTTATGTACCATTAAAGCTGTGCACACGTAGAGGGTTCACCTAATGGTCAATTCTTGGTTCCCCTTTCCCTCTTTAGTTCTCCCTCTCCTTTCCAGAAACCGGCGTCAAATTTGCATCACCTTCAAGTGATTTTAATTCCCAGCTGAAGCAGCTTTGCAATGCAGTGTGCACGTTCTGGCAACCAGCATGGCCCTATGGTGTTATCTCTGCACATGCTTTTTGCTGCACAGGAATAGGGATTGATTGTGCCCTTTGATTATTAAAAATTATTTTAAAAAAACACCCACGTATCTTTCTTTTGGCTTACTGTAAATTATTCAAAAAAGATTAACACATAAACATCTTTTGATTAAAAAGCCGCAAGTTTACACCATTGATTCATATACAAGTGAGATAATCAACACTAATTATGGTCAGCACTTTTTAAATATAAAACTATGAACAATATAAGTCACCTACATGCAGCATTTTCATTTCTTTTTATTTAAAATAAAAGTACAAAAGAAGACATGAGACAAATCTGCAGTTCTAAGTACATACAGTGGTACCTCGGTTTAAGAACAGTCCTGTTTAAGAACGATATCGTTTACGAACTCCGCAAAACCGGAAGTTGTGTCCCGGTTTGCGAACTTTACCTTGGTCTAAGAACGGAATCCGAGGTACCACTGTACTAAAATCTTTGTCGTGGAAACTTATATACAGTGGTACCTCGGTTTACAAACTTAATCCGTTCCGGAAGTCCCTTCTTAAACCGAACCTGTTCTTAAACCGAGGCGAGCTTTCCCTAATGAGGCCTCCTGCAGCCGGTGCCCTTCCACTGTTCGGATTCCATTCTTAGACCGAGATAAAGTTCTCAGACCAAGACACTATTTCCGGTTTTGCAGAGTTCGTAAACCAAATCGCTCTTAAACCAGACTGTTCTTAAACCGAGGTAACCACTGTATCTATCAATCTGTCTATGTATCTATATGTATTTGTTAACTGGAGAGAGAGGGTTGCTAAAATACTAAAGTATAACAAGTATTTTATATATATTTATATAAAATCAAACCTTTCTTTTCACTACAATATCGAAGTATGGAAATAGATTTCTTTGCATGCAAAGCACGAGCTGAAAAATGGGTTCTCTCCGTCACACTAAAAGCTATTCTCTACAGCATTCGTCGTTAGCTAAAAATCACATTATTTCAATGCAAACATGACATCATCTTGAAAATTCGTCTTCAGAAGACATTCTGGCATGGAGGCCACCAGCCGATTGATCACACATTGTGCAAAAGTATACAGTATGTTGCTTACAGTTCAAAAATATATAGAAAAAAGTATTTTCCTGTACAAAACCGGGTTAACACCTGTCTCTGCCCCCGCCCCCTGCTTTCCAACCCATCCCAAATATTGAAATTGCTAGAGGATCTACTTCTTCAGTTGTGAAATCTGACGCATTCACGGTGTGAAGTCCTCAGAATGGCAATAGCAGCATGAGAAGAAGAGCCTGCTGAGGAGGTTCATTTTGGTTGAGGTGCAAAAAAGCTCTTGGGACGCTTCAAAAGGGAGGAGGCCCATTGACAAATCGCAGCATGGGGTGGAAAGACCGGGCAAAGTTGTTGCGGTGTGCGCAGCTGTAATCTTCCTCCGAGAAAGGGGGCAGGGTAGCCAAAAGCAGGAGGAGAAGGAAGAGCAACTGAAGAGGGAACGCCATTCGCAGTACACGGGACAGGAAGCCACGGGTCTTGGGAGCAGCTGGGCTGGCGCTCTCCTCGTCATCCCCTCTGCAAATATGGAAGAGAATTTATACATGAAGCTGCATTCCGCTGAGTCAGACTTCATCTAGCCCAGGGTTTCCCAAACTTAGGTCTCTGGCTGTTTTTGGACTACATCTCCCATCATCCACGAAGACTGGTCCTGCTAGCTATGCATGATGGGAGTTGTAGTCCAACAACAGCCAGTTTGGGAAACGCTACTGTAGGGCGTCGCGATCAGCAGCTACTCAGGGCGGCTTGCAACATATATAAAAACACAACACATTGAAAGGCTTCTCTATATCCTCTACTCAGACTGGCAGCAGCTTTCTGCAGAGCTGGTTTGAGGGCCACAAACCTTGTCCCTCCCTTCCGAGGCCTTCTACTCGGAGACACTAGAAGGAATTTGATGTGCTATTCCAATCGTTCCATCATTGCAAGCATCTCACCTTGGCAGATGGAATGATTCCATGCTCTCTTCTCTCAGTGTGTCGTTCTGGGGGTTCTCCTGACGCCCCACATGCCTTTTTTTGGGGGGGGGGAATCTGTTGCACAAGTGGAAGTCGTTGTGCAGAGTTTCCGCTGATGGGCCTCAGCTGAATCCCAGCCACTGTTGTGCACCTAGCTGCATCTGGCAGACCTCTGGGTTTTAGCAGGTCTCACAAGCCAAATGTTTGCCCACCTCTGAGTTAGGTAAAGGTAAAGGGACCAGTGACCGTTAGGTCCAGTCCTGGCCAACTCTGGGGTTGCAGCGCTTATCTCGCTTTATTGGCCGAGGGAGCCAGCGTACAGCTTCCGGGTCATGTGGCCAGCAGGACTAAGCCGCTTCTGGCGAACCAGAGCAGCGCACGGAAACGCCGTTTACCTTCCCGCCGGAGCGGTACCTATTTATCTACTTGCACTTTGACGTGCTTTTGAACTGCTAGGTTGGCAGGAGCAGGGACCGAGCAACGGGAGCTCACCCCGTCGCGGGGATTCGAACCACCAAGCTTCTGATTGGCAAGTCCTAGGCTCTGTGGTTTAACCCACAGCGCCACCCACGTCCCTCTGAGTTAGCATTGTACAAATTATGGACATTCAAGTGCTGGTTGTGTGAATGCAATTAATGCACCTGTTTTTGTTTTTAAAGAGTGTGGGCAAAAATCTCCCATTCAAAGGTGTTTGCATTTCCAGGAAAGTTGCGGGTAGTGGCTCCCTATGCAATGCATACAGCATCTTTGAGGAGCCTTTTTTTTGTCTCTGCTCAGACTTTGGCAAAGAGGAAAAAGCGCTAAACTCCCCCTTCCTCCTTTCCATGGCCTTGATCCTGCTCAGATTTCCCTGTGGCTGCTATTTACATAATAAACAATGTGTGTGTTAATTAACATGTGATTATGAGCGCATCTAGCTTGGCCCTGCGACTGCCTTCAAAATGCAACCTCCATTTTTAAATTAAAGAAAACGTTTTCCAAAACATCCTACCTAATATCAGCGCCGCTCTCAGTCTCCAAGGTCTTCCTTCCACCAGCCTGCTGAAAATGGAGATATTACTGTGTTATTTAGTCGTACTTTACTCAAGAAACGCAAGCGCAAAGAAGCAAATCCCAAGCGACCCAGTTACAGAGCTCAAAACGCTTCTGTGCCGCGGGAACATCACAAGAAACGTGGGTTTGACGAGTGGACGTTGCTCCATTAGGATGAATGGGGTAGCACCCCACTAAATGCAGTCTTCT
Organism: Podarcis muralis; assembly: GCF_964188315.1. Classification (NCBI taxonomy): domain Eukaryota; kingdom Metazoa; phylum Chordata; class Lepidosauria; order Squamata; family Lacertidae; genus Podarcis; species Podarcis muralis. Next base: position 10,949,194 of record NC_135655.1, on the reverse strand, counting down.
CTCAGACATCCCCCCTCCAGCAGTCTACTTAACAACCAGTCCAGAGGGTGGCACTGCCAGTTAGCTTCCTCCTCCTTCGGGTTAGTGCCCCTCTTGTGGAACTCAGCCTGGAGAAGGATGGGGACAAAACCAAACAGGACTGCAGCCACCGTAAAGCTGTGCCCCAGTAAAGCTGTGCACCGTAAAGCTGTGCCCCATAACTACGCCTGAACCCCCATTGGAATGGGTTGAGGCACAGTTGTACCTTGGCTTTCACACAGCTTAGTTCTCGAATGTTTTGGCTCCTGAACGATGCAAACCCAGAAGTGACTGTTCCGGTTTGTGAACTATTTTTGGAAGCTGAACATCCGACGGGGCTTCGGCAGCTTCGGATTGGCTACAGGAGCTTCCTGCAGCCAATCGGAAGCCGCGCTTTGGTTTCCGAACGTTTTGGAAGTCGAACGGAATTCCGGAATGGATTCTGTTCGACTTCCAAGTTATGACTGTATTGGCATGGGACAAGGGAAGAGCTTGTACCCTGGCCTTAAAGAAGCATTTCAAACCAGGCTTCCACAACCGAGTGTCCTCTTGACCTACTGGACTACAACTCCCATCACCCCCAGCCGGCATGGTCAGGGAGGAGGGGAACTGCAGTCCAAGATGTTCTGGAGGGCATCAGGTTGGGGAAAGGTACTGAACAGAAACCATGTATCCTTTAGCATGGCCACGAATTACAGTTGAGTTGCTGGACTGTCCTGACCAAACCGGGCGAGTCAGCTGTTCGTGTTAACTTGCAATAAAGCATTTCCAGATGGAAACAAGACGAGGAGAAGGTACTAACAGACTGGAGAAAAACCAGAGGTTTGGAAAAGAATTGCCAAGCAGCTTGCCTTGTTTTTATATGTGCAAGGTTTCTCTGATCGCTGAGGACAGCCTCCCGAGTCCAGTTCGTCCACATCCTGCAGAAATGCACTTGTGTCCTAGAAGGAGGAAAATGGAAGATAACTTTACGTTCTCCAGAGTAAGGAAAGCTTTATCTCCCAGGAGTTATGCACCCCCCCCTTGGGAGATACAGAACTGCATCACCCTGGACTCAAGGGCATCTCACCTGCTTTCCATGCGAGACCTTTAAATCACTTGAGACTCTTTCCAGAAGCTGCTTCAGTTTCTTCCCAATAACGTGGACCTTCTCGTGAGCTTCAACATAATCTCCTCCACCAGATTTGACGAGCAAGTGAGTGGAAATCTCCTGCAGGGTGTTGACTTGCGGCTGCTGTTCCAGAAGCTCTTTCTCCAGTTGCTGCAACAGAGAAATGGAAGGAAATATTGACGCATGTATGACTCTGCCTTACATAGAATCAAGCGGACCACTTCATCAGTCCAGCCCAGTGTTGCCTACTCTGATTGGGCAGCGGAGCTCCAAAATCTCTGTCTGACAGCCCTGAGATCCTTCAAAATGGAGATGGCAGGAACTTTACCTGGGAGCTTCTGCATATGAAGCACATGCTCTGCTACTGAATTGTTGGGCAACGGCTAATATGTAAGTTTGTTTCCAGGCGCAATTCACTGGGCTCACATCAGTGCCTAAAGCCCCAAAACAACTTAGGCCCCCAAATATTTGAAAGACTGCCTCCCTACTTCAAGACCCTCTAGGGCAGCCTTTCTCAACCTGCGGGTCCCCAGATGTTGTTGGACTACAACTCCCATCACCCCTAGCTAGCAAGGCCAGAGCTCAGGGATGATGGGAGTTGTAGTCCAACAACATCTGGGGACCCACAGGTTGAGAACCGCTGCTCTAGGGTGTTAAGAGAGGGTCAACACTCTCAAAAGTTTGATCACTGGGGCCCCAGGAGAGGGCATTCTCTATAGCAGTCCTTAAGTTATAGAATCACACAATCACAGAGTTCCCTACACTCATGTGCATTTGACACCCTCACTACGCAGTTTCCTTAGCATGCTGAAAACATATGAGTGGCAGATATTTTAGGACCCAACCTATTCTCTTCTTGCCTGTTGTCATATTTTAAATTGATTCTAGTATTGTCTCCAACCCCATCATTCAGCCTGGACAATGAGGTCCAGCTCCGAGGTCCTTCTGGCAATTCCCTCCCTGCGAGAAGCGAGGTTACAGGGAACCAGGCAGAGGGCCTTCTCGGTAGTGGCACCCGCCCTGTGGAATGCCCTCCTGTCGGATGTCAAGGAAATAAACAACTATCTGACTTTTAGAAGACATCTGAAGGCAGCCCTGTTTAGGGAAGTTTTTAATGTTTGGTGTTTTATTGTGCTTTTAATTCAGTTGGGAGCCACCCAGAGTGGCTGGGGAAACCCAGCCAGATGGGCGGGGCATGTATGTTTTAATAATAATAATAATAATAATAATAATAATAATAATAATAATAATTGCCGTAACCTGCCCCGGGATCTTATGTTGGAGGGTGAGTAATAAATCAAAATACCACTCCTACAACGACTATCACTAACCACGACAAGATAGGGCACAGGGAGGAACTGAAAAGCAGATTATTGGCATCCCACCATCAAACCAAATGCAGCGAACTAACATTGTACTTAATGGGAGCAATTCAACTGGCGAGTCAATCATTTCTGTATGGATGCACCAAAAAGTGTTGTTGTTTTTTAAACCCACCATTAATTCTCTTCGGCTCTCCTGAATTGCGTGAGGATCAGCATTCAGATCCTTGATCTGTGCTTGATGCCTCCGAACCTCTGCAACAGCCAACCACAGCAGCAGGTTATGGTTTTGCTTATGGAAATCCTGCAGAGAAGAAACATCCATTATTAGGAGAGGCAGGGAGGGGCAGCCTCGTCAGATCACGTCTGCTGACAAAGGCTGGTTTCAGACTATTTTGCAGGCAGGATTCGACTGCATGCCAGCAAACTCAGGTTGCGTACTTGGAGAGGGTTTGATGATCTTGTGAAACAGCAATCTTTTGCGATAAGGAAAGGAAATGGACCAGAAAGCATAGGGTAAGAATTGCTTGAATGAACGCTCCACAGCCCAGGTCTATCTCTTTGGAAACTTTGCACAAACAAATCAGGCTGAATGCTCAGTAAGTAGGCTGTGCAGAAGGGACCCAAATAATACAGGGCCTTTCCAACTTGGGTTGAAAAATAGTAATAATGTGTAGCACTTACATTGTGCTTTCTTGAATGCTCAGCTTTCCCTGCATATAGTCTCTCATGAATACTTAAAGGCAGGCCAGTATTATCAGTTCCATATTGACTAAGCATAGGTGGAGGACTGAGGTGGCTTGGCCAAGGCCACCTGTTCATGGCAGAAGAATATTTCCTGGTTTGCAATTTAGACTATTAGCCACAATGCTTCACGAGCTGTTCCAGGCAAAGGAGGCCAGAAGTGCAGGGAGGCAGGCTTGCATCCTTCAGCTACGTGCCGAAAGGAAAATCACAAAACTCGAAGATCTTGCCTCACTTACGTAAGAATGCTGTGCAACTCCGGAGTGTTCTGCAAATGGCATTTTAAAGTAGTTTCTTAAATCTGCCCAGGTTGACTTAAAAACATCCTGTATACCTGAAGGAGCATCTCCACCCCCATCGTTCAGCCCAGACACTGAGATCCAGTGCCGAGGGTCTTTTGGCGGTTCCCTCATTGTGAGAAGTGAGGTTACAGGGAACCAGACAGAGGGCCTTCTCGGTAGTGGCGCCCGCCCTGTGGAACACCCTCCCTTCAGATGTGAAGGAAATAAGTACCTATCCTATTTTTAAAAGACATCTGAAGGCAGCCCTGTTCAGGGAAGTTTTTAATATTTAACGCTGTATTGTTTTTAATACTTGATTGGGAGCCGCCCAGAGAGGCTGGGGAAACTCAGCCAGATGGGCGGGGTATAAATAATAAATTATTATTATTACAATATTATTATAAAAAAGGCTGCTGGATCAGGCCAGCGTCTAGCCCAGCTTCCTGTTCTCACAGTGGCCAAGCAAATACCTATAGGAAGCCACCAAACAAAAACTGAGAGCAACTGCAACCTCCCTGCCTGTGATTCCAAGAAACTGGGACTCAGAGATATACAGCCTCACAACAGTGGCAGCAGAACAGGGACACCAGGATTAGTAGCCATGGATAAAGTACTTTCCATTGCCCATCCAGAATCTTCTAATGTTCGTTTTCATTGGTTATCCCCGAGTTCCGGTGTTTTGAGAGATGGAGGAAAACCTTCTCCCTACCCACTTCTTATAAATAAGAAAGCAATGGGCTGCACTGACCTGACAGCCCACCAGGGCTTCCTGCAAACTCTTCCTCCACTCTCCCATCAAATGAATGGCCTCCTCCCAGCGCATGTTGACTTGCCGAAGCCTGTTCTGGAGCTCTTTGGATCCAGCGCTGTCTCCTTGCCTGAAGTCCTTGCTGGTCAGGTTGGCAGAAAGCACAAGTGCCTTGTAGTTATCAAAGGCTTTGAGCATATCCTGGCGGGGAAGAAGCGGGTTAGGATTCTGCATTCCAAAATAACTTGGGTTTTTCAGCAGCGGCACAACAAAACAACCGGTTTACCAGTGAGATTGCCTTGCTTCTTTGTATGCCTACTCGACTGCTCCCATCTACAAAACTGGTGCTGTGGCAAGTGCCACATAATACTTGTAAGAAATGGATCTTTTACACTTTGGAACTCCTGCCTGCTGACAAAAATTTTTTGTTTAGGCAAGCCGATCCAGATATGTAAAAACGCTGACTTTTTTTCATCTGCTCTTTAGCTTATTGTTGATTGCAATTATTTTGGAAGGCTTGTTTTTAACTGTTGCCCACTGACAATTTTTCATAGCTTTATTCTTTTTTTGTAAACCTCTTTGAGTCCCCCCCCCCCCCCCCCCCCCGCTTCTGAGAAGTGTTTCAGTCTGTGCTTTTGCATTTTAATCTGTAAGCTGCCTTGAGTCCTGGTCCGGGGTGGAATAGAAATAAATATATATAAAAAAAATCATAAAACCAACAAGGCTGTTCAAAACCTTCACTTGGGGGATAATCCTATGAAGGCTCTATGAGTGCATTCCAACAATTAGTTCATGACCACAAGTCCATGATTGATGTGAATTACAACCTGCTGAACTTTGTAACTAAGAAGTAGTAGCTGATTGTGCTGTGTTTGTACTTACTGTTGTTTATATCTATATATCTCATGTTTTGGATTTTTTTTGGGGGGGGGGGATTTTCCATTGAGATGCAGGTGTACGAAGGCAACAAATAAATTGAATTAAGAGTAGAAGTAGCAGTGATCATGAAGATCATGCCTGGCCCCACTTATCTCAGAACTAGAATCAAGCAAACTTCAAGGTCTATCACCAGCCATTGGACACAGGAGTCAAATGGCAGAAGCTCTAGCTGTAACTGCCTTCTGCAGATCAGATTCTGGCTATCTTACCTGTGTGGTCTTTCTTAAGAGATTGTCCCCTGCCATAAAGAGAGTGCAGCCCTGGAAGACCTTCCTTGATCCAGCAAGGCACTTCTTACTTTGGCTACAGGGATTATTTACCAGGACAAATGGTGAACTCACTTTCTGCTTCTTGACTCTTTGATGGATGGCCGTGATGCTGGTGGGCGGTTCTGCCTCCTGCAACATTTCAAGCTCCTTCTCTGTTTTATCCAGCCAAGCGTTGATATTCGTGAGGTCAGAATTCAGCTGCTCCCGCTGCTGCCGACTCTGCTTCATTCTCAGCTTGTTGCTTAAGTCTTGGGCTTGAATCAGCTCCCATCTCTCGAGGCCTCCTGTGGTTTGTTGCAAAATTATTCATTTTTTTATTTTATTAAAAAAGCTTTGAAGCTTGACTCAGAGGAAAGTATTATTTTAGGCACTCGCTGGGTCCCCTGAGGAAACAGATCTTCTACCCCAGCCTAGCTACGAGATCCAACATTAAGACTATGTGAATTTTTGGGTAGCCTTTTAGGGCTTCTATCCCTTCACAATAGCGTAGCATTGATACCTTTTAAAGACACAATCGATAGCAGCCTTCACCAACCCCCAGATATTTTGGACTACCACCCCATGTAGTATTTTCTGCCATTTCTCTTTTTTAATGATTCCATCTGCTGCTTCTGCCTTTTACTTTCATGTGGCTGTTTGTTTGTTTTTTCACTATTTTTCATTTTTACATTAGCTGCCTTTGGGCGTTTTGCCTTTAAATGCAAAGGGGGAACATAAATATTTCAACAGATAAAATAACTGCACCTGCTCACATTCATTTATTTTTATCTTTGACTCCCTCTCCGCTTCCTTCATTTAGAAATTTTAAGTTTGTTGGAGCAGGGATCTCTTGTTCATTGGCTTTCATTCCTCTGTAGGGCACCATCTACACTGACGTTATAAATGCATAGGGAAGAATGAAATCCTATTTCTCACACACTCTGCACAGAAGCCTCTACATCAGGCTTCCTCAGCCTCGGCCCTCCAGTTGTTTTGAGACTACAATTCCCATCATCCCTGACCACTGGTCCTGCTAGCTAAAGATCATGGGAGTTGTAGTCCAAAAACATCTGGAGGGCTGAGGTTGAGGAAGACTGCTCTACATAAACAAAATTTATTACACACATAGTAAAGGTAACGGTCCCAGCGCCTGCCAATCTAGCAGTTTGAAAGCACTCCCGGGTGCAAGTAGATAAATAGGGACCGCTTACAAGCGGGAAGGTAAACGGCGTTTCCGTGTGCGGCTCTGGCTCGCCAGAGCAGTGATGTCACGCTGGCCACGTGACCCGGAAGTGTCTCCGGACAGCGCTGGCCCCCGGCCTCTTGAGTGAGATGGGCGCACAACCCTAGAGTCTGTCAAGACTGGCCCGTACGGGCAGGGGTACCTTTACCTTTACCTTTAAAGGTAAAGGTAAAGGGACCCCTGACCATTAGGTCCAGTTGTGACCGACTCTGGGGTTGCAGCGCTCACCATCTCGCTTTATTGGCCAAGGGAGCCGGCGTACAGCTTCCGAGTCATGTGGCCAGCATGACTAAGCCGCTTCTGGCGAACCAGAGCAGCACACAGAAACGCCATTTACCTTCCCGCTGGAGCGGTATCTATTTATCTACTTGCACTTTGACGCGCTTTCCAACTGCTAGGTTGGCAGAAGCAGGGACTGAGCAATGGAAGCTCACCCCGTCGCGGGGATTCAAACCGCCAACCTTCTGATCGGCAAGTCCTAGGCTCTGTGCTTTAACCCACAGCGCCACCCGCGTCCCGATTACACACATACACACATGCATATCTGTATCCATTTTGATACAGATTTATCTCAAAAAATATTACAGCTAAAGTACCTGGTTGTTTTTCTATGGCTGCAACGCCATCAAGGCTCTGGCTAGATTGGGGTTCCTCGCTAGGCAACATCCCAGAGATCTCCTGCATGCTGTCCAGACTCCTGCTGCTTCGTTGTTTCACCTGGAATATAACAACATGGAAAGCAGGGAATGACACATGACGCCGGCCCATGTACACTGTGCCCAACGCACTGCTTGGGCACCCAGCAATGTCCTCAGCACACTGCTCAAAAGGTACTTTGCTGCCAGAGGTAACCATGAGACAATCCATTATCCTGGTCTTGTAAATCTTTGGAAATACTTCTGTCACACTATGCAGCACCGAAATGACCTTTGCTACTCCATCTATCAGAGACTTTAGCACTCCTTCATTCGCCTCCCATTATCACACCGTAATATTTTTTACCTTTGCTCAGAACTACGCCACCAACGTGCAATTAGCAATATCTGCAAATCCAGCCGATTTTTAAAAATGCTTAATGGATCTTTGTGAGGTAGAAGTTCAAGAACTCAGAGAAGCGAGGAATAAGGAATCAGAAAGTATCCTACAGTCTAAACAATGGAAACTTTCTTTTATATAGAATCTTTCCTCAAGATTCGAAATTGAGAGTGATCCAGCAAAAATTAATATTTTGAGTATAGGAAGGCACTGCATAATGAAGATAGATGTTAGAAGTGTAATGCCGAGGTCACCACATTGAGGCATATGATGTGGGCTTCTCCACTGACACAGCATTTTTGGTCTGAAGTTGTTATCCATATCAATTTTGTATTGCCCAAATCCAGATGTTCATATCATTTCAAATAATATTCCTGTAGTATGGGGATTAATGGCAAGACAACAAAAGTGGAATTTGCATGCCCTTATGTTTGCTAAGAGCCTGAATGGATAAATGCTCAACATCCATTATGATCTGAAGATCTACTGACGCTGAAAACATTTGAACATATTTCATATAGGCATCAATTTTGTGTTGATACCTTTTTGGACACCTGGAAGGCTAATATTAACTTATATGTTTCAGATGCATATACAGATGGCAAATGCTTATATAATGTGAAGTGATTGGGGTTTTCTTGGTTATAATTAGTGTTATTTGTATAGTAGTTCCTTTTATTTATTTTATTGCATTTGATTTCTTTCCTTTGCTAAATTTGCAAAAAAAATATGTTGTCATTTTTTAAAAAGTAAAATCATGCACCTCTTTCATTGCTTAAGCCATACAACGTCTCTCCCATCTGTCCAGTGCAAATTCCTCATTTTTTACTTCCAATGGTGACCAGCTCCAGCATGGCTTTTGGTCAGGGATGACAGTGGTCCAAGAACATAAGGTTTAACCTAATGGCCAATCCAGCCCTTTTATGCTTGTAATGTACACCTGCATTCAGTAGGACTTACATATCCTGGTTTGTAGGGAGTGCTTGTCTCTGGGCTGTTCAAAAGGACACTTGGAACCATCTCTCCCTGGCTGTATGGATGTTTTCGGCAAGCAGGGCTTTCCGGAGAGTGCCACGTGTGGGTCTCAGAAGCAGATTTTTCTGTAGTACGACATTGAAAAGGAAATCCGCAGGAAGTTAGATGCCCAAGTTTGGGGTGAGGGGTGGGGGATATGAATGAATTAAAAGCATTCTGCAGAATAGGGGGGACCAAGTTATGATGCGGGGGGGGGGGGGGCGGAAATATATGAAAGTTTTACCGTCTTTCCTTGCAAAGCATGCTTGTTTGCAAATGTATGTCGGCTGTGTTTCAGGGGCAATGAAATGAGGAGCCATGCAGTTATGGGTGGGCACGTCCCCTCACCCCACCTTCCTGAAAAGGCCTACAGACAGTTAACAACACCACCAAAAAGTGCAGGCGGGAAAGATGACTCTGGGAGGGACAGCTGGTCCCACATGAGAGAAGGATGGCGTGGCCCTTCTCAGGCAGCAAACTTTAGGGATGCTATTAAAGGTAAAGGGACCCCTGACCATTAGGTCCAGTCATGACCGACTCTGGGGTTGCAGTGCTCATTTCGCTTTATTGGCTGAGGGAGCCGGCGTACAGCTTCCGGGTCATGTGGCCAGCATGACTAAGCCGCTTCTGCCGAACCAGAGCAGCGCACGGAAACACCGTTTACCTTCCCGCCGGAGTGGTACCTATTTATCTACTTGCACTTTGACGTGCTTTCGAACTGCTAGGTTGGCAGGAGCAGGGACTGAGCAACGGGAGCTCACTCTGTCACGGGGAATCGAACCGCCGACCTTCTGATCAGCAAGTCCTAGGCTCTGTGGTTTAACCAACAGCGCCACCTGCATCCCACAGGGATGCTATTACAAGGCAGCAAATGGTGGGTCACTTAGGTTGCGTACGCATTGTCCCATTGGTAGCACACAAAAAACTGCAGGTTTCCCTCAATCTGGAATTGTGCCTGTTCATCCTCAAAACTGCTTCTTTTAATCTAGATCCTGCTTGTCTGCAAGGGTGGGTGTGGCTACTCGATATGCATTTGGAAAACCTCCTCTTGAGGTTATCCATGCCTTTCCCTCCCTGCACATGAATGAAGGAGGAAGCGGTGATTGCATTCCTGGCACACACCCACCTACAATGTCATTGGGCAGGTGTGGATAAAGCCCCGCCTACACCTGCTTTCGAATGGACACGGAATCCATCTGTCATGAGCTTTTGTTTTCAGAATGAAATCCAGTTTCTCAATAAGAGCTTTTCAGCTAGCACGGCTAGATTGTGTGTGGACTATATAGAAAAGGGCTCAGTTCCTCTTGATTTTAAAATAAAAAAGGTGTGCATGCAGCCTGTATCTATTGTGTTTCTGACCACTAAAGCAAGAATGGAAGCCACTTTGAACCTTCCACTCTCAAGCATCAAAATGACTTTGACCATCTCTGCTGGAAAACAGGACTCCTTGGTGAAGCATCTATGTCTGCAACACACAACGTGATAGTGCAGGTGAAACTAAAATTTTACTCTCAGTTTAAAGACTGTCTCAAGGCAAATCTTAAAAAATGTAGTATAAACACTGACAACTGGGAAACACTGGCCTGCGAGCGCTCCAGTTGGGGAACAGCCTTTACCAAAGACACTCGAACTCAGGACTCAAGGGAGAAATGTGCTAAGAGGAAGGCACGCTTGGCAAATCCACACCGTGATCAACTCCCGCCCAGAAACGAATGTCCCCACTGTGGAAGGACGTGTGGATCCAGAATTGGCTTCCACAGTCACTTGTGGACTCACTGTTAAAACCGTGTTTATGGAAGACAACCTTACTCGGCTACGAGTGATTGCCAAAGAAGCAGCAGATGAAACTAACATGGATTCTGGAGAGAATACCAAGTGCTCATTTTCAAAGCAAGCCGATCGCCCTGTTCAGCCCAATGCTGAATGGCAGAGGAGGCCTTAAAGCTAAGCTATGATGTCTTGAGAGCGATGTTTGCGAACCAGGAAGATTTTCTGTTGGGTTGTTTTTTTAACCTAGACTGCACCTGAAGGCTTATAGTCTCCAATGCAAATCGAAACCCAAATTTAACCATCTTTGTGCTGGAGTGGAGAACTAAGGGGGCGGGGAGCACAATCTTGACCATTCACTAATGATGACACATGTGCAAATGGTGCAGCATTAAACAAAAATGGGGAAAAAAGAGAGAGAATCCACCATGAACCAGCTGGAGCATGGTGTTGACACAAGCCAGGGAGCCAGACACTTGCATATGAGAGAGGTGTAAGGAGCATAGCGTGCGCCACAGGGAGACTGTCATGTTGAGACACATGCAGCAGCAGTGCCTACCAGAAACTGCTTTCAATGATTTTGTGGTCATTTTAAGAAAGGCCTCGGCATTTTCAGGGATTTCTACATCTGAAAAAAGAACAACATCACCAATTGCCTCGCCGGACAAAAGAGGCTGTGAGCGCACACCCCCACAACTACCCACCCCACAGGACAGAAACATAAGAGAAGTTCCCGATAGATCCAGTCAAAAGTTTGCATAGCCTGGAATTGCATTTGCAACAGCTGGAAAGACTCTGGCAAGTTCATAAGGAGAGGACAGTGGTACCTCGGGATGTGAATGGGATCCGTTCCAGAGCCCTGTTCGCATCCCGAACGGAATGCAAGACGCGACAGCACATCTGCACATGCATGGGTCGCATTTCACCACTTCCGCACATGCTCGTGACGTCATTTTGAGCATCTGCGCATGTGGCAAAACCCGGAAGTAACACGCTCTGTTACTTCCGGGTTGCCACGGAGCGCAACTCGAACGCACTCATCTCGACGCACATTCAACCCGAGGTATGACTGTATTAAGGCAACAGCCCCCCACCTGCTGCTAAGCTCCACCCCCCACCAAAGTACCTGATATTTAGTGGTATACTGTTTTTTAATACTGAGATTTTCCTGTAGTTATTGTGGCTCAGCAGATCTCCCTATATCATTCTGCTTAGCAGCTGACTTTCCCTAGCAGCTGGGATGGGGCAGAGCAGGGAAAACCAGCCAGTAAGAAGAGAGGTGATGAGAGGTAGGTGGGAACAGCCAGCCATTGGCTCCTCCTTCACTGTGCAGGTGATTTGTGTCCCCCTCAAACTTCTGCTGCCATTACACAGGGGCGGGGGGGGGAGGTCTTCAGAAAACCAGGCTATGATGGGAGACAGCCACAAGACTGCCCTGATCCCCCAGAAGTCCAGCTCCAGAACTATGGGGCAGAGCTCACATGGTGATATATGTACAAAGCTATTCAAAGTACAGTCATACGTCAGGTTACAGACACTTCAGGTTGCGTTTATTCAGGTTACAGACGCTCTAAAACCCAGAAGTACCGGAACTGGTTACTTCTGGGTTTCGGAGGTCGTGCATGCACAAAAGCGCTAAGTTGCGCTTTGAGCATGCGCAGAATCGCAACCTGTGCTTGCGCAGACGCGCCACTGCGGGTTGCGAACGCTGTGGGTTGCGAATGTGGATCCCGCACGGATCACATTTGCAACCCGAGAGTCCACTGTATATGGTGTGGGGTTTTTTTTGCCACAGCTTCCTGCATTCCTAGCTGCATGCAAAGAGCCCTGCTGTAAGTAGCACAGAACATTAGGTTCTGCACCATGTTAGCCTGCTGGAATAGCTCAGTTGGTAAAAGAAGAGACTCAGGGTTGTGGGTTTGAGCCCCATGTTGGGTGAAAGATTTCTGCATTGTAGGGGGTTGGACTAGATGACCCTTGTGGTCCCTTCCAGCTCTACAATTCTATGATATGAGGAGGGGTCTTGCTTCTGAATGCTCCCTTCCTGCATAACAAGCTCCCTGCATTAGGTCAGCCAGCACATCAAAGAGGGTAATGCTAAGCCTTTCGCCCCAATGTACTAGTTTTCTACGTGAAGGTTTTGGTTTTTAGCAAAATAGCTCAGACTGTTTCTCCATGTAGTCCAGAATGGTCTACTCTGACTGGCAGTGACTCTCGGGGTCTCAAGCAACAAGCCTCTTAACTGGCGGCTGAATCTGGGACCCTCGCCAAGCAAAGTATGTGCTGTACAGCTGAACTATGGCTACTCTATAAATATATACATCGTATTGGCTTGAATATAAGTCTAACCCCCCCCCCCCAATTCTGACCATGAAAAGTTAAAGCGCAGCTTAAATTCACAACCTTACAAAAATTGGCTTTTACGATACCGCTGCTGAAACAGACATATGGTAAAACGGAATGGGTGTGAGTGCCTGTGGAATTTTAAGGGAGCTGCTTATATTTAGGTATTCTCTCCCCCCTCCCCCCCGAATTTTAAAGGTGAGGCTTATATTCGGGTGCAGCTTATATTTGGGCCAATACGGTAATACTCATCCTGCACCTACCCTAGAGTGAAGGGGCACAGGCCAGAATTCTCCCACCTGTACACGAAGGGCATCAATGAATCTTGCAAGAGATGGGAAAAGCTCTTGTGCAGACATGCCTTTGAATGGTTGCACTGCTAGCAGTTCAATACTTAAAAAGCTGGGCCACGGGGTTTTTGCATGGGTGCCAAGGTTACATTTCCTTGCTCAAATGGGAAGAATTGATAGGACGGACTCACCTGACAGATCACTGTAATACTGTTCTTCTTCCTCGTCTTGGGGACCGGAGTCTCCGACGTCCCCGGTGTGATCCCACTCCAACGGGATGGAGTCCACGCTGACGGGAGTCTCGCAGCCCGACCTCTCGTGACCCACTGCAGGGGGCACGAGGTGGCAGAGGGACTGCTGGGGCGGCAGCACTTCCTGCATGCCCTTTGGGCACCAGGGGTCGCTCTGCATCCCCCTTGCATCTTCCATGTCAGCCTCGCTTTCAGAGGTCTCCTTTTCATCTTCCAGTCCCTAAAATGCAAGAGCTATCACTGAGCAAAATTATTGACACGACTTCCGACTAATATCAGCGTATTCTGCCTCAAATACACTTGCCTTACTTACAAGAACATTGGAATTTGCCTTATACCAAGCCAGACCTTTGCTCTACCTAGCTCAGTATTGTCAGGCCTTTGGTCTCCCTAGCTCAGTTTTGTCTACACGGGCTGGCAGCAGCTCTCCAGGGTTTCAGGCAGGGGCATCTGCCTGCAGATGCTGGGGACCAAACCTGGAACCTTCTGCATTCAAAGCAGATGCTCTACCAATGAGCTTTGCCCTCCCCCCCCACTTTATTAACCCCCAATTTTAAACTGAAGGTTTTTAAAAAAATATTCTTTCTGAACTGGAGATGCTGGGGATTGAACCTAGGACCTCCTGAGGTATGGGTCCCCCATGGGTGCCCACCTGATCTATAGCATGATTCATCGCTCTGGCCTCCTTTGTGCCAGGTAATCTTCTTATACCTCTGCCTCAGGTGTGCTTGAAGCATCTACTCATTCATCATAATCATAATCATAATAATAATAATAATAATAATAATAATAATAATAATAATAATAATAATAATTTATATCCCGCCCTCCCCAGCCGAAGCCGGGCTCAGAGCGGCTAACAGCAGTAAATGATATAGCATTCTAAAATCATTTCATTATAAAATTAATTCAAATCAAACCAATGGCAACCATTGGGACAGAGCTCCGCGAAGATTGCCGAAGGAGGGGGTCAGACTGTGCCTTGGCCAAAGGCCTGGTGGAACAGCTCTGTCTTGCAGGCCCTGCGGAAAGATGTCAAGTCCCACAGGGCCCTAGTCTCTTGTGACAGAGCATTTCACCAGATCGGAGCCACAGCCGAAAAAGCCCTGGCTCTGGTTGAGGCCAGCCTAACCTCCCTGTGGCCTGGGACCTCCAAGATGTTTTTGTTTGAAGACCGTAAGGTCCTCCATGGGACATACCAGGGGAGGCGGTCCCGTAGGTATGAGGGTCCTAGGCCGTATAGGGCTTTAAAGGTTAAAACCAGCACCTTAAACCTGACCCTGTACTCCACTGGGAGCTAGTGCAGCTGGTACAGCACTGGGTGAATGTGATCCCGTGGCGAGGACCCCGTAAGGAGTCTTGCCGCGGCATTCTGCACCTGCAGAATCTGGAGCAGAAAGTATTCAAAGTGGGAAGGACCAGAACATAAGAGTCTCATGCAGGCACACAAGGAAGATGCGTGGTCCGACGAATCAAAGAATTATAGAATCATAGAACTGTAGAGTTGGAAAGGACCCTGTGGGTCATCTAGTCCAAGGACCCTGACATTCTGCACACAAGTATTATTAGTTTATGTTACGCAATGCATTTATTTTAGGGGAAGAAGGCTGGAGCTCAGTGGTAGAGCAACTCCCTTGCAATGTAGCAGGTCCCAGCTTCCATCTCCAGCCCTCTCAGCTAAGGCTGGGAATCTCTCCTGAATGAAACCCTGGAAGGCCAGGCTAGGCAGAACTGACCTAGATGGAACAATGTCCTGGCTTGGCAGTTTCCTATGCGCCTCTTCCATCATGGAAGTCAAGACAGTCTAGATGGAGCTTCCAGCTGGTCTTGCATCAAGGCAGAGACTTTAGCAGGACCTGCTTAGCTTCAGCAGGGTGGCTGTACAATGTCCCCTCAGACTATGGCCTGGGAGCATGGTTAAAGCTTTTTGGTATAGGAGTGAGTATGCCTTTCTTTGTAACTCAGAAAACAAAGTGCTTCCTTAAGGCCTTTTGGGACCCCAGAGGCTTTTGGCAATACAGTGGTACCTCTGGTTACGTACTTAATTCATTCCGGAGAACTGTTGTTAACCTGAAACTGTTCTAAACCTGAAGCACCACTTTAGCCAATGGGGCCTCCCACTGCCTCTGCACGATTTCTGTTCTCATCCTGAAGCAAAGTTCTTAACCCGAGGTACTATTTCTGGGTTAGCGGAGTCTGTAACCTGAAGCGCCTGTAACCTGAAGCGTCTGTAACCCGAGGTACCACTGTGGGTCTATTCCACCTCTTGCATGCAAGTAAATGGAAAGGGAAAGGGACCCCTGACCATTAGGTCCAGTCGTGACCGACTCTGGGGCTGTGGCGCTCATCTCACTTTATTGGCCGAGGGAGCCGGCGTACAGCTTCCGGGTCATGTGGCCAGCATGACTAAGCTGCTTCTGGCGAACCAGAGCAGCACATGGAAATGCCGTTTGCCTTCCCGCCAGAGCGGTACCTATTTATCTACTTGCACTTTGACGTGCTTTCGAACTGCTAGGTTAGCAGGAGCAGGGACTGAGCAATGGGAGCTTACCCCATTGCGGGGATTCGAACCGCCGACCTTCTGATCAGGAAGTCCTAGGCTCTGTGGTTTAATCCACAGCGCCACCCAATGCAATCTTGATAGCTCTTACCGGGGGCCAGGATGCCAGTCTATGCTGGAATCGGGAGACACGGCCAAACACGTCCTGGTAGTATCTGTGGACTTCTTGCAGCTCCTCTTCAATCACAACAGCATCCGAAGGCTCGCTTTTCTGAATCAGGTGCTTCCCGGACATAGTAAGCTCATGGATCTTGTCGGTGTTTAGCAATATTTCCTGCTGGAAACACTGTTTGGAAGACAGGCAAGGATGTTTCCTAAATACAGCATTGCTCATCAGGTTAATTCCCCTTTTGGATAGGGAATGTTTCACCCTGAGGCCTGGATTCTTAAGCCAGTTCCTCAGTCAGTGTGTTTTGGGGGGCACGGGAATGGGATGCTGTGCTGCTAGACATCTTGATAACAGTCTTGTGGGTACCAACACAACCCAAAAAACGGAGGAGGGGAGAGATAGTACATTTTGCCAGTGAGAACCATGACACACACACACAAAAACACTCTATACAGTGGTTGCTGGAACCTCCCACAAGTTGGGACTGAGAAGAATGGTTGGTCCCCATTGGAGATGAGAGACATCCAAGTTCAGAGGATAAGTACTCCAATAAATAAATAAACAAAGGTAGCTTTGTTTCCACTCCTTCTTTTGGGATGGCAGGAAGCTTAAGGGGCTTGCAGCAAATTTCCCAGGGATATACTGTATATCCAAACAGGAGACAGGCAGATGTTATAGGACTGAGGGGCGGTGTGGAACTCAGCTCATTTCTCACTATGCTTTTTTCAAAAAAGAAAAACAATACCCACATTTAGCTGCCGCATCTTCTCGTCCAAGTTGCTCTCTGAGAAGTGTTCCACGTTGGTCAGCTGAAGGTCCATTTCGGTCAGCCACACCAGGATGCTGTCCTTGGTCCCCACAAACTCCTCCCATTGATTGGTAAAGTGCTAAAGGAAATAAGGGAAAGCAAATACGTCGACGCGACAGTTGGCACATAGCAAAACTGCTGCTTGTTTGCCGGAAGGAGGCGTACAAGGCGCCACCCAACCGCCTTAGGGACTCCACTCCAGATTTGTGTAGGGTTTACTTCCTTTAGCCATTTCTTCTCCTAAAGATGACCTGCAAGGCAGCGGGTGTGGACTGCTCCTCAGGGTTTACTCCCAAAGCCTTTCTGAGTACAGCCGAAAGACAGAGGAGATTTAAGATAGAGTTTTCCTTCTCCTAGATAGGACACCCTTCCCAGGTTGAGAAGTCCCACCTGCCCCTCACTGCCCTCTACCACACGTACAGAAATTGCTTTCTTGACTGTTGGACGCACTATTGGTCTCACCCGCTCAACCCACATCGAGGGTTTGAGACCCACCGGCTACCCTCACCTGAAACCTGACAGCCGTGGCATAGGCGGCCTGTGGTTACCTTGAGTCTCCTGAGAATTGCCGTCACGCGTTTCTGGAGGTTATCCCAGTCTTGGTTGCCCTTGTGGACCATCTGCTTCAGCTTGCTGGCTGAATCAGTGCGATTCTCCCGGGCCAACCGCCGGTACTGTTTATTGATCAGCTCCAGCTGTGTCAGTCGCTCGTGGATTTGTCGCTGAAATGCCTGAGGTGGAAAAAGCAGCCCTTTGTTTTCTTACGAGCAGCCTCATACCTGGCATCGCTCAGGAAGAAACAAATTCTAGGGAAAAAACCACAACAGAAAGCAGGGCTTTTACCTCAAATTTCTTCAAGTCCTCCTTGGCATTGGTGTACGAAACCTCCGAAGAGTTTGGATACGCTGCTGTCCTCTCGGCTGTCTTCAGCCAGTCCTCAAAGCGAGAGTAGTCCTCCAGGAACTTTTGCCAGAGTTGCCATGTTTCCTCAATCCTAAAGGGGAAACAAGCAGCAACAGCAGCATTTTTTCCCAGTGTACTTCATGTGGAAAAACCACCAGCCTTCTGGAACCTTCTGGAACACAGCCTGCCCAATTCCCCTTCCCCTCACAGCTCACCCAAACCACCTGCCTCTGGCAACTGGTGAGGTGGCATGGGTGAAGCTCTGGTGGTCTTCTGTGTTCCCAACACCACAGGCCACCGTCACTTAGCAAGAGGGAGAGGGGTGAGAAACAGGGAGTGTGGTGCACAGTGGCAGAGTCATTTCACCATTCTAGCTGCCAGCCAAGCTCCCTGTGCTTCACCCCCGCAGTAAATGCCAGCGACCCACATCACTGGGAGGTGATTTCTCCCCTTTGCTGTGCCCCCCACTGATGAGAGAAGGAAGATTGCATTTTGAAAGGCAGGCTTTCCCCCTCTCACCTCCCACAGCAGCAGCAGTTGGGGGGATGGTAGCTGTGCGAACTACATCAATTACAGCGTGACAACATCATTACAATTTTATTCTATGGTTAAGATATATGTTGTCCATATATTTTCAAGCATGTTGTTGCAATACAGATAGCTTTAATAGAGTATTAGACGAATTCACAGAGGATAAGCTATCAATGGCTACAAGCTGGGCATGTTCTACAATATGCTTCTGAATGGCAGTTGCTGGGAATCACAAACAGGGAGAGCGCTGTCACAATCAGGTCCTGCTTGTGGGCTTCCCATTGGATCCTCTGGTGGACCACTGTGGGGACAGGTTGCTAGCCTACATGGGTGATTGGCCTGATCAAGTAGGACTCTTTGCACACTTGCCTTTAAAAGAAAGGAAAGCTAAGATTCTGAATTCTGGCCCTGAGACCACATCCTACATTCCTTCTGTGTTCTCATAGCACCAAACCACACACTGGAGTCCTGATCGTGGAACATAGGAAGCTGTCTCATACAAAGTCAGGCAATTTGCCCATCTAACCCAATACTGTCAAAGGGCAAGGGCTCTTCAGGGTGACAGGCAGTGGTCTTTCCCATAATTTGCTTCTGAGATTCTTTAGCTGGAGATGCCAGGAATTTAGTTGGGGACCTCTTGTTTATCCATATTGCTTGCTCTGACCCAGTAGCAGGGTCTCGTGCTGAAAGAGACCACTTCAATCAACTGCCATGTCAGGGACGGGGAACCTGCAGCCTTTAGGAATTTGTTGCCCTTCAAATCCCATCACACACCCCCAGACAGCACAGCCAACTGTATGAGGGAAGTTCAGCAACATCTGTAGGGCCACATATTCCCCATCTCTGGCAATACAGCCATGCCTTGAGTTGAATGTGCTTCAGGTTGAGCGCTTTTGGGTTGCGCTCTGCAGCAACCCGGAAGTAACGGAGCACGTTACTTCCGGGTTTTGCCGCTTGCACATGCGCAGACGCTCAAAATGACGTCACGCTCATGCGCGTAAGCGGCAAAACGCGACCTGCGCAGACGCACCGTCACGTCTTACGTTCCATTCAGGATGCGAACGGGGCTCTGGAACGGATCCCGTTCGCATCCCGAGGTACCACTGTACTTGACCCTGTTAGCTAGACCCTTCTACTTCCGATCTCTTCTCATGCAACCACATCCTTTTTAGGAATGATTCCTTGGGCCTTTTGATAACAGTGAATGTTAAACCAGAAAACCAAATAAAATGTTAATTTAAAAGAGGGGTCAGCAAACTTTTTCAGCAGGGGACCAGTCCACTGTCCCTCAGACCTTGGGGGGGGGCAGACTATACTTTGAAAAAAAATATGAACAAATTCCTATGCCCCACAAATATCCCAGAGGTGCATTTTAAATAAAAGGACACATTCTACTCATGTAAAAACACGCTGATTCCCAGACCGTCTGTGCGCCGGATTTAGAAGGCGATTGGACCGGTTCTGGCCCCCGGGCCTTAGTTTGCCTACCCATGATTTAAAACAACAGACATTCCCCCCCAGAAAAGAGCGGGAGTAATGCCTCTCACTTCATCCGCCTCTCCATAGACATGGCACAGATGTTTCTCCACCGGCGGTCCAAACTTCTTGTGGTCTGCTGGATGGAGTCGCATTCAGTCTGGTTGGCACAGGCATCAGAATCATTCAGCAAGACCTCGCAGATGCAGAAGACAGAATCGACATCAGGGCTGTGCTGGTCAATGTCCCGCTGCAGATCCTATAACCACGAACAAAAAAAATAATAATCTTTGGTTATATGTAATAGTGTCCTCTTCAAATAATTACACTTTAACACTAAGACGTCACACCATTTGACCAGTGGGTGGTTCCCATGTCGTATTGTACACTGCTTAGATAAACGTTAAGCAGTCAAGATTTTTCAAATAAAATAGAATAAATGAACACAGAAATAAACGAACAAAGCCTCAAGACAGTCTTTTGCCCATCTCTTTCACGTTCTCTGTTTTCCTCCACCTTACCTGCTGCTCTGCAAGTCTCTTCTTTATCTCCTGATCATCGCAGGTGTCATAAACAACAGGCTTCGAAAGCTCAGATTCAATGCGTGCCAGCCAGGTGCGAAGACTACTCATGTTTTTGTTGAGCAGCTGTATGAAAGAAAAGGTCTCCTTCAGCTTCTTCACCCTGCGATTGGGGAGGCAAAGGGCAGAAAGAATGTGAGAAGGTTGTAAAGCAAGGCCAACTGATGATACGCATGGAGGACCTTCCATCACATACTGGCAAAACCAGGTTGCATAGTTGTTAAAGAGTACTTGCCAATCTTGAACAGCAACCCCCTTCCCCATCAGACCGTTTTGCAATAAGGAAACTAACAAGAAAATGAACTGGAAAGCGTAAGATAACATTTCCTGAAGCAATGCTGTATAACCTCCTCACATACAAAACAGAATGAATTGTGGGTGCTTAACAACAACAACAATTTTATTATTTATGTGCCACACATCTGACTGAGTTGCCCCAAGAAAATCTTAAAAACACAGTAAAACATGGACCATTAACAAAAATTTTGAACAGGGCTGCCTTCAGGTGTCTTCTAAAAGTCAAATAGTTGTTTATCTGTTTGACCTCTGATGAAAGGGTATTCTACAGGGCAGGCACCACTACTGAGAAGGCCTTCTGACTGGTTCCCTGTAGCTTCACATCTTGCAGTGAGGGAACCACCAGAAAGCCCTCGGAGCTGGACCTCTAACCTCCCTGCACACTTTGTGCAAATGAATCAGGGTGAGTGCTCAGTAAATGGAATGTCTGGAAGCAACCTGAGATACACTGGATGCATAAAGGCCACCAGGAAGAACGATTACCGTTCATATAGCGCCAATAATGCCCATGGCATTCTGCAGTTTTAACATAACTTAGCGGAAGTGCTGTAGCTCGTTGCAAGAGCGTCGCATGCAGATGGTCCCTAGTTCAAACCACAACATATTTGGGTAGGGTTAGGAATCCCTCATCCGAAACTCTTAGAGAGCAACTGCTACTGCTGAGCTTAGATGGACCCATGGTCTGACTCAGTATAAGGGAGCTTCTGATGCAGTTACGTTCTTAAAGACAAGTCTCATTCCTAAGAAGCTTACAACCTAAATTCTGATAGAGGGGTCACAGCAAAGTGATGGAAGGGGGGAGAGGAAAAGGAGACACAAAAGGGTGACCACAAAAAATATTCATATACTATAAGGCCTCAGTCCAGTATACCTGAAGGAACGTCTCCACCCCCATCATTCTGCCCGGACACTGAGGTCCAGTGCCGAGGGCCTTCTGGCGGTTCCAGAAGTTACAGGGAACCAGGCAGAGGGCCTTTTCGATAGTGGCACCCGCCCTGTGGAACGCCCTCCCACCAGATGTCAAAGAGAAAAACAACTACCAGACTTTCAGAAGACATCTGAAGGCAGCCCTATTTAGGGAAGCTTTTAATGTTTAATAGACTATTGTATTTTAATATTTTGTTGGAAGCCGCCCAGAATGGCTGGGGAAACTCAGCCAGATGGGCGGGGTATAAATAATATATTATTATTAATTATTATTATTATTATACCACACATAAAACATAATTGCAAACAATCCCAAACTATCATTACAATACAATGACTGGCCAGTCCAAAAAAAAAAAAAAAGGGGGGGGGGAGAAGAGCTTAAAACAGTGGTATAGGCCTGTTGGCATAAATAAAAATTCAAGAGATATGTGGAAGTTAAAAGTGAGGGAGCCAGCTGAATCTCTGCTGGAAGAGTGTTGGAATGATGCCACTATATATGCCTGATTTCTAGAAGAGGCCAATCCAGTCTATGTAATGCAGAGGGCAATGAATAGCGCTCAGGCACTCCTTGTTGTATCCTGGCCCCAAAGTTGTTCAGGGGTTTGTGTATCAACAGAAGAACCTCAAAGGCAAATGTTTGCAGGGTAGGACTCGAACCACTGACTTCAAGTTACAAGAGAGGAGATTCCGACTAAACATCAGGAAGAGATCTCTTGACAGTAAGAGCTGTTCAACAGTGGAATGGTCTACCTTGGGAGGTTGTGGAATCTCCTTCCTAGGTGATTTGTAAGCAGAGGTTGGACGGCCACCTGTCATGGATGCTTTAGCTGAGATTCCTGCATTGCAGGGGGTTGGACTAGATGATTCTCGGGATCCCTTCCAGCATATGATTCTACGAAGCCATATTTGCAACATAATCCTATGCATGTTTATGCAAGCTGGACCATAAAGAAGGCTGATCGCAAAAGAATGGATGCTTTTGAATTCTGGTGCTTGAGGAGACTCTTGAGAGTCCCATGGACTGCAAGAAGAACAAACCTCTCCATTCTGAAGGAAATCAGCCCTGAGTGCTCACTGGAAGGACAGATCGTGAAGCTGAGGTTCCAATCCTTTGGCCACCTCATGAGAAGAGAAGATTCCCTGGAAAAGACCCTGATGTTGGGAAAGGTGGAGGGCACAAGGAGAAGGGGACGACAGAGGACGAAATGGTTGGACAGTGTTCCCGAAGCTACCAGCATGAGTTTGACCAAACTGCGGGAGGCAGTGGAAGACAGGAGTGCCTGGCGTGCTCTGGTCCACGGGGTCACGAAGAGTCAGACACGACTAAACGACTAAACAACAAAGTGTGCATCGGAATGCAGCCTAGGGTTGCAGATGCAGCAGCTATGGGTAGGAACACCTAGCTCTCTGAACACCTAGCGGGGACACCCCCCCCCCCCGCCTTGCACCTCTGGCATGGGTTACAAAGGAGCAGATGCAAGCCAGACCTTAGGATGCAGACTTTGCAATAAATGCTGGAGAGTCCAAATACCACCGTGTAGGAGTTTGTTGCAGATGAAATTGCTTCATTAGCTCCAAAGGAGCCCCCAAAAGCGAGAACCAGTAGGGTGTCTACAGCTTTACTGACGCCCCCCCCCCCCCCGCTTACTTTTGTAATGCTAAATACCTTTGCAGCCAAGTCGGCCTAATTAACTAATTTGTCACAATATGCCATTTGTGGTTCCATCAGGCCAGCCTTCTCTAACAGTAAAATGTAAAAATGGAAGAAAAACAAACATGGCATCTTGGAGGACCGGTTTCAGAAAGGCAAGAGCATTGAAGCGCAATGTTTCTCAGAGACCGGCTGTGCGGTCCCTAAAGCATCCTCTTCCAGCCAGACACGGGGAACAAGCCTAAGGCAAATACAGGTTCCAAAATCTAACTAGCAAGCGTCTGGCTCAGGTTCCCTTAAACTGGTCCTATATTGGGGGGGGGGGTAGTAGACCCCCTTTGTGTGGGACAGGCACAATGGAGGGGTATAAGGACCCCGGTGTTTGGCCCCTGCTGGTTTGGGTCTCTCCAGTGCCAGTCCAACATTTTAAGCCCTGGTTATTTTTTTGCAATAGGCCTGTCGTAGCCGCTGGAGAGAGAGGTCTGAACGACTACCTTGCAAATAAGATTGGAGCTGACATGGTAGCAGAACATCAAACAACGAAGACTGCACTGTGCCTTTTCCAATTGTGCATATTTTTTTTAAAAAAAATCCTATCTGTCAGTCCTGACACTAAAACGTAAAAAAACCCCAAATATCTGCATTTTTCTTTTAATAGGATGATAGAATAAAAAGTGAAAGGAAATGCATGTTTATTTCAGTGTAAACATCATCCCAGGCAGGTGGTCGATATACTATTTAGGTTTGATAAATAGGGGGTGAAATTAAAACACCAATGTTAATCACCGGAACAGAGCATAATTGCGACTCCGATCTTGAAAAGATATGACTGGCGAATTGGATCCGAAGACTATACAGACAGGTTTGGAAGGTACAGATCGCTAGAAAGCAGGCCCTATTTTAATTTTTTTAATTAAGAGGTAAGGTTAATGTGTTTCCGCAGTGCCTACACGGGCGACGTCCCTCTCCTGCCTTTGTGCAGATGGACCACACTAAGAACGTTAATTATGAAATGCAACGAAAAGGAGAGCTTTAGGTATGAAGCAGAAAATAACCAGAAGCATCGCATACACGTTCCATTCATTTACCCCCCCATGGCGCACTAATCTCCTCCTCCAAATGGCCGGGTGCGGAGAGCAAACAGTTAATTTTAACAAAGGGGGCGGGCGAGGGATGCCCCTAAATGCCATTTATCCTCCTTGCTAACTGCCTCCACAATCCCCCTCCTCAGTCCTTTCTGTCAAAGGCAAAGTGCACACACACATCTCCCATCCGTCCTGGGAAGGACAGAGCCCCCTCCCTCCCCCCCTCGCAGGCAGCGACCGCACACCAGAGACACGCGCCTCTTGTTCTCACTGGACCCTTCCGAGTACCAAAAATGCACTTACTGTTTATAAGGGAAAACCATTCCTCAGCTTATCAGTCCAAAGCTGCAGGGATAGCATCCGAGCTGAGCACTCGGGGAAGAGGAAACCCCTCCCTCTCTTCCGCGATTGCCCTATTTAACATCGATGCCTTAATATCTCCCATCGAGAGAAAGAGAGACGAGAGCGAGAGAGAGAAAGAGAACACAGACCTTTCCCTTCCTCCTCCTCCTCCTCCAAGCCCCCTGGGCAGAGCGTCGGAGCCTGTGCACACTTGCACATGCACACTGTATCACGCTGCTGAAGGGTGAATACCACCCTGGCTCCACGTTTGGACCTCCCGAAGCCGCCATGCCACTCCTTTCAAAAGTTTGCTACCCACATACGGAAAACCCCTTCGAAAACAGGTGGAGGTCTTTCAGGATTTGATAAGGCCAAGTGATTGAGATGTAATATCTCTTAGAGAAATGAGACACACACAGACACACACACACACACCACGGGTTTTGAAAACTGGCCAAGGAAAACCAAGGAAATAATCAAACTGTGCAATGCTCTGCTGAAGACATGGGAGACCACCAATGAAGATCGATATTTCTTTGTCGCTTCTCACCATGTCCATCTATTCTGCACACACACACACACACACACACACACACACTCAATCAAAATTTGTGAGCCTGAGATAAGGACATGTCAACCACTTGATGGAGAGTTGCGATTCACATAGACTTGCAAACAGCTGATCATAGAGTTGCAGAATTGGAAGGGACTCTGAGGATCATCTAGTCCAACCCCGTGCAATGCAGGAATCTTTTGACCAACAAGGGGCTCCATCCCACCAGCCTGAGATGAAGAGTCTCAGGTGGAATCTACAAATGTATGAAAAATGTTCTGAAAATGCCTTTTTTTAAAAAGCGTTTTAAAAAACACATTGAATTTTCCATAAGGTTTCCCCATCCCCATCTAGGGTCACATGGCATATTGCACTTAAAACACACTTAAAACGTTTTATTTGCAGCTGTATAGCTGAGTCCTCATGCTCTTCTGACTGAGCTATCCTCTTGTGCTGGAAGATATTAAAACAGCACCATGCTACTATTACACTATCTCTCATTTGATCAAATGGCAGGATCTGGTTGCCACCCATACAGACTGCAAATCAGCCCGTTCCAGCTTGGTGCAGTTTAATGAACTCGCTTAAAATGCCATTCTTATTAAATTGAGCACCCAACAAGGCAGGGAGGCAAAAACTGGAATCTTGGGGAACGTAAGTATTTCTTTAAAAATCACCCCATACTTTCCATAGGATACAGCAAGAACAATAGTTCCTTTATCTACCCCTTCTGTCCATCCACAGAGTAGCAGTCAAAATCCTTGCTGCATATCATTTAAGTAACCTTCTCCCACTTAAGAACAACAATCTTCTGACCAAACTGCTGTTGGGCCATGCTGGATGCAGTTGCTACAGACAGCCAAGTGTGTGGCTATTTACAAGCTTAGCATGCCAAGACAGAGCTCCCCTCCCACTCCCCCTTGCCCCAGACACCACCTGTTGAATCAGGCGCCACCTGTTTTGGCACAGATTTTGTCTAGGTTGCTATTGTTCTAGTTCAGGTCAACTACTACAGAAAACCTAACACAGAGACGATCCTAAAAGGCAAAGGTGCTGCACCATTCTGTCAGTGCTGTCCCTCTCATCATAACTTCCACGTCTCGTTTTGTGTCTGTCTTTTGAGGACAGAGTCGGCCACGACTGGACCTAATGGTCAGGGGTCCCTTTATGGGACGCAGGTGGCGCTGTGGGTTAAACCACAGAGCCTAAGACTTGCCGATCAGAAGGCAGGCGGTTCGAATCCCCGCGACGGGGTGAGCTCCCGTTGCTCGGTCCCTGCTCCTGCCAACCTAGCAGTTCGAAAGCACATCAAAGTGCAAGTAGATCAATAGGTACCACTCTGGCTGGAAGGTAAACGGCGTTTCCGTGTGCTGCTCTGGTTTGCCAGAAGCGGCTTAGTCATGCTGGCCACATGACCCGGAAGCTGTACGCCGGCTCCCTCAGCCAATAAAGCAAGATGTGTGTCGCCAGAGTTGGCCACAACTGGACCTAATGGTCAGGGGTCCCTTTACCTTTGGGGAACAGCCCCGTTGGGTCAGACCATCTGGTCCAGTATCTGTTCTCGCTTTGGCCAACCAGATGCCCATGGGAAGCTCAAAAGCAGGACATGAGCACCACATCACTCTTCCCACTTGTGAATACCAGCCTCCTTCCTTGGAGGTTTTTAGCACAGGTTGGATGGTCATTTGTCATGGATGCCAAGCCAGAATTCCCAGAGTAGTTTAACCATCAGCCCTTCCCGTGAAACCTTTGGGAATTGTAAATCCACGAGGGGAATAAGTATCTCCAAACAGCTCTCTGTGCCTTTAACAAACTACACTTCCCAGGGTTCTTTAGGGGGAGGAGCCATTGCTGTTTAAAGTGGTATCACACTTTGCTAAAGGTATTGCAAAGATGGGGCATTAGGTCTAGTTCCTGCCTTCCTGGTTCAGTGCTAACGTGCTGCGTAATGCAAGAGGGCAGAATTATAGCATGCAGGCAAGGCTCAAGAAATTAATGCAAATCCAAAGGAGGCTGGAACAGTTGGTTATAGTCCCTTTTAATCTGGTATGCTGTCCCCAGACAGCCCTTCCCCCACGACCCGCGGAAGAATCCCAAACATTGCTGTGTGAAGCAGTCTTTCAGAAGCACCCCAGAAATTCATTTGCATTTATCACAATTAAAAGCGAGCAGATGTCTGCATGTTATTCTGTTGCTGCTGCTGCTGCTGTTTTGTTCCCCAGATGCACTGAGTTCCCAGAGCTCTTCCTGGTTAGACGCACAGCGTACTCCAGCTGCTTGCATGCACAGACAAAGCCTCTGAGAGCGGCACAAGCCAAGCGGCTAGCGGCACAATGGAAGCGCGAAAAGGCCCCTTGCAACTGGTGCCATATGGCAAAGCCGAGCTTGTCTCCATGAACTATGAGAAGCATGTCAAAGGGCTAAATGGAGAGCTCACCTAATTTGCCCATCTGTCTCAGCCCGCTTATTGGTTTAAGGTGAATCAAGTTGTTTACTACAGCGCTGTTTTTGACAACAGTTTTTGAACTGGTTTTGCTGCCACCGAAATGCATCCACAATAGGTCTGCTCCTATCATTGTGCTATATCATTATGCCTAAATGATATAATTTAGTTTGGTTAACTATAACATTTTGTTATGGCAAAACACACGGAACCCAACCAATCAGCTGGCATTAGTAGACAATCCTGCTAATATTAAATTGTCTGAAATCTGACAAGCAGGTCAGTGTTGACATGTGAGTTCCAACAATCCCAAATCTGTCGAACTTCCAAAAACTCAGACATACGCATAACTGTGGATATGCATGGTCACCTAAATGTTGAGTATTCACTTGTGTACCTCCAAAAGGTGGAGAAAGAGATAATATATATTCATGCAGTTTGTCAGTAAATACACATGCCAAGATTCCTAGTATTTTGGACATTTACTATAACGAAGAATAGCTTAGGCTGGAATCCTGTGCTTCATTGGTCATTGACCATGAAGGCAGCACCTGTTGGGAGCTTTAGTCCAGCAGCTCTGGAGGAACATAGCTTACCCATCCTTGCTATAGCTACTTGCCTGTGAACAAGCTCCACTGAACTCAATGGGGCTTTCTCCTGAATAAACATACATAGGATTGCCCTTGGATCTGAAGTACCATGAATGGAAGGAGAAAACGTATTAATGAACTCTTGCACAACTGCTAGCAGAGGACTTCTCGTGATGCATCACCATAATGGGAACTGTGTGAATCACATTCAAATGAAGAAGAAGAGAGAGGCTTCGGCAGGGAAACTCTGATGAGCCATGAAAAGAATACCACAAAAAAATAAAGCTTGTGGAAAGTCAAGTGCAAATGGAAGAACCTCTCTGCACGAAATGATGGCAAAGGCAAACCCATCTCACTCCACTTTAGATCCATCGCATCCTGGTCACTGTCTCTTCGAGCTCCTGCCGTCGGGACGGAGATACAGGACGATGAAGACAAGAACGAGCCGTCTTAAGAACAGCTTCTTCTCCAGAGCGATCTCGGCCCTGAATGGGAAGCCTGGACTTTGAAAGTCATCTAATCTTCCTTGCTGTATTATACTGTATTGTTTTAATTAGTGTTTTTATAGTTGTTTTGATTTTGTGTGGAGTGCCCTACCTGGGTGGATGGAGCAGCCAAGTAATTTCGTTGTCCCCGAGAGGGGGCAATGACAATAAAGATTTATTATTATTATTATTATTATTATTATTATTATTATTATTATTATTATTATTATTTAATCTACAGATAATTTCAGGGCTTCTGCTCCAAATCCAAACATCTGAATCCTGCTTCAGAAACTGAGGACTAGTCTCCCCATGATGCAGAGGCAAATCCAGCTTCAGGTAAGCCTGGGAATGACCATCCCCTGAAACCCTGCAGAGCCACTGCCAATCACTGCAGACAATAGGAATGAGATGGGCAAATTGTTTCACTTGGTAAAAGGCTGCATCCTATATTCATAAGTTCACAGTGGACTAGATGCTTAACAGAGAGCTGCTGCCCAAAAACCAATCACACCTCTCTGATGAGGACACCTGTACGCAATGCATGCATTTGCTGCATCCACACTTCACATTTTATCTACATTTTATCTAAACATCTAACAAATGCAGTGCATGCAGCAACCCTGAGAACTTTGTTGCTGTCTCTGCACGAGTCTTTTGTGAAAATCACCACCACATTCTGCTTCCAATCCCAGCCGAACTCACAAAGAGAACTTACCGTCCTCCAATCACATCAAAGAGATGCTTCCAGCGATCATTAATCTTGTTGAGTTTCTCATCTATTTCAGCGGCTTTGCTCTCGTTGCTGGCCTTGATCAGCTGCTCACCCATTTGCTTCAGAAGAACTAGATTGTTTTCACTAAACAGGCTGATTTCCTCCATGCAGTCCTAACAAATAGTAACAATAACAATTGCAAATGTTATTACAGGCAAAAAGGGGAGATTTCTCCATGGAACAAAACAGTAATGGGCAGTGTGATGGGGCACCACCACTCACCAGGCTTTTGTTGGGTGGCTGCTGGATACTGAGAGAGAGGTGGCAGAGAGGTTGATGCAATGCAAAAGCATAGGCAGGGGGGCAGGATTGGCCCTTCCAATGTGTTTGTATGCCAGCCTCACTCTGTGCCTCCTAGTATGCAGCAGGGACATGATCAACCAGACGTCAGGTGAGCATAACACCATTCACTTTTGGACAAAAGCCACTGGAGTGTGGGCTAATGTTAGGAAAAGGAAGTTGGACTTGACAGGGATGTTTGCACTGTGCAAAGATGAACTATGGGATCCACTCCCACTAGGCTTTCTAGAACTTCCCTAGAATTGCCTGGAGGCAATTACCGTATTTTTTGCTCTATAAGACTCACTTTTCCCCTCCTAAAAAGTAAGGGGAAATGTGTGTGCGTCATATGGAGCGAATGCAGGCTGTGCAGCTATCCCAGAAGCCAGAACAGCAAGAGGGATTGCTGCTTGCACTGCACAGCGATCCCTCTTGCTCTTCTGGCTTCTGAGATTCAGAATATTTTTTTTCTTGTTTTCCTTCTCCAAAAACTAGAAGTGTCTTGTGGTCTGGTGCGTCTTATAGAGCGAAAAATACGGTAATCGCAGAAGACTAGGGAACAGCACATTATGGAAAAAGCAGACGGCTCAAATCAGCACGTTTGAAGCCCACAACTGTTGATCAGAATCTTGGGAGTGTTCCCCACACCCCGGGAACACCCAGTTAAGCATAAAACATGATAAGCCTGCCCTCCTTTTATCTAAA
Source organism: Podarcis muralis (assembly GCF_964188315.1). Lineage (NCBI taxonomy): Eukaryota > Metazoa > Chordata > Lepidosauria > Squamata > Lacertidae > Podarcis > Podarcis muralis. The sequence continues at coordinate 10,918,737 of NC_135655.1, read as the reverse complement.
ACACTTGCTGGACTGTTGCTGGGAGTTTGCAAAAAAGCCTGCCTACCTTCTCCAACTTGTCTATCATATCTTCAATGCTGACGTCGGCTGACTGGAGCACCTTGCTTTCCATCTGCACCAGCCAAGCGCAGAGCTCTTTATTCTTTTCGTTGAACACAATCCAGGCATTGAGTCGGTCCTCAATCTCTTGCTTGCGCAAAGAAACCTATGGAAGAGGATGCACACGACAGCGGTCTTTGTTGTATCTCGGGAGGCAGCCAAAACTCAAGACTGAATATACACATCTGTTTCTTTCCCACAATAAAGGATGTCAACAGGCTTGGCTGGAAAAGGTAGACTTCTCAAGCAATCGATTCCTCCACTTTGCTGGAAAATTTTATCTTCCCCATGAATAAAAGGCAACCCAGATTGTTGACAACAATGGGATGTAAAGGTGGTCCAGAAAACACCAGATTTCCTCACACGGAGACACCAGTCCTTTTAGTTGCCAAAATGGGGCACCTTATTAGCAAAATATGAAACTTGAACACGCAAAATATTAAATGTTCCATGCACATGATATCAGCTGAAATGCTAGAGCACAGTTTAGAATAATGTGCATGAGCTTTGCATTCTCCCTCTGGTATAGTTTGTCATCTACCTGGAAGCTCAAACCTTGGTTTGAGTTTAAAAACATGATTAGCACAAGCTAAGCTTTCCCCTGGTGCCTGTGACCTGGTCTGCATGAACCTCAGGCTCAATTGCTTTTCCTTCCTTTCTCCTTCTCTGATGAAACTGCAAGGAGGATGTTGGCAACTTTCATTTCCATTATCAACTAACCACAGTTTCTTTTTGCACTTGAAATTGGCAAACTGTGGTTAGGACCAACTATGGTTTATTGACATAGCCAACGTCAAATGATTAATAAATCCTAGCTTTTTTCAATAAACCATTGTGTGTTCCCCCACTCCCATTCCCAGTCAGGGGATGATATAGAGTAGGTGCTGGGAAACATACAATATCCACTATCCTGCATCTTATTCTGACATATTACAGAATCATAGAATCGTAGAGCTGGAAGGGGCACTTGTGTACAGTGGTACCTCGGGTTAAGTACTTAATTTGTTCCGGAGGTCCGTACTTAACCTGAAACTGTTCTTAACCTGAAGCACCACTTTAGCTAATGGGGCCTCCTGCTGCTGCCACGCCGCTGGAGCAAGATTTCTGTTCTCATCCCGAAGCAAAGTTCTTAACCTGAAGCACTATTTCTGGGTTAGCAGAGAGGTACCACTGTACATCTATTCCAACCCTCCTGTAAGGCAGCAATATGCAGCTGTCCCATATGGGGATCAAACCTGCAAACTTTGGTGTTATCAGCACCACGCTGTAACCAACTGAGCTATCACAATTGTCTTTCTTCAAGATGAGGAAGACCCCAGATTTGACCCCCAGCATCTCTAGGCGGAGTTTGTGGAGAAAACCCTTCTGAAACCCTGGAGAGCCATTGCCAGTCAGTTTGGACAGAACTGAGCTAGATGAACTTGTGGTCTGACTCACTAAAACCCAGCTTCTTACATTGCTATGATAGGGACCCTCAGTAATGCGTACCTGTTGGAAATTAAAAACATCTCTGCTCAACCGGGCACCCATTGATAGCTGCTCAATGACTTTCCCCATCTTTGTTTACTGTGCTTACAATGTGCAGTCCCCGCCCCCCAGTATATTTTGATTTGTTTTAATGTAATATTTTTGAACACTGCAGAAACCCTTTCATAACACAAACATAGGATAAGTAATGCTAAATGATGCCAAGTTTAAGCAGACACACAGATGCCATTTTCAGCAGCAGGTGTGTCGTAGGTAACCTGCGTTCCCATCCTCTGAGCTGCTCATTAAGTGGACTGTCTGCGTGCTCCTATGTCTTCCTCTGTAATGCGACAGTGACTTTAGCCCTGCCTGTGCTAAACCCCTGACCTCCTGCTACCCCCCTCCCCGACTCTGTCTGCTCCGTTTGTTTTCCTCTCTCTTCCAGCAGGAGCATCTGGCTGGTTAATTCCATGGGTCTCCAGGACAGCTGCACTGCCAAGCTTTTAAATACTTACAGAGGCTGCAGCCTTTTCCGCGAATTGTTTTCAACACAATATGCTTCTGTTGGACACTCCGGCTTAGGCCCATCTCTCAGAAAGCAAGTGGGGCATGCTAATTGCTGGATTTCGCACCTCAAACGTTTAACCAACTAAATATTTTCACCTCAGTTGCCAGGATTGTTCGGGACTTTTGTCCAATGAAGTGTATATGCTTCAAGGAATCAGGACAGCTGGACAGTCGCAATACCTTTGAGCCATGAGAGGAAGACCAGGTCCTAGTTTCTGCCTTGGCCTGATTGTTCCCCCTTGGGCAAATCTGGGCCTGAGTCCCCAGTTTGTGTAATGGGAATAAGGGTGACCTACTCATTGCATAGGGATGCGGGTGGCGCTGTGGGTTAAACCACAGAGCCTAGGACTTGCCAATCAGAAGGGTGGCGGTTCGAATCCCCGTGACAGGGTGAGCTCCTGTTGCTCGGTCCCAGCTCCTGCCAACCTAGCAGTTCGAAAGCCTGCCAGTGCAAGTAGATAAATAGGTACCGCTCTGGCGGGAAGGTAAATGGCATTTCCGTGTGCTGCTCTGGTTCGCCAGAGGCGGCTTAGTCATGCTGGCCACATGACCCGGAAGCTGTACGCCGGCTCCCTCAGCCAATAAAGCGAGATGAGCGCTGCAACCCCAGAGTCGGCCACGACTGGACCTAATGGTCAGGGGTCCCTTTACCTTTACTTTACTCGTTGTGTGGCCAAAACATAAAGGAACGCTGAGTCCCATCCAATGGAGTGGAAAACTCCCTTGGTGCTCTCTCTGAGTGGTTGCAGGCAGGCACTGCAACAGCAGGGAAAAAACCTGTTCTAGCCCTCAAAACCTAAAGTGGGTGCAGGCTTTTTAATGCCCTGGGGCTCCAACAAAGCACGGCTTTGCAGTAGTGCTATGAAGACAAGGCCCCAGAGGCATTGTGGAAGCATGGAAGTGGCAGAGGCAGCCCCAGCCACCAATGCTGAGCAAAATGGTAGCAAGTAGAGGTTGTGGACTCTGCTTCCTAGGTGATTTGTAAGCAGAGGTTGGACAGCCACCCGTCATGGATGCTTTAGCTGAGGTTCCTGCACTGCAGGGGGTTGGACTAGATGACCCTCGGAGACCCTTCCAGCTCTATGATTCTGCAATAACAAGATCAGGTTCTCTGCTACACCAAGCAGGAGAATAATGTAGGCTGCCACCTATTTAGGAAAGTTGTCACATTTCTTTCTTTCTTTCTTTCTTTCTTTCTTTCTTTCTTTCTTTCTTTCGTGATAAGAATTTTAAAGTCTTAGATATAGAATAAATGTTCATAAATGTACCAACCAAGCACGTACATAGATCAGCACAGAAAGACCGACCTGAAACCATTTTTGATTCCCAAACTGACCATATGTTTTCTCTGCAAGGCCATAGAGAAATGGAAAAGCCTCCCCATTGTCTTTTCCTTCACAAGCCCTGTCTTAAGGGTATGTCTGTCTGTGTTTGAATAGGGTGAGCCTGTGACCTGGCTCAGGGACTAAGCATTTATCATTACAAAAGACTGGCCAGGCTCCCCATGGGCATCCAATCAAGTGAGCATTAACAGGTAACCTGTCAGACGAGATAAACAATGCACTCAGATTTCTGCTGTAGACCGCCTTTTCTGTGATGTAGGTATGGTGTATCTGGGGTGGTGGTCTTGGGTTACACCCCTTCTGTGATGTATGTATGGAGGGGTGGTCTGGAGCGCCAGGGCAGGGAATTTAAAATTTCTATATAAGGGCAGGCACACCTTTGTTCTGGGTTCCTCCTCCTTTCCTGCGTGTGAGGGGAGCACCCTGTTGCAACAGCTTTAATAAAGATCAGGCTTACTAGCTGCTTTGCTTCTCAATATTCTCTGGTTGGCCTCTGTTATTTTCTCCTATCAATAGGGAACCTACGTAAGGACTCTATATGGGCTCTTGGATACCCCATAAGGGGGAAGGGGCAGATTTTTGTTTACAACACTTTCTTTCCTTCTTTCTTTCTTTCTTTCTTTCAAAAGCATAAAAGCATAATTAAGCAATTGTTGGCTTTTAAGGAATTGCTGCAGAGTGCAGAGGAGAGAGAAACACAGATAAGATTTCATATGATCCATGTTTCCCGCTTTGCTGCACTGTGTATTCGAGAACCTGAACTCTTATTAATCTGCCCCACATACACCCCAAAATATCCTTTTAGTGTTTTCTCAATGCAAAGAAAACCCAGGATCAAACATTGGCCCTGAAGATTTAGCTCAGTCTACAGGAAACTAGTTGCGTGCTACAATGGGTGGCCCCAGACATCTCCGTCTGCACCCCCCCCCCCCGCTGGCAGCTGTTGTTTGTTTCTTGTTATTAAATGAATTTCAAGGCCACTTTCCAGAGGAACTATCTCATCCCCCCACCCCCCAAGGCAGAATACAACAAAGCAACATTTAAAATGTAAAACAGCAGTAAAAAAAATCCCCACAAAATTAACAGCAATGAAACAACAGCAGCAGCAGATAAAACATTTCTTAACTAGAACAATCATAAAATCACTTGAATGCAGACCAAAATAAAGCAGTTTTCAGTGTTTCCCTAAAGGTCAACAAAGCCCAACTATTGGTATATGAATCTCCCTGGTAAAGGCATTCCAGGATAATAATAACAGTAATAATATTCACCCACTTTACAGGATCATTATAGGGATTATAACAATTTAATATACACGTAGCACTTTGAATGCATGAAAGCACCATATAGATAACCAAATATTTATTATCTGTTATTCCCCCCCCCCCCCCAAGGCAGCATCTTCCTATCAGCTTTAGAAACTGAGATGTGAAAGCTAGGAGCTAAATAGCCCCTTAAACCTAGGTTTGGGGACACTTTTTATAACAAGGATACAAAGCTGAAAATGAATGAACTGCAGCTAGACTATCATGTTCATTTTTTTACATGGTCTAGTCCTTCCCCTGCCCACCTCCCTAATATTCTTAAGAGAATCTCTTCTCCAGTCTTCAGAGAGTAGCTGGAAGTGTGGAGGAAGAAAAAGGTCCTCCTTTCCTTCCACTCTGCAGTTTTTATCTGATATCTTAGGCGCAGTACTGTGCCCAGAGCTCAGAAGCTGCTCCTGCTAATGAAATTCCCAGTGGCAAAATGCGCCTAGAACAATGGGAGTTTCGAACGCTGTTTCCTATAGAAAGGCATGACTGACACACACACACACACACACACACACACACACACACACACACACGAGGTTCCCCACCCTCCAAAAATATGGGTTGGTCTTTGCCAACCATTCCTACTGGTCCCTAGTGGCAAGGTCATGCTGGCTGTGGCTGATGGGATTTATAGTCCAAAGGAATTGGTGTGAGCTAGGTTGGCGACGACTTGGCTAAAGAATTCGCTACTTCACAGCAGCTGCTTTTAATAAGCACCAAAGTTAGCAAGAGGGACACTGGGTCATGTTTCACCTGGACATGAAACGAGAGGCTAAAATTTGCTTACTGCCAGCAATATTACCTTACTAAGTCATGTTCAAATATATAAAAGGATGTCACATAGAGGAGGGAGAAAGGTTGTTTTCTGCTGCTCCAGAGAAGCGGACACGGAGCAATGGATCCAAACTACAAGAAAGAAGATTCCACCTAAACATTAGGAAGAACTTCCTGACAGTAAGAGCTGTTTGACAGTGGAATTTGCTGCCAAGGAGTGTGGTGGAGTCTCCGTCTTTGGAGGTCTTTAAGCAGAGGCTTGACAACCATATGTCAGGAGTGCTCTGATGGTGTTTCCTGCTTGGCAGGGGGTTGGACTCGATGGCCCTTGTGGTCTATTCCAACTCTATGATTCTATGATTCTAAGTCAGTGATATGGGGTCACGAAGAGTTGGACACAACTAAACAACAACAACAACAAGTCAGTGAAAGCAGCACACTCCTATGGCTAGAATAGTTAAGCTATGGAATAGTTACTATGGAATTTGCTCCCCCAAGAAGCAGTATGGGCACCAGCTCAGATGGCTTAAAAGAGAGCTGGACAAAATGTTTCCACTGTACCTCCACTGTTGGAGGCAGTAATGCCTCTGAATACCAGTTGTTGTAAGGGAACCAGCTAGTATTTACAAGACTCAGGGCATTCTCAGTGGTGGCCCCAAAACTCCCATCCAATGGACTTATGCTTTGGCCCTTCCCCTCTAGCATCCAGGTGGGCCTAGATTAGCTTCCGCAACATGGCTGCCTTTAGTAGATTCCTTAAATAGCTCAAAAGCTGTTTGTCCTATCAACCTGTTCTGCTGTGCCTGGTTTTCTATTTATGCCTTGACTCGCTCCTTTGCACAGCTCTTTCCTGCTAACTTAGTAAAACAAACAAACAAACAAACAAACAAACAAACAAACAAACAAATAAATAAATAATAAAGTTCAAAGCTGCATATGGCTTTAGAACTGCATGAATACTACTTGGGGTGGGGGCGGGGGAAATAACGTAAATAGGTTCCCAACATCTGCTTGCAGTGCATTCACAGATGAAATCTCTCTCTGAAATTAAATTTCAAAAAGTTAAGCTTTAAAAGAGAGAGAGAGAGAGACAGAGAGAGAGAGAGAGAGAGATTGAGCGCTGCCTGCTACCTGAGAACTACGAAAAGACCAGGTGCTCTGAACACTGTAATACCTTTTCACCAGTTGCATTATGTATTTAAGCTTTGAACAAAAAACATCCCTAGATTTCAATTTGCTTCTCCCTGTACGGCTGCATTCTAAAATAGTTTTAAAAGTTTTCAGAAGTTCTCCTGCGAACTTTGTGGAGGGGGTAGGAATAACACAGGAGGGGGGCAGTTCTTTCGCACACTTTCGCCACAATAAAACTCCATCTTCAGGAAGAGAAAGAGAAACACTACCCACAGCCCCCCCCCCAAAAAACCAGACCCCTTTTAAGACCCCTCAAGCAAAATCTCTCGTGCTTCTTTGTGCAAAACTGGAAGGCTTACACAGTTCCTTCCTGCCTCCCCAGAACTGCCTTGAAAAAGCCCAGCCGAGAAACAACCGCCTGCCCCTATAAGCCACTTACTCTTAGGCAGAGCTCTTCCCACTGTCTGTGCAAATGCTCGACTTGCTCTTTCAGCACCATCACATCTTCCGCAAGGATGTAGTGCGCCAGGCCCTTCATGCTGCCAAGTTTGTTTGTGTTTTGGTTCCAGTTGGCCAGCGACTTCTCCAGCTCCTTCATTGAAACACCAAAGGGGGGGAGACACACAACAACAGACCCTTTCAGAGTAAGCTCTGGGAGAGGTGTGTGTGTGTGTGTGTGTGTGTGTGTGTGTGTGTGTGTGTGTGTGTTTTCCTCCAAACCTTTTGGTTAATCCTATGATTGGCCTGTAGGAGGGGGAAGGGAAATGGGGGGGAGGGAGAGGAGGTGGAGGAGGGGAGGAATTTGCATATAGGAGCAGGCTGTGACTAGATGGGTAGGGGGGGGAACTGCACTGGGGCAAGCTGCTTTATCCTTGCAAACTGCAGTTGTAACTTTCAGAAAGGGGCAGTAATTCCATCCCACATCCTTGAGATGTTTGGGAGATTAAATAAAATGAAATTAAAGAGAGAGAGAATCTGTGGTGGGGCCCTGTTCATGCTATTCATGCAATTGCTGCTTGAAACTAGTAGAACAAACCGATGCATGTCTACTCAGAAGCAAAGCGCCCCCCCCCCCAATTCTGTTCAGTAGAGCTTCTTCCTGTGTATAGGATTTCCTTCCCCTCCACCTTAAGGGTGGGGGTGGGGAGGGGAAGGAAACATGCTGTGAAGCAGAGTGTTTTTGTGTCGTTTTTTGTGTCACCTCAACAACTTAAATCAGAGCCAGGGGGGTGCAACAGTTAAGAGTGTTGGACTAGGACATGGGTAGGCAAACTAAGGCCCAGGGGCCGGATCCAGCCCAATCGCCTTCTAAATCCGGCTTGCGGACGGTCTGGGAATCAGCGTGTTTTTACATGATTAGAATGTGTCTTTTTACTTAAAATGCACCTCTGGGTTATTTGTTGGGCATAGGAATTTGTTCTTTTCTTTCTTTCTTTTTAAAATATAGTCCGCCCCCCCCCCCCAAGGTCTGAGGGACAGTGGACCGGCCCCCTGCTGAAAAAGTTTGCTGACCCTTGGGCAAACGCCTCTCTGAGTTTAGGTAAAAGTAACTCTCCACAGACTTCAAGATGCCCCAGGAAAGTGCATGCAAAACAGCAGCCTCAAACTGCAAATCTGTACAGGATTCATTTGCAAATCAAGACCCTTATAGTGCTCCCGGTGGAGTACAGGATCAGGTTCAAGGTGCTGGTTTTAACCTTTAAAGCCCTATACGGCCTAGGACTCTCGTACCTACGGGACTGCCTCTCCTGGTATGCCCCACGGAGGACCTTATGGTCTTCAAATAAAAACATCTTGGAGATCCTGGGCCACAGGGAGGTTAGGCTGGCCTCAACCAGTGCCAGGGCCTTTTCGGCTGTGGCCCCGATCTGGTGGAACGCTCTGTCACAAGAGACTAGGGCCCTGTGGGACTTGACATCTTTCCGCAGGGCCTGCAAGACAGAGCTGTTCCACCAGGCCTTTGGCCAAGGCACAGTCTGACCCCCTGTCTCCTTCTGCAATCCTCATAGAACTCTAGCCCAATGGTTGCCATTAATTTGACTCTGAATTGATTTTAGAATGTATTTCAATTAATTGACTGTGATTTCATGCAAACTGAATTGATTTTAGAATGAATTGATTTTAGAATGCTGTATTACTTTTACTGTTGTTAGCCGCTCTGACCCGGCTTCAGCTGGGGAGGGCAGGATATAAATAATTATCATCATCATCATCTTATAAACAACAGAACTATGTGGATGCTAAGGGGCAAAAGGGAGCTACAGAACTGCTCCAGATACTGGAGGGAGAAGGTGAGGTTGTAACTCCACAGGTATAAACCCTTCTCCACAAGCTGATCTTTCCCATTCCAGATCCGCCAAGCTGAAAACCCATACAACCAACTTTTTAAAGGAGCTTCTGTCTAAACAGAATTATATCTTTTTTTCAAAGACATACAGTGGTGCCTCGCAAGACGAAATTAATTCGTTCCACGAGTTTTGTAGTCTTGCAATTCTTTTCGTCTTGCGAAGCACGGTGTCGGGAAAGTTTTGGAAAAGCTTCAAAAATCACCAAAGTCTTCAAAAACCTCAAAAAAGGCTACCACACCGCGTGCTATGAGTTGCTCCTCGAAGTCAAGTTGCAACTGTATTAATGGTGTTAAGAAAAAGGAAACAAACTTGCAAGACGTTTCCGTCTTGCGAAGCAAGCCCATAGGGAAAATCGTCTTGCGAAGCAGCTCAAAAAACAAAAAACCCTTTCGTCTTGCAAGTTTTCCGTCTTGCGAGGCATTCGTCTTGCGAGGTACCACTGTATATCAGTTTACCTGCCACTCTCAAAGCAGTACTTTAGCTTGCAACCTTAATTCCAAGAACCATTAGCTCTACACTAGCTCAGCATGGTGCCCCAACCTGCTTTCCAGTGCTATTTCAGAGCATCAGGAGTTGGGAGTGTGGATATTCTTTGAATCAGCATTCCTCAACCTGGTGCTCTCCTGATGTTATGGAGCTACAATTTGGGAGCTGTAGTTGAAAACATCTGGAGGACAGGTTAGGGAAAGCTTCCTTGAATCATTCAACTTGCATAAATTTACTGGGACGAAAACAAATGAGAAGAGAAAGGCTCCTGTAGAAATTAGGACGTCAACAGCCAGGCAAGAGGAAGCCCTTTCCCAGAAGCACTTGAGGCTTCCGCTCCACTGGGCAGTAAGGCTGGACTAGGACCTGGGAGACCAGGGTTCAAATCCCTACTCGGCCATGTAGTTCACTAGGTGACCTTGGGTCAGCCGTTGCCTCTCACAGCCTAACCTACCTCACAGGGTTGTTGTGGGAATTCACTGAGGATGAGAGAGGGAAAATCATGTACGACACCTTGAGCTCAATGGAGAAAAAGGTGGGTTGTAAATGCAAAAGAGAAACCATCTTTTGGTTTTAAAAGCTAAACTAGGGAAGTGCCATATTTTTCGCTCCATAAGCCACACCTGACCACAAGACGCACCTGGTTTTTAGAGGAGGAAAACAAGAAGAAAAAAATTCTGAACGAAACAGTGGATGCATGATTTTTGTGGTTCATGCTATGGCCACAGACATGATATGTGATTTGACGGTGAGTTTTGTCAGGTTTGGAACTTAACTGGTTAAGAAGTTCCCATGATGCCTCAATTCTGACGTCAGCTTTTAGAAGCTGGGAGGAGTTGGGAGGAGTTTCTGTCTCTTCCTCTCTGGTCTTTGAGGGGGAAAGACGTAGCCTGTAATGGCGGAAAGGAGCCCAGGAGATCCCTGGGGGAATGTCGGAATAAAGAGCTGAAATGGACAAACCTGGACTCTGTGTGTGTTTGTCTGGAAGCTAAGCGAAGGACGTGGCAGTTTATCACCGCTGTGTTTATCTCTGCTAAGGTGTGACTGGAACTACCGGACGACGGAGCTGAGTGGCGCAGCTGAGGGAAGCGCGCCGGACCGGGCTGCCATAAAAGCTAATTGAGGACCAATAAATCAATTAGCTGGGGTCCCAATATATCTATTTTGCCACAGGTTATGGGTACTAATCACCGCTTGTAAAACTGTCACTGAAGAGGCTGCCGGAATGCGTTTGAAGTTCGGCAGGAGATGGTGGTTTTTTTTTGCCTGGTGTTAAGAGGCAAGGAGCAGCTACGGAGCTAAGAGAGCAGCTGGAAAAACGTTTCTCCACGGAAGGGAGTGCCAGAGGAGCTGAAACTGGTCCGTAAGTACAGCTTGGGGCCCCTTGGGAGAACGGAAGAGGATGGCAGGCTGCCAGGTCTTGGAGGACATTCCATGCTCACTTTAAGAAGTTGGGCAACCTGGCTTCTGGGTGCCAGGAAGCCAGAGGCCGTTTGCCTAGTGCTCCAGGGAATTTGTGAGGCTGGAGGCGAAAGCAAGGGCCGACAGGAAGGCAAGATGGCGCTGACCACCTTCGTGAGAGCCGGTGCACAGCTGGGAAGGGCTGTGGGCCCCAGAGGGGGGACTATTGGCACTGTTGCTGTTGCTGCCAGGTTTGCAGAGTCTAAAAGGGCTATCTGGGAATGTGCTGTTGCTGTGAAGCTTCAGCAGGAGGCCAGAGCCTGGAGAAGGAATACAAAAGCCTAAAAAGGCTGGAGCCCCTGTCCCTGATGCTTTAGCCACAAGGAGTGCTGCTGAGCAGGTCGGGGGGGCGAAGGATTCCAAAGGCAAGTTTAAGAGCCTGCTGGAATGAAGTGGCGGTTCAGAGGGGGCAAAGCTGGCAAGGAGTGCTTTTCCGGAAGAAGGAGAAGGAGGCCAGCGGGAGGAGCCCAAGGCAGTGATTTTCCACTGGAGTTCAACATCTGCGTGAGGAGCTTGGAGAGAGGCAAGCTGCTGGGAGCCCTTTACCTACCACTGGGGGTGCAGGAAAGCGTCCTGGGAGCCCTGGGAGCAGTGGGGGGGCGGTGAGCAGTAAAAGCACAGAAAAGCTTTTTTTCCCAAAGGCTGCCAAGAGATGTTTGCGTCGAAAGTCGAAGCCTGGGAAACAGGACACAGCTACAGGCTTCAAGGCCAGCCATCTGCTGCAGCGGGAGATACGTGCTGCAGAGTTGTCTGGGAACTCTGAGATAAGTCCAGTCTTCAGAGCAACGCAGGATGTTGCGGTTTCGGACGCTGCCAAGGACAGAGGCAGCGGGACGTTTGTTGCTTCTATGGCAACTGTGAAGAACAACTCCAGCCAGGACACGGTGACATGCTGGGTGTGTTTTGGTTTCTACTATCAGGCAGCACCTGATAGGCAAACTGCGGAACTGCAGGGCTGTTTCAACAGGATTGACTGTTTTGTTCGCAGACGGAGCACAGAAAATCAGTCTGTGGTGTGGCTAACGTGTTTTTCTCTCCTTTACAGGAGGAGCGAGAGGTCTACGTTGTGCCGGGACTGAATAGTTGTCGGTTATCTGTATCTGCTCTAACGACGCAGGGGTTCAAAAATGTGCTTTGAAAATGACACCTGTTCCATTTTCAGAGGGGGGCGACAACGGGTCAAAAGCGAAGAGCAAGAATAATTTCTTTGTTCTGGAGACACCTCTGGAGGGTGGTGGGAATGCTGGGAAAGCACAGGTGCAGTGTGCTAAGGTTCCCAAAGATGTGCAAAAGTTGCACAGGTGCACAAAAGGGTACAAACTCCGGAAATGTGGGAGGTCCCAAGGGTGCAGGGCATGCAAAGGTGCAAAGGTACTTGGTGTTCCCGGGTTTGGGAGGGTAGCCAAAGAAGCCCTTTGAGCTTGTTCACACAGATCTGTCAGGACCCATGAGGTGTGAGAGTCTGGGTGGGGCCAGGTATGTGCCATCGCTGACAGATGGCCACAGCCAGGTTGGCTGGTGTCTCTCTCACAAATCACAGGGGGAGGCGGCGCAACTGATCAAGGATTGGGTTGCGGAGGTGGAACTAAGGTTTTCCACCAAGGTGCAAGGGTTCAAGAGCGACCGAGGGTCACAGTTTACTGGGTCTGCTCTGGAGGAATTTTTCAAGGAAAAGGGAATACGTCACCAGGTGACGGGTGCAAAGTCTTCTCAAGGGAGAAGGGAGGCTGTCGCTGAACCCGGTGATGGGGATCAGGTCCAGAATCAGGGTTCAAAACCCGGTGATGGGGACCAGGTCCAGGGTCAGGGTTCAGGGCAGGTTTGGGCATCTCCGAGGGTTGTGAAAGGAGTGTCCAGGTGTGAGGCTTCATCTCCGGTAAGCGTAATGGAGAAAGCTCACGGAAGGGTTGTCAAGTCAGAGGGGGAAGAGTCTGACGGAGAAGACACAACTGCTGGCCCTAATGGGTCAGTAGGGTATCAGGTCACAGGTGCGTGGAAAAGTGTCGCACAGTGTGATTCTGGGAGTGTTGAAGGGGTTCAACAGGTGCCTGGGAAAGTTGCCGGGAAGGGGCACAAGGCAAAGGGAAAGGTGTTGAACTCAGAAGGTCTTGTCAGAATTTTCGGCATAGAGGGGGTGTCAGGTTTGGAACTTAACTGGTTAAGAAGTTCCCATGATGCCTCAATTCTGACGTCAGCTTTTAGAAGCTGGGAGGAGTTGGGAGGAGTTTCTGTCTCTTCCTCTCTGGTCTTTGAGGGGGAAAGACGTAGCCTGTAATGGCGGAAAGGAGCCCAGGAGATCCCTGGGGGAATGTCGGAATAAAGAGCTGAAATGGACAAACCTGGACTCTGTGTGTGTTTGTCTGGAAGCTAAGCGAAGGACGTGGCAGTTTATCACCGCTGTGTTTATCTCTGCTAAGGTGTGACTGGAACTACCGGACGACGGAGCTGAGTGGCGCAGCTGAGGGAAGCGCGCCGGACCGGGCTGCCATAAAAGCTAATTGAGGACCAATAAATCAATTAGCTGGGGTCCCAATATATCTATTTTGCCACAAGTTTGGGGTACCCCAATGCAAAACTCCTGAGAATCCGTGTGGATCCGTGCTTTGTAACCACATTTTTGCACCATTGCGGCCCCACAAAACAGTGGGTGCGTGGTTTTTTTGGTACCGGCTGTAGCCATGGACATGCTATGTGATCTGATGGTGAATTTGGGGTGACCTAATGCAAAAATCTTGAGGATCCATGTGCTTTTGCCTCCCCCCTCCCAGGCAGCCTCCTTTATCGCTAGCGTCCCTTATCTCTCTCCGATCGCTAACTGATCAGCTGATCAGCGGCTTTGTTTCAACACCCCCTTCCCTCTTTCTAAAAAAAAAAGAGCACGGTCTGCTTTTTGCCCCTGGGCAATTCGGCTCCAGGGACCACAAATTCACTCCATAAGACGCACAGACATTTCCCCTTACTTTTTAGGGGGGGAAAGTGTGTCTTATGGAGCAAAAAATGTGGTAATTGACAATTCAGGGTTTTCTTTACCTTGACGTGTTCCTTGGCGGCCTGAAGCTCAGCATGCTGGACTGGAAGAGGGTCTTTTATTCTTGCTTTCAGCTCCTGCAGCCTGTTGCCCAAGTTTTCAGCTTGGCTTTTGCAGCTCTCCCACGTCTGTAATTTTGAAGAGGGAAAAAGCAAGACATGAAGGGAGCTAATGGACGCCAGTAGACGTTGCTTAAAAGGATGGACGAAGATAGTAACACCTAAGCCCTGAGCTATTTTGTTGTCCTCTTTACTAGATAGGACAACTTGGTGCGAAGAGGCAGAAACTGACACTCAGAAAGCATCACTGCCCGACTCAGCAACCAAGTCAGGGCTAGTGCAAGAAAATTCAGAAGAATTCAGGATTTGGGGACCATTTGCAAACACTCAGGCCTTTGTAACATCTCAGGAGCCAGCAAAATAGGAGTGGATTCAGATCCTGAACCATGGGCCAGGATTTATGTTAGGGGGGCAGGCTTCATATTGGGGAGGGGGGCAGAACCTCAGTTATTTTTATTGATTTACTTGATTCCCCACCCCCCCAGCTATGCCTGTGTCCTTAACTCTTTTACTCCCCTGCCACACGGTCTAGTTTTTGTTTTTTTAAAGGTAGGCATTCCTTTGTGGTGTCAATGCCATAGCAACCCCCCCATCTAATTCCTTAATTAGTGTGCCTTGGGCTAGCCAATCAGAAGGTCGGCGGTTCAAATCCCCGTGACGGGGTGAGCTCCCGTTGCTCTCTCCCAGCTCCTGCCAACCTAGCAGTTCGAAAGCATGCCAAAAAGTCCAAGTAGATAAATAGGTACCACTCCGGCGGGAAGGTAACTGGCGTTTCTGTGTGCCGCTCTGGTTTTGCCAGAAACGGCTTAGTCATGTTGGCCACATGACCCGGAAAAACTGACTGCGGACAAACGCTGGCTCCCTCGGCCTGTAAAGCGAGATGAGCACCGCAACCCCAGAGTCGTTCGCGACTGGACTTAACTGTCAGGGGTCCCTTTACCTTTACTTACTGCCTTTAGGACAAGCTTTGTTCTGCAATTTGTGATGGGTCTGTGTCTCTAAACGTACATGTTGCTTTCATCCTGTTCTCAAGATGAATCAACACCAGCTTGGAAACTCCATTATAGGAATATGGGGGTTCTTCTCTTATGCTAAATACCTGCAGGGTGCGCTGAAGCTGCTTTCTGATCTTCTCCAGCTGAAGCTGGGTTTTGTTCCAGGTCTCTTGCACATGCGTCATCTTGAGCTGTAGGGCAACTCTGGCCTCGGGGTTTGCCACGTCAAGTAACTTCTCCCCGGCCGCCAAGGTTAAGGCGTGCTTGGTCTGCCACCTCTGAAGGAGGACCTCCTTTTTCTAAAAAGAAAACAGGAAAACATGCCCAAACTGTCATCAGATGAACACACAGAGACATGGCCACAAAGGAAAAAAACAATACCAAACAGTTTTAGTAGAGAAATCATTCCTTTTTAAGAACCACTGTTTGGAGAGTTCTTGTTTAAAATGTTCTCTCAGTCTGGTTTCTGCAGGATTTGTACAACGATGTTGTTGTTTAGTCGTTTAGTCATGTCCGACTCTTTGTGACCCCATGGATCAGAGCACGCCAGGCACTCCTGTCTTCCACTGCCTCCCGCAGTTTGGTCAAACTCATGCTGGTAGCTTCGAGACTCATGTTTGTACAGCGATAACAATGCCTAATATTTATATACAGTGGTACCTCGGGTTACATACACATCAGGTTACATACGCTTCAGGTTACAGACTCCGCTAACCCAGAAATATCACCTCAGGTTAAGAACTTTGCTTCAGGATGAGAACAGAAATCGTGCGGCGGCAGCAGGAGGCCCCATTAGCTAAAGTGGTGCTTCAGGTTAAGAACAGTTTCTTTTTTTTTAAAATAAATTTTTATTAGTTTTTCATAAGTAAAAAAGAAACAAAACAAAAACATAAACAAACACAAAATCGACTTCCCCGTACCACCCCTTTTCTGCATTCTTGTTTCAAGATTTTTCAGCAACCCTTTCGTAATAAACTTGTTTATATTTCATAAATTTAACTTCCATAAGTTATTAATACAACTGTAGTTCTTTATCTCTTATTACCCTGAGCCCCTAATTTTCCAAATTACAACAGTTTTTAAGATAAACTTTGAATTTGTTCCAATCTTCATCCACCGCCTCTTTCCCCCGGTCTCGAATTCTGCCAGTCATCTCTGCCAGTCCCATATAGTCAATAAAAGTCTTAAAACTTTTTCACCATTTAAGGTATAGTCTATATCCACTTCAAACCTATTTTAAAGAACAATTTTCCCGGTGTTAACTCCTGGCAGATCGTCCCCAGGGGATCAGGGCAGTGAAAAACTTTGTTTCCCTTTGAATTAAGAGTATCTTCGCAAGACTGTCTTTTTCCCCCCTTCTCCTGCCGATCGGGGGGGAAGAGATACTTTTGACAGCTCAGGGTTGACAGTTCGCAACTAAGTTTCTTGTAACTGCAGCGAGGTCTTTCGTTGCTTTAAATTTCTGCAGTCCGGGGGGGGGGCAGACTTCCTTATTTTATGCCCTCCCGTTTTCAGCCAAATTTTCAAAATTTTAAAGGTCCCGTTTCTTTTTTCTTGCTCTTACTCACGGGAATCCAGTCCAGATTTTCTTTCAGGAAGGAATCGGCGCTCTCCGCTTATGGCGACGCGGCTTCACTCCGCAGGCTGGGTAGCGACTCTCAGCACCGCGCTCACTCCCGATGCCGCTCCGGAGCCTTTAAAAAGGCTCTTTCACAGTACCGGGGGGCGCAAAGGTGCCCACCGAGTCTCCTTGCTCTCAGGCTTCAGCGCCTGGGATTTTAGGGGTCCCCCGCTCGCCGTAGCGGGTAAGACCCGAACTTGCGGAGCAGTCCTTCTCCGGAGCTCGGAGGGAGGACCGCCATTAAGCGCTGGCACCGACCGGAAGTTCCAAGAACAGTTTCAGGTTAAGAACGGACCTCCGGAAGGAATTAAGTACTTAACCCAAGGTACCACTGTACTAGATTTGAAAAGACACAAATGCTTAAAAATAATAATTCTCCCTGGATGTCCACCAATAAATTCAAGGCAATGTGTGGGGTCCCTCTCAGTCATTTTATCCAAACAACTCTTGTTGGTAGGTTAGACTGAACGTGTGCCCCCCCCTCTCTCTGTGCATGTGTGTGTGCATGTGTGTAAAGCAGGCCTCCCATCCAGTCACCCTGAGAACTTTGTTGCTGAGTCAGGATTTGAACCGAGGTCTCCACAGTCTATTCCAAATATTCTCCACATTACATACACCCCCACCAGGGGCAGGAGAGGAGCAACAGCCAGGACAACTGCAGAGCAGGTAGAACATCTACAATCTTCCTGCTCTGCTTTTGTTGATGCTCCCCCAAAAAGGAGAAGAGAGATTCTTGAAGAAAAAGAGATGAATGAATATTAGAGGTAGCTGGAATAACTGGATCCACTGCTTTACAAAAAAAACGAAGTCAGTTTTTAATGCAGGGGTGAGCAAACTTAAAGCTTGAGGGATCTACTTTATTTTTCCCTAGGACCCTAGAGCCAGGTGTGCAAAATATTGACTTAACCTGGCGGGCATTCTCCAATAATTAAGGAACAAGATGCCAGGAGTTTCTGATCAGGACCAAAACAAACCTCTTGAGTCCTTCCATATATAAAAAACGACCCTACACTTGGTCTCCCCTCAAGCATTCTATTTCAGCAACCTAATTTATAGGGCGAATTATTTTCAGTTATTGCTATAGTTAAGACAACCGAGAGACAGAAATAATTTTCCGTTACACTGCAAACCACCTAGATTCTGAGCGATCTTCTGCCCACCCCTAGTTTAACGGATGCCAACAGATGCTGAGTCCCCTTTAAGTTTTCCAAGCTATTTTGATCTTTTAAAAATGCAACGCTATCTATGTTTCGCTGGTTGTAGGAAGAGGAGGCCTAACCTTGACGTCGTGACTCAGATTCCTGAGTTGGCGCAGACTATACTTCTCCTGACTCTCCACAGCAGCCAGGAATCCACTTGTGTGCATGAGGATCTTCTTGATGTCTTGTAGCGAAGTTGTGAATTTTTGCCATTGCTTTACAAGACTGTCAATCTCGCCCTTTCTCTGCTGAGCTGCCCGGACGATGCTTTGCCACTGTTCCTTCAACAGGGTGAGTTTGGAGAGAAACATGGTCCTGAAGTGAACAGAGATTAACTTGTCAGTCATGTAGCATATTATTATTATTATTATTATTATTATTATTATTATTATTATTACTACTACTACTACAATTTATATCCCACCCTCCCTCTCCCAAAGGAGTCCAGAGCAGCAAACACACAAACAATAGAACAATTAAAAACAATTGCACTCCAGATTTAGACTGGGAACAATTTCAGCTTGAAAGGCTTGTTAGAAGAAGGTCTTCCATACACACGCAAAAACGCAACGGAGATATCGCCTGTCTAATATGTAATGGGAGGGAATGACAAAGATTAGATGCCACAACACAAAGAGCCAGATTCCTATATTGTTTGGAATGGACCTTTTGATAACGTGCTACCTGCTGGAGGTCCTCACCTGTGGCCTGGGTATATAAGGGGTGAGACTATCCTCTGCTCAGCTCCATGACTCACTGTTTTAGGCATGGTGATTTATTATGACACCTTCAACCCTCCCTGAAAAACTGTTGTCAAATTCAAGCCTTAGAATGCACACACCTCGCAACTGCACCCCGATTTGAAACACACAACCGAGCCATATATCTCACCGGTTTTCGGCTTCTCCCGATTCCAGCACGTGCAAAGCCTTTGACATGATAGAATTAAAAGTCTGCTGGTTCACCAAGATCTCCGCTTGCAATGTCTGTAAACACCGAAGGAAATGTTTTAATTATGCTTCATGCAAAGGGAAAGATTAAAACCACGGCACAAGTAGAGCCCTTTGCAGAGCCCTAATCTGCCTGGGCACTTTATTTGCAAGAGTTCTGCTCCTGCTCTTTGAAGATGTGAAATCTACACCCACAAAGTGCTGCTGAGAAGTGTTTTGAGAAGAAGGAAGGAAGGAAGAATGCCTTGCCCTCCTTCTTCCCGCAAAGGATAAGTGTGGCATGTTTACTTTGGGAGTGTGGAGGGCATCTTTCAACCAAAGGGCCACATCCCAGGAGTGGGCAGGGCCAGAGGAAAAAGAGGGCAGAGCAATGGTTGTGGCCCTTACTTCTTTACATTTGAGCCAGACTGTATTTAACTAAATAATCCTTTTAAGGCAGGATGAAACTTGGGCACAGGAGGACTAAATATTAATAAATTATTATTATTATTTTTACTACTACTACTACTATTACTATTACCAACATTACAAAATTCCAGCTATTTTCTACTCCAATACTTCAACCCATACTTTATCAAGCCCTGACCATGCCTTCACCTATGTCTTGAAGATGCAAGTTAGCAGAACGACAGGCTGCAAAGATTTGCTAAGATGTACCATCCCAGATTCTCAGGGACACGGGTGGCGCTGTAGGTTAAACTACAGAGCCCAGGACTTGCCGATCAGAAGGTCGGCGGTTCGAATCCCCGCGATGGGGTGAGCTCCCGTTGCTCGGTCCCTGCTCCTGCCAACCTAGCAGTTTGAAAGCACCTCAAAGTGCAAGTAGATAAATAGGTACCACTCCAGCAGGAAGGTAAATGGCGTTTCTGTGCGCTGCTCTGGTTCGCCAGAAGCGGCTTAGACATGCTGGCCACATGACCCGGAAGCTGTACGCCGACTCCCTCGGCCAGTAAAGCGAGATGAGAGCCGCAACCCCAGAGTCGGTCACGACTGGACCTAATGGTTAGGGGTCCCTTTACCTTTACCTTACCATCCCAGATTACAAGTAAGGAATAGCATACTCTCTCATATAAAAAGCCTTCTGCATATAGAACACTTGCAAGTTAGGAACACAATTGCTTTTTTTATTATTCAGTTGTAGTGGAGCAATGGAGACAAGTTTTTCCTACTGTCCGGGGATAGGCGATTTGTGGCAATATCACAAATGCTGTGGTCTTTTTTTCAGTATACCTAAAACCCTTTGCTTATTAGGGGCTACCCCACATTTTCTCCAAAAAACTGCTTTGTGCAGGTAACTACCATAGTGTTATCTAATTTCTCAAAAGCTGGGGGTCCATGGCTTGGCTTTTGGAAAATAGGGGGTGTTCACTGATTAGTAAATTGGGAACCACTGCCCTAGAGCGACCTCAGGAAGTCTAATTGGCTAGAGAATGAAACTGTATCATGGCAAAATATAACTCAAGGCCCACAGCCAATGATTTGCTTGGTGTGGCAATCAGATCCATCTTTCTGCTCTGGATTGGGGCCGAAACAGTGAGGAGCATTACCTCATACTCCCTCTGCTGTTTCCGCAGTCCCTCTAGGCTGCCCGCCATATCTTCCCTCAAGACCTCTTTCATTTTCTCTTGGAACAGCGCCCACTTTTGGCATCTCTGAATGAACTTTTCATCAGACTGAATGCTCTGCAGTTCACTGCAATGAAAAACAAAATTCGAAATCAGTTCTGCAGCCGCGCCTTCTGCCAGTTACGCTTTTAGTCGTGCATGATTGTGGCCCAGCTGGCAAGGGTGGCTTGTGCCCATTGGGACTGATGGGGCAGAACACAGGGAGCCCTTCAGTAGGTGGGGCCAGATCCAGTGACTGGCAGAGCTTAACACGAATCAGCAGTGTGATGCAGCAGCAAAAAAGGCTAATGGTATTCTCGGCTGCATCAACAGAAGTCTAGTGTCCTGACTGAGGGAAGTCATAGTCCTGTTCTGTTCTGTATTGGTCAGACAACACCTGGAATACTGTGTCCAATTCTGGGCACCACAATTTAGGAAGGGTGTTGACAAGGGTGTGCAGAGGAGGGTGACCAAGATGATCAAGGGTCTCGAAACCAAGCCTGATGAGGGAGTTGGGTATTTTTAGCCTGGAAAAGAGGAGTGTAAGGGGAGATATGATGGCCATCATCAATTATCTAAAGGGCCTGGACCCAAACAAATGGATTCAAGTTACAAGGAAGGAGATTCTGACTAAACATCAGGAAGAACGTTTTTTTACCAGCATTTCTCCAGAGCCATGGCTTTCTTCTGAGTCCATTGCCAGTTCAGATCCTGCAGTCTTTTTGCCGTGAAGTCACTGAGTGGAAACCTAAAGCTGAATTCATTCAGACTCTCCATCTCAGGTGATAAAGCTGTGAGGACCAACATCTGGCTCTGAGAAAAAGGACAAGACAGATGAGGCCGCTGGGCAGTTCTTTTTGGCACAATGTGCAAAACACCAGGTGCCAGGAAAGCCAAAGGAACAAGAGCCACCAATTGCTATACAAGGAAGGACACCAGCTAGGGAAGATCAGAACGGCCTCAAACAAATTTTTTAAAAGGCCCGCTTTGTTCTTGAAGAACTGATTATGCTCCTCTATATTGATTATGCTCCTCTATATTGATTATGCTCCTCTGACCAGAGCAGAGTATTCTGCTCTGGTCAGACCTCACCTGGAGTACTGTGTCCAGTTCTGGGCACCACAGTTCAAGAAGGACACTGACAAACTGGAACATGTCCAGAGGAGGGCAACCAAAATAGTCAAAGGCCTGGAAACGATGCCTTATGAGGAACGGCTAAGGGAGCTGGGCATGTTTAGCCTGGAGAAGAGGAGGTTAAGGGGTGATATGATAGCCATGTTCAAATATATAAAAGGATGTCATATAGAGGAGGGAGAAAGGTTGTTTTCTGCTGCTCCAGAGAAGCAGACACGGAGCAATGGATCCAAACTACAAGAAAGAAGATTCCACCTAAACATTAGGAAGAACTTCCTGACAGTAAGAGCTGTTTGACAGTGGAATTTGCTGCCAAGGAGTGTGGTGGAGTCTCCTTCTTTGGAGGTCTTTAAGCAGAGGCTTGACAACCATATGTCAGGAGTGCTCTGATGGTGTTTCCTGCTTGGCAGGGGGTTGGACTCGATGGCCCTTGCGGTCTATTCCAACTCTATGATTCTATGATTCTATTTTCCTCCCCTGCCGCCCAGAAGAGACTAGTGAGTTGCAATTCCAAACATCTGGTGGGTACCAGGCTGGGAAAAGATGGCCTAAGAGCTTTTATGGCTTACCATAAGTAGATCTGAGTCTTCAGTGCCTTGGTTCAGATTTTCCAATACTTCCGTGAACCCTTTAACATGATTCTCCAGGTTTTCCAAGCAAGTCGCAAAACGCTTCAGCTGTGAAAGGTCAAACTGAGGAGAGAAATTAATATGCTGATGTTTGCAGAGGTTTCATTTTCATTTTGATTAGCCAATCACCTTATTTATTATTTTGAACTTTGCTTTCTTTCTTTTATATGCTGCTCTATGTTGAACATTGTAAACTGCCCTGATACGGGGGGGGGGGGGGGATATCTGTACTAGGATGCTACCTTTATTTGCCCAGCGAAACTGTCACAAAATAGCGTGCTTGCTTTTGAGTTATCTAGAATTCTCAATTGGGCTAGAAGATGATTAAAGGGGAGGGAAAAGAAAATCTTGCAAGAGTCAAGGCAGAATTTGGGAGGAGGCGGCTGACATGCAAATGAGGCGCCATGGAGTTGCAGCAAGGCCTTCTGGGAAAAAGAAACTTATCAATGGCTGCTTTGCCATCTCTGGAAACAGGAAAATGAGCACTTGCTCCATCTACTGAGAAGAAGGATAGGTGGAATACAGGAAGAAATGAGGAAACAGACTGTTCTTAGGTGGAAATTAATTTTGCCCCTGATCAGCTGGTGGGTCGTGGGGTTCTGGTAAAAAACAGCACAGATCCTGCAAGCCTGCCAATTCATGGTGAGGGGTATAAATTTGTATGGCCAATGGCATTTCCCAACAAATACATTTGGAAAAAAATCACAGAAGCATTATTCCTCTCTCCCCCCCCCACCAGAACCTGTTGACATGTAGTAGTTAACAGCAAAGCGACCCACTCAGAAGTACCTCAAACTCATTTTCTTTCATCTGTAGCATCTTCTCCAAATAGGAGATCCTTTGAAGTGGCTGGAGTTTTTCTGGAAGAAGTGGTTCTGTGGGCTCAGCCAGCTGAGCTATTTTATCTGCCAGCTCAGAAACGGGAAGAAAACTTTCTTTGATGTTCTGAAGGTCCAGTTTCAGCATCTGGAAAGAAAGGGAGATGCATCAAGAGAAAGAAACGAAGGCTCCTGGGTTACGGTGTTGGTTCCACTCTCAGATTGATGTGTCCGCCCTCAGACCCAGATGTTTCCCTGTCCCTGGGCACAGTAGGCCAGAATGGAAATCACTTTTGTGATTTGGAGTTCTCCAAATTTTGCAATGAAGTTCTCGTCTCTAAATGTGCATATCAAAAGGTGCATACAAACGACAGGATGAAATTCATTCGGAAATGTCTATTTTGTAATAAAATAGGCTCAATATTGGAAATCAGAAGAAGTACCAACATTGAAAAATTGGCAAAATATTTTTTTTGAAATGATTGAATTAGCAAAAATGATGGCAACAATTAGAATGCAATCTAATCAAAATCTTAAACAGGAATGGAAATGTGTAGAAGAATACCTGAGCAAAAGATGCTCCAACAAGAATTTATTGATATGTATAGACTGATTTCACAAAGATAAACTAAGCTAAGCTAAGCTAAACTAAGCAGATATATAAGATTGAATGCTTAATTATTAAGATACAAAATTACAATCTCAATAATAAAGTTGCAAAATAATAACAAGGAAGTCATGCACGGGTGGAGGGAAGACACAGGGCAAGAAATAAGAAATGGATAAATGTCGGTACATAATAAAATGTGAAAATGTGAATTGATGAATATAATGTATATGTATCAATATGTAAAGATTTCATATATGTAAGGTAAAGGGACCCCTGACCATTAGGTCCAGTTGTAACCGACTCTGGGGTTGCGGCGCTCATCTTGCTTTATTGGCCAAGGGAGCCGGCGTACAGCTTCCGGGTCATGTGGCCAGCATGACTAAGCTGCTTCTGGCAAACCAGAGCAGTGCACAGAAACGCCGTGTACCTTCCCGCCGGAGCGGTACCTATTTATCTACTTGCACTTTGACGTGCTTTCAAACTGCTAGGTTGGCAGGAACAGGGCCTGAGCAACGGGAGCTCACCCCGTCGCAGGGATTCGAACCGCCGACCTTCTGATCAGCAAGTCCTAGGCTCTGTGGTTTAACCCACAGCGCCACCTGCATCCCATTTCATATATGTATTGCAACATTAATAATAAATAAATAAAGTGCAAAAAAGAAAGGCGAAGAAGGCTCAGAGCTCAGGGAATAGTGGTGGGACAACAATGAGTGGGCAGAGAGAGAGGACTGGGAAGAGATGGTTTCAGAAGCTGAAGGGGTAAATAGGGCTAAGTGAGCTGAGAGAGTCCTTGGCAGTGAGAAGTCCAGAATCAGAGGCAGAAGTGGAAGCAAGAGAGTGGGAGAAGAGAGGCCAAGAGGCAGAGATTAGTCTGGTTGGTGAAGCGTCATGGGTGTCTCCCACCCCAACCTCCCAGAACCAGAAGAGGCGTGAAAAGGGTGGAGGAGAACATGGCTGCATACAGGCACAGTCTCTGATTGCTTCTGGAAAGCCCTGGAGAGGAGGGGACTTAGATGGCTGTGAGGAGCTGGGGCTTTCAGTCTTTCATGGAGTAAGGCCCACAAGGAATGAGCTGCTGTGCTCATTAGGCCTGACTCTCTAACGAGTCTGTGGAGATCGTGTTTTTGCTAATAAAGAACTAAATCTAACTTTGATCAGAGTGGGTCAGGATGGGGCTGTTCTCTTATAGAACTGCAAGGAGGAGAGAAAAAGGGAGGGGGAAACCTGGCTGGACGCTGGAAGTGGAGAATTAAAGGTAGTGGAGGGTCAGTCAGGCTGTGTACCTGAGATTTCATGGGCTGCAATCCCTGTGCACAGATGATTAACATTACAAATAGAATTAAGATACGCATTGCGCTCCTTGGTAGTTCTTTATCCGGGCGGGTGGGTGGAGATTTGGGAACATCTCTTCTGAAGTGTATAATTTAATACAATTTCCACTTAACACCAGTTACCTAAAAAATCGTGCTTTCTGGATGGGAATGGCAGCTGTGCTGTTAATGGGCATAAAGTAAGTCTAAAATGCTAATTTACTGCCATTAAGGACAAATTTCGCCAATGTGACTAATGCATGCCTGGCACCCAAAGCCCTTTTCTCTTTGTGGCGATGCTCTTTAAGGCCAAATGAGCCCGTTGCTTCAAAAACGATCCATTTAAATTTCTTCCCATTAGACTTTGCATACAATTTATTAAGGGCACAAACACATTTCTATCGGCTCCCGGGGGGGAAACGCAAGAATAACTTTAACACAAGTCCTCAATCTCACCTAAAACTGTTAGCACGGGGAAAGGGTTAGGCTTAAAAGCTCGTCAAGTGCCCAATTGGATTCCTAGCAGTCATTCACAACTGACAAGGGGTGTAACATACCTCCCCGTCCATTAGGGTTCTTTCTCTGGTATTATTCTTCACAAAAGGAAGAAGAATAGTTTGGCTCTCCTCCACCGATATCAGGAAAGGGCTATTAGCACTGGGTGGATTTAATAGCTGCTTCATTTATGACAAAATTATCCTGGGTTTTCTTTGTCAGCAAGAGATACAAAACTGCATCGTAAAAAGCCACTTCCATTTTTAGAAGAGAGCCGAAATCCTTCCATCTCTGAGCTACTGGTTAGTTCTGCTGTGGCCTTCTGTTCAGGAAGACAATGAAACACTTTCCCTGAGGCTTGCGGTGCCGACCAGTTCACTTAAGGCAAAGAAAGGTCCCGATCAGACAAAATTGGCCTGACACCTTTGGCCTGAGCCCAAGAAGCTTACCTTGGGGCAGGGGAAGAAAGCATCAAAGCATCTAGGCTGCATCAACAAAAGTATAGTGCCCAAATCAAGGGATTGAATAGCCCCACTCCAGTCTGCCTTGGTGACCCATACTGTGTCCAGTTCTGGGCACCACAATTTAAGAAGGAAGTTGAGGTTCGATGGCCATCTGTCATGGACACTTTATTTGAGATTCCTGCATTGCAGGGGGTTGGGTTAGATGACCCCCCTGGGGTCCCCTCGAAATCTACAATTCTACGATTCTATAACACAGCCTGGCAAAGACACTCAGGGAGGGTGCAAGACAGGGCTGGTGAGGGGTGTGGCCTGAGGAGAGTTCCAAGCGCCACATGCAAAGGCTGGAAGGCCATTTGGCACCCACCCCTGATTGCCTCCACACCCTGAGATCTTTTTATCTTCTTCTTCTTTGGCGATCACTTGGAGTTGAGTAAGACTGTCTTCCATGAACACTGTTTTAACAGTGAATCCATAAGTGACTGTGGAGCCCAATTCTGGATCCACACGTCCTTCCACATTGGTTCCCAGGCGGGAGTTGATCACGGTGTGGATTTGCCAAGCATGCTTTCCTCTTAGCACGTTTCTCCCTTTCATCCTGAGTCCGAGCGTCTTCAAAGCCCATGACACCTTTGGTAAAGCCTGTTCTCCAATTGGAGCGCTCACAGGCCAGTGTTCCCCAGTTGTTGGTGTTTATACTACATTTTTTAATATACTTTATACTATATTTTTTTATATGTAGTTTATACTACATTTTTTGTTGACCACCAGCATTACACTTTCCATTTTTAAGTTCGGAATAGAGTAGTTGTTGGGAAGACGAAAATCAGGCATCCGAACAACATGATCAGTCCAACAAAGTTGATGTTGAAGAATCATTGCTTCAACACTGGTGATCTTTGCTTCTTCCAGTACACTGGCATTAGTTCACCTATCTTCCCAAGTGATATGTAAAATTTTTCAGAGACACAGTTGATGGAACCTTTCAAAGAGTTGGAGATGGTGTTTATAAGTAGTCCATGTTTCACAAGCATACAGTAAGGTTGGTAGTACAATAGCTTTGTAAATAAGCATTTTGGTTTCCCTGTGAATGTCCTGGTCCTCAAACACTCAGGACTCGCAGATAGAGCATCCCTTTCTTATTCTTCACCCACTTTCTAGGCAACCACACCATGGTGGTTTCTAGGCAACCACACCCATTAACCTACCTTCACATCCTCGACCTTCTGCTTAAGGAAGTCCATCGTATGACCTGCAGCCACATCTACCAAAAGGGAACCATATTGCTCTTCATACTTGTCCACCTTGGCCATGACTTCAGCATGTAAACCAACGTAAGATTCCCAAAGTTGTAAAGATGCTTGTGCTTTGTGTAGGTGATCTTCAATTTCTTTGTTCATCAGTGTCCATCTAGGGAAAAAAAATTAATTAAATGCAGCATTATAGCAAACACTTCAATTACCTCTCGCTTTCCTTAAGAGCACGTCTACCTGTCTTCCTATGGTTCGTTCATACTAGGGAAGAGCACTGAGTGACTTGCTCAGCATAAGACTGGGAAAACGTCACGCGCCACGGTTGATGGACGTGTGTTCTGAAGTGTGGAGGGGACTTCTTTTCTTTCTTTAGGCAGATAAATGCATGGAGCTAAAATGTGCCACATCACTAGGCTGCTGATCACAATATTTTGCATGTGTGGCATGTTTGCCAGAAGCCTCAAAGGAAGTTAGTTGGCTCCTAATGCCAACCTTAGACAAGATGCCAAACTCATCTGATGGGATTTCCAAAGATTAGCTTCCCCGGTGATGGGAGCACCAAACTTGAAAATGAAACAGGAAGCACACAGGAAATCATGAAGGGGAAAACTGTGGCCTTCCAGGTGTTGCAAGAATGCAACTCCCATCATTACCTGGCCATTGGCTATGCTAGCTGGGGGGGTGACAGGTGTTAGGGTTCAGCAATATCTGGAGGGCCACAGATTCCCAATCTATGGATTAAGCCATCAAGATGGCTTGGAGAATAAACTGCCTAGCTCTGGCTTTTAGAGACTGAATCTCGCTTAAGCTCTGATCAAGGTCAAACCGTTTTTATTTGCCAGGGCATATGATGTTGTGATGCTGGTTAGTCTGCTGTATTGCTTTAGTTGCCATTAAACTGTCTATTTCTAAAACAAAGGTTTCGTCTTACTGCTTAATTATATTCATCTTTTGGTGTGATTAATTGTATATCACCAGGGTATACAAGTGTAGGCCTGAACACAACATGGCAACTGTGTTTCTACTGTGCATCTGGACACGCCTACTAAATGGTCTGGTTTGAACATAACAGTAAGCCAAACTATGGCTAAGCATGAATGTGCAAGCGTTTGGGTACTCATGGTAAAAACTATTGCTGCTTCAGTTCCCCTGCTGTTGCCCTAACTAGAGCTAAGCCATAGCACACACAGTTGCTATGTCTGTGCGTTTCACCAAAGGGTAGAGATGGGGGCGAGCAAGACTGGATTTTATATTCCTACAGGCAGGATATTAACAATGGCAGGTTCCTTTTTCCAAGCACCCCGAAACCTGGGCAGCAGCTAAAAGCGTCCAGTCTGACTGTTCTCTCCTCCTCCCACATCCCATCCTGAGACAGGCAGCAGATGAAGACTCAATGGATTCACCATTCTTTAGCTTTTTCCTCCAACATCCCTCCCTCCCACTGCTGCTTTGTTTGCTATGTAGCCTGATGAAGATATTTGCAGAATACAAAAGGTTGCACACTACTTTGTGGCCCGTCGACTAGCGTAAAAAAAACATTGTCCAATATGCATTTTGGAATATTGACCGATGCTTCGTGCCTCCCCGCAGGCTGATTATCACTGGGTTATTTCGGCTAGTGGCGATCAGCTTAAGCCAGTGGTTCTCAAACTTGGGTTCCTAGCTGTTGCTGGACTACAACTCCTATCATCCCTGACCACCCATCCTACTAGCTAGGGATGATGGGAGTTGTAGTCCAACAATAGCCGGGGACCCAAGTCTGAGAAACACTGGCTTAAGGGTATCCACCAGCGAGCTGGTTACCCACAGAACAACCACTCTGATTCTGGAGAGCAAGGATGACATCGGTAGAACTGTCCTGCTCAGCTCAAAGTTAAACATTATGAAGCAAAGCGGGTTCTCCTTCATGGAGAGCACGTGTTGTGGTGGGGGCAACCATGACATCCCCTGTTGCTGGGCGGGTTAGTATGGATGGCCACGAATTTGATAGGGCACCTCCAATTGTTGCTGGGGAGAATTTAATGCTGCAAAATTGTTTGATTGATGGGAGTGCTATTTATTCCCTGTGCGCCACATTGATCTTCCTCTTTTCGCTGCGCACATCGGATTACCTGCCCACCCTCCCTATATTTAAGGTTTGTTTGTGTTTGTTTGTGCTGACCTTGTTATGCCTGTCATGGGGGTCATCTGCTTTGGAGCAGGGGCCTGGTAGGAATTTTTGCCATTTGGCTGATTGGCTGGTGCCATTTGGTTTTTTGCCTACTGCATAGCAAATCGTCACAACTTGTAAGGTTGCGGTTTTGTTGTTGTTGTTTAGTCGTTTAGTGGTGTCCGACTCTTTGAGACCCCATGGACCAGAGCACGCCAGGCACTCCTGTCTTCCACTGCCTCCCGCAGTTTGGTCAAACTCATGTTGGTAGCTTCGAGAACACTGTCCAACCATCTCGTCCTCCGTCGTCCCCTTCTCCTTGTGCCCTCCATCTTTCCCAACATCAGGGTCTTTTCCAGGGAGTCTTCTCTTCTCATGAGGTGGCGAAAGTATTGGAGTCTCAGCTTCAGGACCTGTCCTTCCAGTGAGCACTCAGGGCTGATTTCCTTAAGGTTGCGGTTAGGCATTGGTTAATTTTGGTTGGTGGAGGGGATGTGGTTGGCTGTGCCTGTCCCTCCAATGCTGCTGATGCAAGGGTATTCCATTAAAGGGATCCAGGGGCTCGCCATGCTCTTGTTCAAACTCCTGGCAAGGGGCTAGGGCCACGCAAGAGCCCCTGGGAGCATTTGGGGAGAGGTGAGAGCCTGGCGCCCAGCTCTATTCTCTCCCCAAAAATGTTTACCCTTACTGACTTCTGCAGGCTTGTGGTTGTCAGTTTTGTTCCTACCTCTAAGTGGGAACAGATAGTCGCTAACCAATGCCTAAGCAGCCACTCACATGTACTGTAATTCAATAAAGTTGTGTGAACCGAGTCTTTATTTGGGGGTGTCCTGGGCGTCCTCGACACGCAATTGCCACTGCATATGAAAGCAATGACTTGCTGGGGCCAGGCAACAGAATGGTTAACAAATAAAATAAAGAAATCTTATTGTACCTTGTGCGTGCCTCTCTGCATTTCTGTTCAATAATCTCAGAGAACGAGGGATCACACAGCTTCTTCAGGTTACAAGCAGCAGCTTGGAGTTTAGCCCAGATTTCATCATTACTCTCTGCTTTATCTTGAAGAGACTGTGGGAAAGAAATGCCACATGGCTGGTTGTGAGTGCAAAGGCATTCGAGGAGGCGGCTGTTGATATGCTAACTTGCATCTCTCCTTCCCAAGGGACCACATTTTAAAATTCTGAGCTGCCACAAATATGCTGCCAGCTTTCCATTAGTAAGTGCTGCTTCTGCTGCTGCTGTTGTTGTTCTGGTGAGATCTCACTCACTCGCTTCTCTCAAGCTTGGAGAAGGGAGAAGAATCTACCAGACCTTGCACCAACTCCAGAAAGACTTGGAAATTAGCAAGAAAGACTTCCCCTGCCCTCCTCCAGGCTTAAGAGTGGGGGAATCTAACCCACTTTGCACTTAAAGGGGCGGGGGAGAGAGAGAGAAGATCCAAGACCCAGCACGAAAAGACATTGCGCTCCAGCCCCTTCAGCCACTCCCTAGCAAGGCCTCTGTGAGGGCTGCATATTATCACCCCAGTTTTGATGAGGCACGTGTGTGTTTTGTTGTGCATACCATCAGCGCAACTTTCCCCATTGTCGACAGTGGACCAGAGTGTTAATTTGCTTCTATTGTAAGGGACACGTAAGGCTTCTTTTAACTTGTTTTGGGGAGGACCAAAATCATCTGTCTGAAACGGGTCAACTCACT
This sequence comes from Podarcis muralis, assembly GCF_964188315.1. Classification (NCBI taxonomy): domain Eukaryota; kingdom Metazoa; phylum Chordata; class Lepidosauria; order Squamata; family Lacertidae; genus Podarcis; species Podarcis muralis. The sequence goes on along the minus strand of NC_135655.1, from coordinate 10,887,735 downwards.
GAATTCCTCATTGCAAGACACAGCATTCTGTATGTGCAGCATTTAGATGATCTAACCCACCCTGACTTCAGACACACCATGGTGATATGTGAATGAGGTGAACAGGTGAAATGTGAACTGGACAAAGCATGGTTTGTGAGTTTCCTGCAAACTCATTGGGAAATGAGGTACTGATCCTGGTGTCTAATCCAGTTTTGCAGGGCCCATGCAAACCATAGTTTGCCCATTTCGTCTGAGACAGTAAACTATTATTTGCCTTAGACAGGAAGCGGGGAAGAAGGCAGGATAAGGCTAAGTGTGTGGGTTTAGGAGTCCATCAAGGCTCAATCACATACCAGTAAACCATGGCTTGGCGTTGCATCTGAAGAAGTCCTTTGTCTTTTTAGGAGGAGCATTTACGACCCAAGAAATGTGAAACATACCTGGAGATTTTCCACCTGGGTTTTTAGTGTCTCGAATGTAACCACGGGAGGCTTGCTAACCTCCAGGCAATACAAAATTCTTGCAAGCATCAGTCTGACTTCATCCCAAGCTTGGTCATAAATCCGCCACTGCTCTAAAGCAGACTCTGTTGAGGTCTTCAGCAGCGCAATCTGCAAACACCGGGCCCATGATTAGACACACGGATGCCATTTCTGCTTCACAAAGTACACTTTTGAGATTACGTATCAGGACACTTGGAAAATGTCTAAGGGGCACCCCACTGTTAAACACTAAGAGACACCCACTGTTCGGTGTTTTATTTTAGTGCTTCCTTTCTAACACACGCTGGACAAAAAACACTCTAAGTATTTAACAAATTAATATATAACTGATTTCAGAGGGAACAGCACATGGTTCCAACCAGATGTTGAAGGAAGGAAAAACATATCAGTGTATGGCATTAAAGTTTTAGAATTATTTTCATTATCATCCTAATTTGAGGCCAAAGCTCTAGCAGAGCTCATTCCAGGACACCTGGTTAGAGGATGATTTGCAGGAATAAATACACCGGGTTTTACACTTGCTGCTGACACCCCAGCAGGAAAACTCACGGATTCAGCAGCGCCTGAAGGGTTTTAAATTGCAAAAGGAACCGACAGCTCAGCTGTGAGCTCTCATTCCATGGCAGCTTAAAATCGCTAAGAAAAATATTTTCTATTGCCATTTTAGAAATTTGGCACAGCCCTGGTTGCCAGCACCCAACAGGATTCATGGAACCATGACAGTTAGTAGAACTGGTAAATGGCTAGGCAAACGAGTGGACTCAAGTTCAAGTCTGATCGCTGCCTAAAGACCACTAGGGAGGGTCCATAGCTCAGTCCTTGGGCAAGACAGCCCCTTGCCCCCCTGGGGCCCCTCCCCATGGGAATCTATTTTCTCGCTGCTGTTTTCTGATCCTAGCATGGCAGGAGTAAACTGAGCAATCTTCAGGAAGTCACCAAATCTTAGACATAGTAAGGTAAAGGGACCCCTGACCATTAGGTCCAGTCGTGACCAACTCTGGGGTTGCGGCGCTCATCTCGCTTTACTGGCTGAGGGAGCCGGCGTACAGCTTCCGGGTCATGCGGCCAGCATGACTAAGCCGCTTCTGGCGAACCAGAGCAGTGCACGGAAACGCTATTTACCTTCCCGCAGGAGCGGTACCTATTTATCTACTTGCACTTTGACGTGCTTTCGAACTGCTAGGTTGGCAGGAGCAGGGACTGAGCAACGGGAGCTCACCCCGTCATGGGGATTCGAACCGCCGACCTTCTGATTGGCAAGTCCTAGGCTCTGTTTAACCCACAGAGCCTCCCTTAGATCTTAGACATAGGCGAAGGAGAAAAAAAGAAGGGGGCGGGGAGGAGAAAGTATCAACCTGGCTGGCAACTCTCGTCCTCATTTCATCTAAATTGCTGGTTCTCGGCATTGCCCCCGCAGGATCCTCGGCACCACCTCCTAAAACTGGGTAACTCTGCTTCAGCTCATCCAGCTCCTTAGATTTAACTGCAAGCTGGTTTTCCAGCGCCTGGGAAAAAGGAAACAGAAGAGTATGAGAATTCTTCTCTGTGCATAACTCATCTTTCAGGACCATACACCAGCTCTAATTCTTAACAATCAATGCTAGGAAATCTGTTCCGACTGTGGCGAACAGAGGGCTTAAAAACAAACAAAACAAAAGCAAAGCGGACAACAACAAAAATAAACCCCAAAACTAAATCACAAATTGGGGAGGCTGGTAGGTTTTGGAACCCTTTGATTGTGGACAACACAGGGACCCTTTGTGGTGTTATGGTCATAGTCCTGGACTAGGACCTGGGAGACCAGGGTTCAAATTCTTGCTTAGCCTGGCAACTAACTGACTGGACTTGGGCCAGTCACTGTCTCTCAGCCTAACCTACCTCACAGGGTTGCTGAGAGGATAAAACAGGGAGGAGACTATCCCATGTTTTATCATGTTTTTAATATTCTTTTGGGAGCTGCCCAGAGTGCCTGGGGAAACCCAGCCAGATTTTTAGGGGGGAGGGTATAAATAATAAAAGATGATGATGATGATGATGATGATGATGATGTATGCCACCTTGAGCTTCTTGGAGGAAAGGTGGGATAGAATATTGGGGAGGGGGAATTTCTCCTACTATACACATTTTAACACGTAGTTTTCGCTACAGTAAGCAATTTTCTAGGCCCATCTGCGAGAAAGAAAACTCTGGCCCTAAACCTCCGCTGGAGAAGAAAAGGCTAGAAGAAGAAGAGTTTGGATTTGATATCCCGCTTTATTTGACACCCGAAGGAGTCTCAAAGCGGCTAACATTCTCCTTTCCCTTCCTCCCCCACAACAAATACTCTGTGAGGTGAGTGGGGCTGAGAGACTTCAGAGAAGTATGACTAGCCCAAGGTCACCCAGCAGCTGCGTGTGGAGGAGCGGGGAAGCGAACCCGGTTCACCAGATTCCGAGTCTATTGCTCTGAACCACTACACCACACTGGCATGCATGGTTTTCCCCCTACTCACTTAATCCATGTGAGGTAGTTTAGGTTGAGAGGCCTAAAGGTCACCCAGTGAGAGTAAACCCTACACAAATCCAGACTGGAGTCCCTAAGGCACTTTGTACACCTCCTTCCAGCAACTCCTGCAGCCAAGCTGGTGCCAAATGTATTGCTCGGTTTTCCTTTGGACCACATCAGTGAGTCTTGTTGTCTGGGCAGCTCAAGACCTCCATACGCACTGCCCAGGCTTGTACCCTGGGATGGCAAGGCTGAAGAAGTTTCCATAGGAAATGTGGAAAGCACAGCAGCATTTGATCGGGGGAGGGGTTGGCATTTTGATATCCTTTGCCCTCCCTATCATCAGCATGTTAAGGTAAAGGGACCCCTGATCATTAGGTCCAGTCATGGCCGACTCTGGGGTTGCGGCGCTCATCTCGCTCTATGGGCCGAGGGAGCTGGCGTGCAGCTTCCGGGTCATGTGTCCAGCATGACTAAGCCGCTTCTGGCAAACCAGAGCAGCGCACGGAAACACCGTTTACCTTCCCGCCGGAGCGGTACCTATTTATCTACTTGCACTTTGACGTGCTTTCGAACTGCTAGGTTGGCAGGAGCCGGGACCAAGCAACGGGAGCTCACCCCGTTGTGGGGATTCGAACCGCCGACCTTCTGATCGGCAAGTCCTAGGCTCTGTGTTTTAACCCACAGCACCACCCGCGTCCCTATCATCAGTATAAATCATGCAAATAAACACATGTTGCTCATTTTGAATATATGATACAAGGCATAGGGTTAGTGTAAAATGTAGTGGCTATTAGATTATTCATTTATCTTCCTGTAAAGTTTATACAAGTGCTTGGGAATTAAAAATCAGTTCCCCCCATTTCCCTTGTTTTTTTTAATTATTATTATAAAGAGTTGTCTTCAAGGATGTGGAAACATTCTTCCTGGCTTTATTTAACTTTTCCCTTCCCCTTCCTCTCTCCCGTAGTGAGTGTACCTGCTCACTAAGAGAGTTCCAATCTGTCCTTTTATTTATTCACCACGCTTCTTGCTGGCGGGTTGGAATGAATCCCTCTTGTCCCTCAGCTTGGGGGGGGGGGGGACGCGAAAAGGCTCCAGAGCGCTTTAGTTAAAAAAAACAAAAACACTGCAGGGAATAAATAGCAAAAACTACCCACTATTTTGCAACGGGAGATAAAAGGGGTAACCATGGCAATAACACAGAAACAAAAGGCTTACCTAGGAGGGAAGGAATATCATTGCAAACGTGGCTTACCCTTATTGTCTGGGAAATAATAAGGGCTTATTTGGCTGACCAGTCCAAAATGTGCTCTTGGAGCATTTTAGCCCTTGCAGACAAATCCTCTAGACCTCAGTTAAGGAGGCATAAGATTGAGCTGGACCCTTCTAGTCCAGCATCCTGTTCTCAGAGTAGTCAACCAGATGCATATGGGAAACCCACAAGGAGGACCAGAGCACAAGATCGGCTTGTTGGCATTCAGAAGCATTGCTTCCTGCAGCTGCGTAGCCATCATGGTTAGCCTTACCTCTCTCGCCCTGACCTAGCCACTGTGATCCACGCGACAGTCACCTCCAGCCTTGATTATTGTAACTCGCTCTACGTGGGGCTGCCCTTGAGACTGACACAGAAACTCCAGCGGGTGCAGAATGCCGCGGCGAGACTCCTTACAGGGTCCTCACTGTGAGATCACATTCACCCGGTGCTATACCAGCTGCACTGGCTACCAGTGGAATACAGGGTCAGGTTCAAGGTGCTGGTTTTGACCTTTAAAGCCCTATACAGCCTAGGACCCTCGTACCTATGGGACTGCCTCTCCTGGTATGTCCCACGGAGGACCTTACGGTCTTCAAACGAAAGCATCTTGGAGGTCCCGGGCCACAGGGAGGTTAGGCTGGCCTCAACCAGAGCCAGGGCTTTTCCGGCCATGGCCCCGATCTGGTGGAACGCTCTGTCACAAGAGACTAGGGCCCTGCGGGACTTGACATCTTTCCGCAGGGCCTGCAAGACAGAACTGTTCCACCAGGCCTTTGGCTGAGGCACAGTCTGACCCCCTCCTTCGGTAATCCTCACAGAACTCTAGCCCAATGGTTGACATAAATTTGATTTTGAATTGATTTTAGAATGCTCTGTTACTTTTATTGTTGTTAGCCACTCTGAGCCTGGCTTCGGCTGGGGAGGGCGGGATAATAATAATAATAACATTATTATTATTATTATTATTATTATTATTATTATTATTATTAATTAGAAGCCATTTCCCTAATCCTCTTTAAAAGCCATCCAAGTTGGCGGCCATCACTGCCTCATCTGGGAGCAAGTTCCATAGTGCAACTATGCGCTGCATGAAGAAGGATTTTCTTTTATCTGTCTTGAACTTTCCAACTTTCAGTTTCATTGGATGCCCGTGAGTGGTAAGAGAGTTCCATCATGTCAAAGTGAAGTTACAGGAAACCAGGCAGAGGGCCTCCTTGGTGGTGGCACCCGCCCTGTGGAACGCCCTCCCATCAGATGTCAAGGAAATAAACACTTTCTGACTTTTAGAAGGCATCAGAAGGTGGCCCTGTTTAGGGATGTTTTTAATGTTTGAACGTTTTATTGTGTTTTTAATATTCTGTTGGGAGCCACCCAGAGTGGTATTATTATAAATTATTATTCCTCACTTTTTCTCTAAAGTAAAAAATCCAACAACCCGTCTTCGTGATTCTTATTACTTATCATTCAACAGCAACAAGAATATTGATTTACAAGCCATCTTTCTGAACCAAGTCCACCCAGTGCGGATCGGAACAGGAACACAGAAATCTGAGCTTGCATCCCCACCCAGTCATGAAACTCATTGTCCTTGGGCTAGTCACTATGATCTCTGCCTAACCTACCTCACAGGGCTGTTGTGAAAATAGCATGGGCAGGGGAGAGGAAGAACCAGATACACTGCCCTGAGCAGTCTGGAAGGAAAGTGGGATTTTTTAGGGTCACATGCAGTAAATCATGTGAATCTGGAATTCCCAAATGATAACGAGAACAAACGTTTAACCTTGCAGTCTTGCGCCGTGTCCTGGGCAAGAATGGAACTTGCTGGCTTCCCCGCTTGCTTGAGTCTTCTGCTTTGTGCTTCTAGCCAGCTGCCCAGGGACTGGGCTCTGCTCTCCTTTTCACCTGCGGATTCCAAAATGTGCTCCAGCTCCTTTATCTGCAAAGATTCCAGCGTGGAAATTTAAGGATGATTTGATTCATAGAGGACAGAAAGGCATCTGGGGTTTTGCCTAAGCGTCTCCTCTCTGCTGATGGAAGGCACTTTGGCAGGGTGGATAAAAATCAATGATTAAAAATAAATAAATAAATAAATAAATCAGATTTTTCAATTTAGATTGGATTTTTAAATAAAATGCTTTTGGAGGAAAAATCTTTCTAAACATATTTCTATTTAAGCAACATTATAGTCCAAAGGCTATTCAACAGGAAAAAAGAATTTGTTTTAAGTTTTTCATGTGTGCTAAAACTCAGTCTACGGATTTTGTGTTTGTTTAACCACATCAGTTAACAAACATGGATGCATATGCTGTAATGTTATTGCTTTAGTTAAATAAATGGTTTAAGTTTGTTATTAAGGAAATGATTATTTTTATCCCTCCAATAAAGTACAGCAGAAAAGTTGTCCAAATACAGACCCTTCACTTATTAATCCTCACAATAATTTCATCATTATCTATGTATTTCTAAGAGTATAACCAAATCAGTAATTTTTGATACAACTGTAAAAACTACTCTGAAAATTTATTATTCCAAAAATGAAACCTTCATCTGGTTGTAAATATGAAGATTATACCACCTTGAATGAGTCGTTCTGTAAAAAAAAAAAAAAAGGATTTAAATCAAGTCTTACAGCCAGACATTAGTACTAAAAGAGTTTTAGAACTAATTGAGATATTTGGTCAGGTAGCAGGATTCAAATTGAACAAACAGAAAACCAAAGTGCTGGAGAAAAATCTAACAAATGCTGAAAAAGAGAGATTTCAGAGTGAAACAGGCTTAGGGATAGCAAAGAAAGTGAAGTACCTGGGGGTGAACCTAACATCAAAAAATGCGAACTTATTTAAAGACAATTATGATAAATGTTGGACAGAAGTAAAGAAAAATCTAGACATATGGTCAAGGTTGAAACTTTCCTTGTTAGGCCGAATTGCTGTTATTAAGATGAATGTATTGCCTAGAATGCTGTTTTTGTTTCAGACATTACAGATAATGGACAAGATGGATTGTTTCAAGAAGTGGCAGAAAGACATATCTAAATTTGTCTGGCAGGGCAAAAAGCCCAGAATAAAATTTAAGACATTAACAGATGCAAAAGATAGAGGGGGGTTTGCCCTGCCGGACTTAAGACTTTACTATGAATCAGCAGCGTTCTGCTGGCTGAAAGACTGGCTGCTTCTTGAGAACACAGACATTTTGGATTTGGAAGGGTTTGATAATAGATTTGGATGGCATGCATATATATGGTATGACAAGGTAAAACTGCATAAAGGTTTTAAGAACCATATTGTTAGGAAAGCATTATACAATGTTTGGATGCGGTATAAAGATTTATTGGAAAGTAAAACTCCCAGGTGGCTGTCACCAATGGAAGCTAAGGAGGTGAAAAAACTTAATATGGGCTCTAAATGGCCCAAATATTCTGAAATTTTAGAACAGGATGGTGAAAAAATAAAATTGCAGAGTTTTGAGAAATTAAAGTCCAAGGTGAGAGATTGGCTACATTACCGCCAGATAAATGAAGTATTTAAGCAGGACAGAAAAAAAGGCTTCCAAGTGGAGAGGTCAAAACTAGAAATAGAATTGCTAGAACCCAATACTAAGAATCTGTCAAGAATGTATAACTTGCTGTTGAAGTGGAATACTCAAGATGAAATGGTGAAGTCAAGTATGATTAAATGGGCACAGGATATTGGACATGACATTGAACTTGCTGACTGGGAGCAGTTATGGACCACCGGTATTAAATTTACGGCATGTAATGCCTTAAGAGAAAATATTATGAAAATGATCTATAGGTGGTACATGACCCCAGCCAAGCTAGCAAAGATTTACCATTTGCCCAATAATAAATGCTGGAAATGTAATGAAACGGAAGGTACCTTTTATCACCTTTTGTGGACCTGCCCGAAGATTAAGGCCTTCTGGGAAATGATCTATAATGAAATTAAGAAAGTCCTTAAAAGAACTTTTCCTAAAAAACCAGAGGCTTTTCTCTTGGGCATGGTGGGCCAAATGGTGTCAAGGAAGGATAAGACGTTTTTTATGTACGCCACAACAGCAGCAAGGATCCTTCTAGCAAAGTATTGGAAGACACAAGAACTACCCACGTTGGAAGAATGGCAGACGAAGGTGATAGACTACATGGGACTGGCTGAGATGACTGGCAGAATTCGAGACCAGGGGAAGGAGACAGTGGAGGAAGACTGGAAGAAATTTAAGATATATCTTAAAAACTGTTGTAATCTGGATGAAAATTAGGAGGTCAGGGAGATAGGAAATAAAGAACTACAGCTGTAATTAATAAGTTAATGAAGATAACTATAAGAATTGATCTAAATAATTTGATGATTGAAGGGTTGCTGAAAAAAATTGAAACAAGGATGCAGAAAAGGGGTGGTATGGGGAGGTCCATTTTATGTTTGTTATGTTTTTTATGTTATTGTTGTGTGTTTTAATTGTGAAAAACTAATAAAAATTTATTTAAAAAATAAAATAAATCAAGTCTTACTGACCAGTGATTTAAATCAAATCCACCCTGCACTTTGGTTCAGTGGAGGCTTCTGCGATGGTGTGGATAGGACGGCAACTCCCTCATCTCAACCATTCCGGCTCCCCCCCTCCCAATCCAGTAGCTGGAACACCTTGGGAAGAAGCAGGGGACCTGACAGGTGGAAAATCACCTTCCTCTATCAGCGATTCTCAACCCGTGGGTCCCCAGACGTTGTTGGACTACAACTCCCATCAACCCTAGCTAGCAAGGCCAGAGCTCAGGGATGATGGGAGTTGTAGTCAAACAACATCTGGGGACCCACAGGTTGAGAAAGGCTGCTGGGAGAAGCCTGCGCTGGATCTAAGTGTCACTGGAGAGACACTGTTGGACATAAGACTTTTAAAACACCCTCTTTGGGAAACCGCCAAAGATGATCTACAGCTTTTGCATCCCACATCCCCACAACACACGTGGGGATCGTTCCTCACGACGGATGCACTAAATTGAATGCAGGAAGCTGGACATTTTGGAACCTTCCAAATGCTCAGATATCGCTTGTTGCATAGATTGGCCTGGTGAAACTGCAGGCAGAGGTCCTAAACCTTTAATAGTTATGCAGTTAAAGGCTTTTCAAATTCAGGTGCACCCATGTCCAGCTAAGTTATTTGGTAACTGAGGCAGAAAACCCCACAAGAACCTTTCCCCCCATCCTGCCAGTAAAATACAAATAGGAGCACATTAAATAAACTACTTCCTGCCCTTTCAGGACACCCCAAAATCTGCTGTCTGAGGCAGCTATTTGACTGCCTAATGAAAGGGCTAAAATGAGGAAGTTGTGTTAGACTTCTCCTTGCGTCGCTCTGGATCCACAGGACTCGTTCTCTGTGCAAAGGAACTGCAAAGGACAGACAAACCTTTCCGCTCAGAGAGCCTCTCAACCGGTGCCACCGCAGATTCATTTCACCAAGACGCTCTGCAAACACCGTCCTCTCGTAACGCTTGTTCTTGACGTCGCACGTCGTCATCTGCAGCAGCGACTGGTTAACATAATCTACTACCCCCTGTTTGAAGTTCATTTCCATCTCGTACTCCTAGAAAAGTAAATACAACCCTGTCAGGAAAAGAAAAGAAAAGGGCATTTCCCACGCAGAAAACGCCATCACCGCTTACTTTTATGGCATTTGAAATGGTGTTAACGCACAGAAGAACTATGACCCATAATCTCCGTGAATGTTTGTCCTTTGCTAATGCTTAAAAAGTGTGGGCTTGTAGGTTAATGCACTTTCTAGCTCGCTAATCCATCTGGGCAAAGATGGCATTTTCTTCTTGGCTTCCATATGCATGAGAATCTATCTTACTGTGGACTTAATGTACATTTAGGGCTGCGCTGCTATGATGGAATGTTACTGCTACCAAGTGCACTCACAGGTGGCGGACAGTTGAAGAGTCTCGTATGGCATCTGTGAAGTAAGTGGGGTGGGAGTTTGGAGACCCATTGCAAAAGCATTTCTGGGCAACGAGTGGCACAGTACCAGATGGAAGAGCTGCAGCTTAGTGGCAGAGCATGCGCTCTGAATGCAGAAGGTCCCAGGTTCGATCCCTGGCATCTCCAGGCAGAGGTGGCGATTTGAAAAAAGGCGAAAGCAGGAAGATGCCACAAGTGGAAGAAAGCAAGACATCCTTGTGCAGTGGCCTTTATTCGTAAAATGCAAGGCACCCTTCACCCCAGGAGTTCAGCAAAGCTCTCCTTGTGCTCATGACAGGGCTCAGACATTCAGACCCCAACTAACGCATTTTTCGCTCTATAAGACGCACCTTTTCCCTCCTAAAAAGTAAGGGGAAATGTGTGTGCGTCTTATGGAGCGAATGGAGGCTGCGCAGCTATCCCAGAAGCCAGAACAGCAAGAGGGAGAGCTGCGCAGCGCCTCTTGTTGCGATGCCTTCACAGCGATGCACGATGAGGGACGGAAGGGAGCGCTTATGAAGCCCCTTCCATCCCTCATCCTGCTTCACTGAAGAGTGTCACTTCGTCTCATCTGCCTCCTCCAATCCCCCCAGCAGGGACAACACTGCTAGGCGGCCAGCAGATCCAGCTTCCCCGAAGGGGCGGACGGACCGGCGGCTCCTTAGCCTGATCCTCCCTCCTCCTTCCTCTTCAGCAACATTTGATTCAGAATATTTTTTTTCTTGTTTTCCTCCTCTAAAAACTAGTTGTGTCTTATGGTCGGGTGCGTCTTATAGAGTGAAAAATACGGCATAGGGTGACTGGAAGAGGCCACACCAGGCAGATCGATTCCCGATTTGGATTCTTCTATTCTTGCCTGGCAAAGTGAATCAGCTTCTAGGACTCTCATACTTCTAGTGCCCTACTCACCTTGTACTTCTTAAGAAGGCCTTTCACTTGGCATGTGGGACTCTGAGCATTCACAGTAGCTTCAGCTCTTCTTTCTTGCTCCATCTGGTTCATCTGGTCCATTAATTCTGCGATTGCCTCATGAGACGGCAGCTTTGCCATCTGAAGCTGGTCAGAAATGATGCAATAACAACAACAGTCATACTTAATACCCCATCCATCTGGCCCAGTCACTCTGGGTCTCTCTCGCTCTTTCTGTTTACAAGGAGGGGCTATGGATTCATAAACTGTAGAAGACCCTTAACCAAAACCCAGACAAAACTAAATGGATTGGTTTGAGATACAAGGTCTACTGCTAATGGGAACTGGGCGTGGATAGGGGCAATGCATTCACAAACAGACTGAGGGAGGGAGGGATTGAGTCCTTTAATTAGCCGTTTCCTGACCGTATGTTTCAGTAGGGGCCCCCACAAGACAAAACGCTCCCCCCCCCCTGCAAACAAGCAAAAAATGAATTCCAGGCACATAGAAACCCAGCATTTCAGGGAGAAGGACTGTAGCCTAGCCTTCTCCCAAATATGTGCAGTTTTCTATGTGCAGGGATCAGGATGCAGGCATGGCCTTTCAGATTGCCTAGCAACATTCTCAATGAACAATCCCTAAGGCTCACACATTTTGAAGCAGGAACAAACTTTTTAAAAAATGCATGAGTTGGCAAGCGGGGACCACGTATAGGAAAAGCGTGCACATTTTTAACTTTTAGGACAAGATTATTACTGCAAGTCAAAGCTGAAGGAGAGACATTGGGCTCTTTGCAGTACATTCTTTCAGTGGGACTTCAGCACACATGCCTCCCACTTGTTTTGATGGACTGCATCCTTGAGTTATATATAAATGCTTGCAATCAGTGACACATACAGAAGGTTAAGGAGGCTGCAATAACAGTAGCGTTTAACACCTGGATTTTGCTTTGGTAAGAAGGCACTGAATGCAGGAATGATTGGGCCACATAATTCGGCACTTTGCAATGAATACCCACAGCAGCCTATCGAGGTAGTTCAGGCCTGGAGGTTTTGGGATTCTGATTTGCTTTTTTACCTGGAGAAGCTTCTCCTGGATGCTTGGCAACTGAGCGATCAGGTCAGCCCATCTCTGGTCATACGTCGTCAAAGCTGACCGTAGCACTGCTGCATCGGATTGCTTAAGAAGCAAGAGCTGATTGCCGGTGCTTACGACTGATGACTTCAAGGAAGATTTATCATCAACCTCTGTAGAAAATGCCTAGGAGTACAATTTCACATGGGCATGACTTTCAATAAAAGAAAATAAATTTACTGTGGGAAGGGGAAGAATAGCTACATTGGCTGCATTGCATCATGAAGCCGGTTTTAACTGAGAAAAGTTATTCTCTCTTTTTCACGCAAAACACTACCATAAACAGAGAATGACTACGACGTAGTTCACAGTGACAGAACCAAATTACACAGACCAATCCCTGCTCGGCCATTTCTCTTGCTAGGTGACCTTTAGCCTGGCACCATCTCTCTGTTTGGCCTACCATGTAGGGCAGATGTAGGGGAAACCAGATGTGTCATTGTGTAGAGTCTGAATGGAACTTGACTGATACACAGAACTCAGAATCATCCAATGAGCTCGAGCTGTGGTTTGCTCCTCCCTTAACACCAAGCAAGCAAGACAAGACATCTTCAACTAATCATAGTTCCTTGTTGCACGTGAACTGGGGAACTATGGTTAGCAGCCTTGGGACAAGCCAGATGTGTCATTGTGTAGAGTCTGCCAGTTCCTTGGTATTTCTTTCCAGCTCTTTGAGCCAAGAGCATCAGCCCTTACTTCCTCCCCCTGGGCTGTTGATCAGATGGCCATTGGAATGTGGGAATGGACTTGCTCCTGGCTGCCCTGTCCTTTTCAGCTGCATCCCTGCTTTATTGACTTCCTTCAAGAACGGAGATGCCAGGGAACTGTTGCCCCACACATCACCCAAAGTAAGCTACCCTGACCCTGGAGGGACAGTAGAAAACAAACTTGACTGATACACAGAACTCAGAATCATCCAATGAGCTCGCGCTGTGGTTTGCTCCTCCCTTAACACCAAGCAAGCAAAACAAGACTTCAACTAATCACAGTTCCCTGTTGCATGTGAACTGGGAAACTACAGCAGCCTTGGGACAAGCCAGGATATGAAATCATCTAGGAGGTATCATATCTTGGCTTGTTCTGAAATCACGTAAGATGCAATGGGAAATGACTTTCTGGCATATTTGCTTGCTCGCATGAAGAGAGGAGAGAAGTAGATGCACGTAGGGGTCTTAGTCTCATTCATATTTTGGCTTATTAGGCTGATACATGATTATCTGAACGTGGCCACTGAATGGCAGGGAAAAGAAAATGTTGATTTTTTTGAAGATGGGTTCAAAAAACAAGCATTAGATTAATTCCTAGATGAAATGCCAATTAAGTGTCGGAAACAAACAATAAGCAAAGTACTGTATTTTTCTGTGTATAAGACTAGGTTATTCCCCTAAAAAATAATGTCCAAAATTAGGGGGTGTCTTATACATGGGGGCGACTTATAGACGGAAAAATACAGTACAGTGGTGCCTCGCAAGACGAAAAGAATCCGTTCCGCGAGTCTCTTCGTCTTGCGGTTTTTTCATCTTGCGAAGCAAGCCCATTAGCGGCTTAGCGGATTAGCGCTATTAGCGGCTTAGCGGGCTTAGCGGATCAGCTGATAAGCGGCTTAGCGGATCAGCTGATAAGCAGCTTAGCGGATCAGCTGTTAAGCGGCTTAGCGGATCAGCTGATAAGCGGCTTAGCGATCAGCTGTTAAGCGGCTTAGCGGCTTAGCTGTTAAGCGGCTTAGCGGCTTAGCGGATCGGGAAAAGGGGGGGGGGAGGGAAAAAACCCTGCAGAAACTTGCAAGACATTTTCGTCTTGCGAAGCAAGCCCATAGGAAATTCGTTTTGCGAAGCACCTCCAAAACGGAAAACCCTTTCGTCTAGCGGGTTTTCCGTCTTGTGAGGCATTCGTCTTGCGGGGCACCACTGTACATATCCTTCAGGGGTAGGTTAGCCGCTACTTGAAGATAATGAGCATAGAATAATATGGAACTTTGGCTTGATTCAGCATGGCAACTTCTGTGTTTTTAACAGTGCAAACAAATCTACGCATATCAATTCAGCTGTAAGCCACAAAGACACTGTTTCACTTACAATAAAGTCGCGTATACTGTTTCTGACAGTGTTCAAGTCCTGGGAGGCATTGAGCGACTGCTCCTTCCAGTCACGAATGCGCTGCTGAGCAGACCCCAGCCAGATTTCCAGCTCCTTTGAATCCCTGTTGTAGCTGCGAAAACAAAGCAAAGCTGGGATAATTCAGACTGAAATTCCCAGGTGTCAGAAAAGGTTATTTATGCATGCAACAACTGTGGCCCGTGTTTCGTTAGGTCAAAAATGGAAAATGAGTGAGGTCCCAACCAAAGAAGATTGGCAACTTAAGTTGACAGAATATGCACAACTTATAGACTTAACCTATACGTTAAGGGAAGAAGAAGAACACACGTTTAAAGAAGACTGGAAAACATTTATTGAATATATGGAAAATAATTGTGTACAGCTGAAAACGCTGGCAGCATTAAGATAAATTCAACAGTGTAAATAAGTTTTGATGGATGTAATAATGGAAAACTGAATGGTATCGTTTTTGTAAAATATGCAGGGATATAAGATATGCAAAATGAACCATGGAAGAAGAAGAAGGGAAGTCATTGATATCTTAAGTAGGTAAAGTATTTATCTGAAATGGTAAAACAGAAAATTTAACAAAAATCATATAAAAAAGAAAAGAAAACAAACAAACCAAAGTTACAATTAGAATAAACGAAACACCATAGCAGTCTCCACGTCACAGGTGGTGAAGATGGAATAAAAGCATTGGGGGAAATGTTAATATAAACGTCCTCTACGCAGTCACATTGAGCTATTGCTTGCTGCTGCAATGACTGCTCTGCAGCAGCCGTGATGGAAATGCCCCTCTCTCAAACAGCAACAAGGACAAAGTAGAACCAGGTGTTTTTGTCCCTATGGAATGGGTTATTCCTTCAGCTGGGCAGTCTTCTGTATGGCAGGTGAAGCCTGTGGGTGAGAATGATGTAAAATGCCCACTCCCCAAGTTTTAAGGCTTACTGTGACTGTAAAATACTAGGCTGAGGAACGTAGGAAAGTACCACACCTACCTGGACAAGAGTTTGAGCAACGTTTCAAGTCTCTGTAGCTCATGGGCAACTCTTTTGGAAAGAGAGGCCCACTGGTCCTCCAGCTTCTCAATCTGGACCTGCAATTCAGGACAGTTCACGAGTCCCATCAGGTTCTTCCCTTCCTTCACTACCTGACAATACCCGGCCTGCTCTCCTTCCATTTTCATTTTGATTTGCTAAGAAAGAGCACAAAGATTACACAGAGTTATAAGGGTGACAGGCTGTTGGCTTTAGTTTCAGGCTTGCCATTCGTTTTGGTAAGGAGTAATGGGGACGCGGGTGGCGCTGTGGGTAAAAGCCTCAGCGCCTAGGGCTTGCCGATCGAAAGGTCGACGGTTCGAATCCCCGCGGCGGGGTGCACTCCCATTGCTCGGTCCCAGCGCCTGCCAACCTAGCAGTTCGAAAGCACCCCCGGGTGCAAGTAGATAAATAGGGACCGCTTACTAGCGGGAAGGTAAACGGCGTTTCCGTGTGCGGCTCTGGCTCGCCACATGCAGCTTTGTCACGCTGGCCACGTGACCCGGAAGTGTCTCTGGACAGCGCTGGCCCCCGGCCTCTTGAGTGAGATGGGCGCACAACCCTAGAGTCTGTCAAGACTGGCCCGTACGGGCAGGGGTACCTTTACCTTTACCAGCATAATAATAATAATAATAATAATAATAATAATAATAATAATAATAATTTATTATTTGTACCCCGCCCATCTGGCTGGGTTTCCTCAGCCACTCTGGGCGGCTTCCAACAAAGATTTAAAATACATTAAAATATCACACATTAAAACTTTTAGTTTCCCACCAAAAACCTTCATGGAATTGATACACCAAAGTTTTGACTGCAGCAAATTGATAGCATGGATATCAATTATATTTATCACCCCAAATGCTGGCTTCTGTGTTAATGAAGGGAAGAGCATGGTAGCTCAGTGGTTGAGCTTGCAGAAGATCCCAGGTTTGATCCCTGACAACTCCAGGTTAGGATCAGGAATCTCTCCGTGGGAAACTTTGGAGAGCTGCTGACAGTCAGTAGCTTGCAACATGCAGTCTTCCAGAAGTTGTTGGACTGCAATGCCCATAACTCCCTGACAATTGGCCCCATCGGCTGAGGAAGATGGGAGTTGTAGTCCAACAACATCCAGAGGGCAGCACTACCCCAGAGCAGACAAAACTGAGCTAGATGAATGAATGGTCTGATTCTGTACAGGGTCGCTTCCAATGCTCTTGAGGGGCTTTGATTCCTTCCTGTGTCACCCAGCCCTCTCTGGTTCATCTTATTCAAACCATTAGAGCTGATCGATGGCTCATTTCCCCCCTATTTTCCTCAGAGCCTTTTCTTTGCATTGCCCACCTGCTTTATTTTCCTGGAACAGGTTCTGAATGCCCCTCCTGCTCTCCAACAGCGGGTGCCTTCTTCATTCCAGCTTCCTGCTGGACATCTGGAAACTGAACCTCCCTGGAAGTATGGGGCCAACCGCAGCTGGGTCCCCACAAAGCCCCACCATTTTCTCACGCACCGCCAAATCCTAATGAGCCTCTGTCTTAAAGGTAAAGGGACCCCTGACCATTAGGTCCAGTCATGGCTGACTCTGGGGTTACGGCACTCATCTCGCTTTATTGGCCAAGGGAGCCGGCGTACAGCTTCCGGGTCATGTGGCCAGCATGACTAAGCCGCTTCTGGAGAACCAGAGCAACGTACGGAAACGCCGTTCACCTTTCCGCCGGAGCAGTACCTATTTATCTACTTGCACTTTGACGTGCTTTCGAACTGCTAGGTTGGCAGGAGCAGGGACCGAGCAACGGGAGCTCACCCCGTCGCGGGGATTTGAACCACCGACCTTCTGATCGGCAAATCCTAGGCTCTGTGGTTTATCCCACAGCGCCACCCGCGTCCCTCCTAATGAGCCTCTGCCTTAGGGCACTACTATAATCCCAAGGGCTAGAAGGGTCACATGGGCTGATGGGTCAGGGGAGGGGCCACGTGGTTGTGGGTGTGGCCAGAGCTGCGGGTGGGCGGTGCTTGGACTGGTGGCGAGTGGAACTGTTCACACATGCACAGTCAGGGGAGGGTCCCTCCCCGACACACACCCTCCGCAAAGCAGTCATGCCACCCAGTTCGGGGAGAAAGGTGTGCGAGCTTTGAAGAGCGCAGACCTGGCAGGGAGGCAGCAAAAGTGGAAGTGGGAATGTGGCAGCTGCATGGGCCACGCCAAAGGCCTCCAGAGGTTGCCCGAAATTTGACAGGGTGTTTCAGTCCATTGATGACAACAGGCACAAGGTGGGCTACAAGATTCAGGGGGGACAGGCAAGTACCTGAAGAAGCTGAGTCCTTTCCATCAGCCTTTCTTCTGTCTCTTCCACCAAACCCACAGAAGGCACAGAAGAGGACAACGCCTCAAGTTTTTGGCAGAAAGATCCGTAGCCGTCATCAAACGCTATCCAGTCCTAAGGGAGGGAATGCATTTTTAGCAGAACTTTGCTTCAGGATGAGAACAGAAATCGTGCTCCGGCGGCTCAGCAGCAGCAGGAGGCCCCATTAGCTAAAGTGGTGCTTCAGGTTAAGAACAGTTTCAGGTTAAGTACCGACCTCCAGAACGAATTAAGTACCGTATTTTTCGGACTATTGGACGCACCGGTCCATAGGACGCACCTAGATTTGGGGGGGGGGGGAAATAAAGGCAAAAAAATTTATTCCCCCCCCCCGCCAGGCGCGGGGCTGGGGCGGGGAAGCCCGAGCTTCCCCCTCCCCCAGAACGGGACCCAGAGCCATGCCGAAGCTGCGTGCAGCTTTGGCATCGCTCTGGGAGCTTGCGGGGCTGGGGGAGGAGGAAGCCTTCCGCCAGCCTCCAAACCATGTCGGGAGACAGCGGGATGGCGCGCTGCGCCTCTCCGGCTGTCCCCCGAGTTTGCGGGGCTGGGCCAGCCTTCTAACCAAGTCGGGGGACAGCGGGAAGGGCGCGCTGCGCCCCTGCCGCTGTCTCCCGAGCTTGTGGGGCTGGCGACGGGGAGGAGCAGGCTTCTCCCCCCGCCAGCCTTCTAGACAAGTCGGGGGACAGCGGGAAAGGCGCGCTGCGCCTCTCCCGCTGTCCCCCGAGCTTGTGGGGCTGGCGGTGGGGCTCTCCTGAAGCCTGGAGGTTGTGGGGCTGGTGGGGGGGAGAAGCAGGCTTGCTTCTCCCACCCCCAGCCTCCAGATCAGGTCGGGGAATAGCGGGATGGCGGAGCGCCGCCATCCCGCTATTCCCCGACCTGATCTGGAGGTTGTGGGGCTGGGGGGGGGGGAGAAGCAGGCTTGCTTCTCCCACCCCCAGCCTCCAGATCAGGTCGGGGAATAGCGGGATGGCGGAGCGCCGCCATCCCGCTATTCCCCGACCTGATCTGGAAGTTGTGGGGCTGGGGGGGGGGGGAGAAGCAGGCTTGCTCCTCCCACCCCCAGCCTCCAGATCAGGTCGGGGAATAGCGGGATGGCGGAGCGCCGCCATCCCGCTATTCCCCGACCTGATCTGGAAGTTGTGGGGCTGGGGGGGGGGGGGGGAGAAGCAGGCTTGCTCCTCCCACCCCCAGCCTCCAGATCAGGTCGGGGAATAGCGGGATGGCGGAGCGCCGCCATCCCGCTATTCCACGACCTGATCTGGAGGTTGTGGGGCTGGGGGGGGGGGAGAAGCAGGCTTGCTCCTCCCACCCCCAGCCTCCAGATCAGGTCGGGGAATAGCGGGATGGCGGAGCGCCGCCATCCCGCTATTCCCCGACCTGATCTGGAAGTTGTGGGGCTGGGGGGGGGGAGAAGCAGGCTTGCTCCTCCCACCCCCAGCCTCCAGATCAGGTCGGGGAATAGTGGGATGGCGGCGCTTCGCCATCCCCCTATCCCCCGAGCTTGTGGGGCTGGGGGGGAGAAGCAGGCTTGCTTCTCCCCCCGCCAGCCTCCAGATCAGGTCGGGGAATAGCGGGGTGGCGGCTCTGCGCCTCCCCGCTGTCCCCAGCTTTTGGGTGCAGGCTGCTGCCCGCAAGCCTTGCGAGCCCGCGGGACATCCCGCCGGGCTTGCAAGACTTGGGATAGCTTCCTGAAGCCTGGAGAGCGAGAGGGGTCGGTGCGCACGGACCCCTCTCGCTCTCCAGGCTTCAGCAAAAGCCTGCATTCGCACCATAGGACGCACACACATTTCCCCTTCATTTTTGGAGGGGAAAAAGTGCGTCCTATAGTGCGAAAAATACGGTACTTAACCTGAGGTACCACTGTATTTTCTTTGTATAACATCATAACAACCTTTTTCAAAAAAAACAACATTTGGCTCCATGAGCCTGTGCCTTCCCTCCTCCCTGACTAATGGTTTTCAAACTTATTGCATTTTCCTGTATTTCTTATTCCTGCTAAATCTTATCCTTATATAATTCCTTGCTTAACTACAACAAGTAACAAAGTTATCCTTACAAAGCTTCCTGTAGCCCAACTAGCGATGTTAATTGTTTACAGTTGTATTTCAAATATAAAATAAATTTGTTCCAATCTTTCTGGAAAGCCTGGTCCTGCTGGTTCCGGATTTTCCCCATCAGTTTCGCCAAATCTGCACAGCCCATTAATTTCATCTGCCACTCTTCTTGGTAAATCTTCTTGCTTCCATCTTTGGGCTAATAACATTCTTGCCGCAGTTGTCGCATATAAAAACAACGTTTTATCCCGCTTGTGTATTTCTCTACCAACTATACCTAATAGGAAAGCTTCTGGTTTTTTAAAATGTATATTTCAACATTTTTAAAAGCTCATTATATATCATTTCCCAGGAAGCTCTCACCTCTTTACATGACCACCTCATATGATAAAAGGTACAGACGTATTTCTACTCCACAAGCCCCTTACCTGTAACAGTCTTTCCAAATAGGCTCCGTGCTGGACTGCTTGCTGTTCCAAACATGGGTATTCCTCTACCAGCTGACTCCATTCTTTCCCTCTCTCATGTAATCCTGAAGGTGCCATCTTTTCGGAACACAACTGCACCAGCTGCCTGTGGGCCTTGTTGCAGAAAAAGCTCTGGATTTAAAAAGGAAAGCCGCACTGAGGATAAACCAATGGATTCACATTTTAAAGAAACAAAAAACTGTGTCCTTATAGGAGACTTTTCTCCTTTCTTCTTGTTGCTGGTGCTGAAGAAGCAGACGGATAATCAGGCAGGAGGGAGGGGATTTGGAAGATGAGGGTTAGCTGGGCAGTGGGAGGACGTTTGGGCGTTTGCAGGGGATGCTAACGGGGGATTGGGTCCCGTTGCGCTCTCTCAATTTTGAAAAGAAGAAAGCTTTGTTTGATTAAATGTATTACAAATTAGTGGGGATGGGTGATCTGGCCACCACTAATTAAACAAAAAAAAAAAAATAGAGCCACATATTTTTTGCGAGCCTCAGATCTACTGATCACGCAGAGCAAACATACCGGTTGAGCAAAGATAAGGAATCACTGGCTTAGTAATGCAAGTACACAAATGTAAACGTTTAGACGCTGTCTCCCACCAAGTCAGACTATTGGCCTATCTTGCTCAGTCTTGTCTACAGCAGGGATGGGGAACCTGCAGCCCTCCAATACATTTACTGAACATGGGACCTGTGACAGGGCCTTTTCAGTGGTGGCTCCCTGGTTGTGAAATGCTCTCCTTAGTGAAGTGTGCCTGTCTGTCATCATTATCACCTTCCAGGAAGAATCTAAAAACATTCCTGTTTACCCAAGCGTTTGGGTTCCTGGCAACCTCCAGATCACTGGATGGAAGAATGTTTTAATTGTAATTTACTTTAAAAGGTTCATAACCGTAACTACTTCTAGATGGCTGTTTTTTTTTAACTGTAATTGTTTCAGAATGTTTTAAATCTGCTTTAAAATTGTTTTTGCTTTGTTTTTAAATTTTATATTGGTTTGGCCTCCTGCGATCCTTGGGGAGGAAGGGTGACATATAAATTTAATAAAATAAATAAACAAGACGCTCAGTGGTTGAGCTGCAGGCTTTCCCCCTATTTGATCAATATGGAGAACCATTTCCACCTTAAGGCCTCATACAAAGCTGTATTTTCATCTGCAATGCATCTTCCTTCCTGCCCACCTGCACCACTTTCTACTTTGAAGAGGTTAAATTGCAGCCTCTTTCGTCGGATCGGAAGCAGAAGTGACTAACTGCTTCTCTTAACATTCAAAACAGCCAAGGAGGAATCGTTTCATGTTTATGCCATCTTTCTCCTGGGCAGTTTGTAAACATTAATCTTCATTAGCGGCGCTGTATTTTACGTCTGGCAAAGTAATTACAGCAACGGCTGGATTTCACTGGTTATCCATATTGCAATACGCACAGACAGACCCCACAAAATACCTTTGCTCATTTGTGATGACAATTATGTTAAGAGCTGAAAGTGGGAAATAAACATGAAATGCAGCTAAGCTCTCCCTTATTTTACTGCTCTGTGGGAAGTGCTTCATAGTCTTATACATTTCGTTTCACATACTGCTTTCTCCCATCACAGGGATGGGAGCGAGATTAGATTCAGTTCGCTTTTCACAGCCAAATGTATCAAATACACACTTTCAGAAGAGACTTGAGAACCACAAGGCAGCCATCCTTCGAGATTTGCCCTCATCCAAATTTCACAACCAAACAATGTTTACAAAAATGAATGTATTTGGCATAAACGTGCATAAAAATGACTATATCAGGGAAAAATAGCATTGCAACAGGATAAAATGCTTACAAAAATGTGTGACATTAGCCAAAAACTCCACTATTGAGAATTCCAATGCTTAATTTTGCAAACCACTGAAGAGGTTTGTTTGCAATCAGGTGGTATATCAATTTTGCTAAATAAAAATACAAAAATTCACACGAAAATGCAGAATGATTTTCATAAGGATTAAAAAAACAACAACTTGCAAACTGCTGCAGAAATGTGGAGAACTGAATTTAAGAGTGGGAAAATCAGAAACGGAGAGGAAAAAACCTGAAGGATCCTTCCATCCCTACTTTCAAAGAACTCAGGGTGGAATAGGTCAGAAGTCCCAGGCAATCTCCCATCTCTAATACTTTGCTTCAGATTTTTGTTTGCTACTGATCTCAAGGAGTAATAGGAATCCATCAATATTATCTGGAAATGGAGAGGGGGGAAATCACAGGACCTCAAGTTATTTGAGCAGAAAGCCAGTACCTTGTGGTTTTGTAGATGAAACTGTAAAGTAGTTCGACTGGTAGCTTTTAGCTTAATCTCTTGAGCAACTTTCTCTCGCCCAAGATCTGAGAGCTCAGCTAATCCCTGCAGCAAAGCTTCATATTGTTGCTCGCTAATAAATGGAGAGGTCAGCTCCTTCTGTCTGTCTTGCAGGATCTCCCAAAGGTCATCTAACACACCCTGGAATTGAAACAAGTTCTAATTAATGTGTTTCTTTCGGTTGTTTGCGTTGAAATTATCTGACTAGCAACCAGAGCTTAGCCCAGTAGATATAATGATACGTCGTTAATACAGTGGTACCTCTGGATACAAACAGGATCTGTTCCGGAGCCCCATTCCGGAACACGTTCCGTTACTTCTGGGTCACCGCAGAGCGGAACCTGAAAGCGCTCAACCTGAAGCAACTTCAACCCGAGGTATGACTGCAGTCTACAATCTTTTGTTGATCAGACTGGTCAAGCCAAGAGCTGTAGTCACTACCCCCAGGACCAGTCCTCTCCAGACAAATGCCCCTGGCCATAATAATAATAATAATAATAATAATAATAATAATAATTTATTATTTATACCCCGCCCATCTGGCTGGGCTTCCCCAGCCATTCTGGGTGGCTTCCAACCTAATATTAAAATACAGTAATACATCAAGCATTAAAAGCTTCCCTAAAGAGGGCTGCCTTCAGATGTCTTCTAAAAGCTTGGTAGTTGTTGTTCTCTTTGACATCTGGTGGGAGGGCGTTCCACAGGGCAGGCGCCACTACTGAGAAGGCCCTCTGCCTGTTTCCCTGTAACTTGGCTTCTCGCAGCGAGGGAACTGCCAGAAGGCCCTCGGCGCTGGACCTCAGTGTCCGGGTAGAATGATGGGGGTGGAGATGCTTCTTCAGATACAATTTATAGGAACATAGGAAGTTGCCTTATACCAAGTCAGATCATTTGTCCATCTACTTAGTATTGCCAACTCTGATTGGCAGCAGCTCTCAAGGGACAATCCCCAGTGCTACCTGGAGTTGTCATGGATTGAATCTGTGTGCAAAGAGGATGCTCTGCCACGGAGCTGTGGCTCCTTCTGAGGAAAGTGCCAGTGAGAGGTGTGCTACGCAGGGTACCACTATTTGAAGGCCCCTCAGGTGTCTTCAGGCAGCCATGTCTAACCACCCCCACTCACCTTTCCTACGTAGGTATTGCAGCAAACAGAAAAATGACCCCTCTCTTGGCAACCCTAGTACTGCCTACCCTGCAAGCTTTCTGGCGTGAGATCATCAAATGTGAGTAAGGAAAAGATTTGGCCTGAAGACCACAATCTTAATTACACTTAACAAGAAGCAAGCCCCACTGAACATAGTGGGACTTGACTTCCCAGTACACCTAAGTTTTCATTATGAAGTTGCTTAAAAAAAAAAAAAGATTGAAGGCTTAAAGTGAAGTTAAATAAGACTCCCAGGTACTTTTAGCCAAGAACTGAAAGGTTATTTTCAAATTATGGTATCTTCCTATATATGTAAAACGCAAGGTTGTTGTCATGCTGCGATTCCTGTAGCTTCCAACAGGCAGCCATGTCAACTCCAGCGAGGCAACAGAATGGTAGGCCAAATCTTTATCAGCACTGAGCTTTGATAAAGCCAGCTTGCTGAATTAGTTAAGCCAAACCTTCAGCAAGGAATCATATATGTGTCCCGGTTCTGAAAAGCAGTCTCTTGTATGCCTGGAAACCATCTCCTGGTCCTGAATGGGGATGTAGATCCATCGCTTATGAATATGTACCCTCCACTACACTGCTATTCTCATCCCAGCACTCGTTGAACTTGCTGGTGTAAATTTGCAGTCATCAATTGCTGGCTGCTTATTAACTGCATTGTTTGCTTGAATTTGGGGGCCTTTTCCAGGAAGTTTTGCAACATTTAATGTTCTAGGAAACACACTTTTCAAATAACCATTCATGTTTCAAATAACTGATCACATTCGTTTTTAGCAATTATCTTTTCTGGCCCACCCAGCATTCCCTTAATGTTGGGACCAGCTGTATTTAATGCTGTTCAATTCCACAGATACTGATAGTACTACACGCATGCGATTTACTCAGGGTCTTTACCTCTAGTTTATGCACGTCATGGATTAGGGCAACAGGGACATGACCTCTTAGTTTAGCAGTCTGCATCTCAAAGTTTTGCATTTCCAACTCATGGGCGTCCAACCTCTGAATGAAAGAATGAGATGATTTGAGTTTAAGGCTACAATCATTGGCAGCAGTTATATTTCGAGTCAGCTGAAGGTCCCAACAGTGCTTAACAAACTTGCAAATTACACCTGTCAAGTAGAGGGATGAAATTGTAGCCCCAAACACAAACAGGAAGGAAGGAGAGAAACAGACAAGAAAAATCACATCTAGTAAATCAAAGTGTCATCACCGGAGTGGGTTTTTGTCTAGAAAAAGGAACAACATCTTAATCTACTAGTGGCCATGCCAACAAAATCTTGCCAACTGGAGTGCTTCTCTCATCAGTGTTCCAGCAACTGGGCATACGCTCTTCTTTCATAGTCTGTTTCCCCTTTTCTCCAATAACTAACAAATAATATTTTGTGTCTGCTGAGCAGGTTCAGTTCGTATTGGGCCATTCTAGAGAGGAGAGCTGCCTCCTTGGTTCCTGCCAAAAACATTTTTGTACCTCTACACACCTTGAGGAGGTATCTGCCTGAGCATATTGACTCCTTCCCCTCTTGTTTCTGTAGCTTTTTTGTGCTTATACCAGCTTTGGTGTCTTCATGGGCAGGCCGGTACAGCCCCTTCTTGTTTCTCAGTTACGCTTTTGTTGGAATGCACCACTTGTGTTCACTGTTCAAAGGAGTGTAGAGTGTAGCCTAGAAAGCCAGCTGCTGCTGTGACACTTTTTGCCTTTTTCGCAAGCGCAAAGAAATTTGTATACAGCGGACGCTCGGGTTGCGAACGTGATCCGTGCGGGAGGCACGTTTGCAACTCGCAGCATTTGCAACCCGCAGTGCTGCAGGTTGCGATTCGGTGCTTCTGTGCATGTGCAGAATGTGGTGCTTCTGTGCATATGCACGACTGTCAAAACCCGGAAGTAACCCGTTCCGGTACTTCCGGGTTTCAGCGCGTCCGTATCCCGAAAACATGCAACCTGAAGCGTCTGTAACCCGAGGTATGACCGTACTTAAAAGAACCTCAAGGCCAAAGTTATGCATTATACTATTATTATACTATTATTATACTATTATTAGCATTAAACCAATTTATAAACCGCTTCACAGCATTGATGCTTGAGCTGGATGCTTGAGCTGAGATTCCTGCGCTGTAGGGGCTGGACCAGATGAACCCCAAGGTCCCTTCCAACTCTACAATTCTATGATTCCATGAAGCAGTGCTCATGGTAGAAATGGAATAAAAAGCCAGAGAAATATAAGCTCAAAAAATGATAAAATCAGCTCACCAACTGCTTGAGAGATTCTCAAAGGCTGTGGCAGGAGAGGGTGGCAAGTGAGACGGGAAAATTCAAGGACAATCAAAGAAACATTTCAGTGTGGTATTGTATCAATATTTTTTTAATTTATTTGGAGAATATGGATATCTTTTCAAAATGAGAGCATCAAGCGATACTGATCCTACTTGTGATCCAGAATCACAAATCCAGCAGTGCTAGGAGTTTTATTCTTGTTTTCCAATATAGGTAAAGGTAAAGGGACCCCCAACCATTAGGTCCAGTTGTGGCCGACTCTGGGGTTGCAGCGCTCATCTCGCTTTACTGGCCCAGGGAGCCAGTGTACAGCTTCCGGGTCATGTGGCCAGCATGACTAAGCCGCTTCTGGCGAACCAGAGCAGCACACGGAAACGCCGTTACCTTCCCGCCGGAGCGGTACCTATTTATCTACTTGCACTTTGATGTGCTTTTGAACTGCTAGGTTGGCAGGAGCAGGGACCAAGCAACGGGAGCTCACTCTGTGGCGGGGATTCGAACCACCGACCTTCTGATCGGCAAGTCCTAGGCTCTGTGGTTTAACCCACAGCGCCACCCGCATCCCAACGTTTTCCAATATACTTCTCATCATTAAAAAAATTTCTGTGTGTGGCGTGAGCAAATTTCTGTTTTGAAAGTGTGGCCCGGAGAAAAAAGTTTGAGAATCACACTGCTCTAAAACAATAAAACCATCTCTACAAATTCTAAAAAACAATGAAACTAATTCATCAGATGCAGAGCTGATCTTCCATAAATGACTGCCTTCCTAAACGAACAGGTCTTCAGCAGGTGCCTGAATGCCATCACAACCTCTTGATAACTGGCACTGAGAAGACAGGACAGCGATGAAACTCTGTCCGCACAACCCTACAGGCCGCTACTGCCCCCAGAAACTGGCCTGAAACACGGTCATTACTGTTACCATTAAGCTCAGGGGGGAAACAAAAGCGTCGCTCCAGTTTTGGAAAACAAAACCGCAAATAAGAGAAATTAGGTAAAATTGTCGAGTGATTGTGCCTTATATTCATATGTCCTGTTTAATTACCTGGAGCTGTTCGGAGATACTGTGTTCGCTCGTTGCGCCGAAGGACTCTTGCAGTAAGGATTTTTTCATAATCAACCTACCATACAATCGCCTGATTTCATTCTGTGACGGGGACAAGCGAAAAACCGAAGTGAACCCAGAGGTACACGATACAGAATGAAAGGATAATTAAACTGCAGTTCAACCGGGCTATTTAATCAGCATCATTCTTTAAATACATACATATGCACAGAGAAAGAGAGTGTCCTGGAATTACCTGTTCTTGTAATAAAATAAAAATAAAATAAAATGATGCCCACTTTTGTAATCACTGACTAATCTGCATCAGGCTTGGGCCCATTAGGGAGGTCAAGGATTAAATCATCCCTACAGGAGATATGATTTAGCTCAGCGGTAATGAAGGACTGTCTCAAATTTGAGACTAATCCAGGCAAGCTTCTTTGTGGGCAGGGTGTGTGTGTGTGTGTGTGTGTGTGTGTGTGTGTGTGTGTCTGTGTGTGTCTGTGTCTGTGTGTATGCGTAGTGAAATTGAAGTTTCCTCTCCTAGCCACCAGACATATCTGTTCCACCCCTAAGGCCTGCTGAATATCCATATGAGTGTAATAATAATAATAATAACAATAACAATAATAATAACAATAATAAAAACAAAAAAAATTCCTTCCAGTAGCACCTTAAAGACCAAGTAAGTTAGTTCTTGGTATGAGCTTTCGTGTGCATGCACACTTCTTCAGATGCATGCACACGAAAGCTCATACCAAGAACTAACTTACTTGGTCTTTAAGGTGCTACTGGAAGGAATTTTTTTTGTTTTGACTATGGCAGACCAACACGGCTACCTATCTGTAACAATAACAATAATAATAATACTAATACTAATAATACTAATAATACTAATAATACTAATAATACTAATACTAATAATAATAATAATTTTCTTATAACCTGCTCATCTGACTGGGTTACCCCTCCAACAAAATACAGAGGGGAAAACAACCAACCAAACAAAACACATCAAACGTTAAAAGCTTCCTGAAACAGGGCTGCCTTCAGACAGCGACCAAAAGTTACATACAGTGGAATGTCTCCACCCCCATCGTTCTGCCCGGACGCTGAGGTCCAGTGCCGAGGGCCTTCTGGCGGTTTCCTCATTGCGAAAAGCAAAGCTACAGGGAACCAGGCAGAGGGCCTCCTTGGTAGTGGCACCCGCCCTGTGGAACGCCCTCCCACCAGATGTCAAAGAGATAAACAACTACCTGACATTTAGACTGAAGGCAGCCCTGTTCAGGGAAGTTTTAATGTGCCCATCTGCGGAAACCCAGCCAGATGGGCGGGGTACAAATAAATTATTATTATTATTATTAGTAGTAGTAGTAGTAGTAGTACTATTACTACTACTACTACCTCGGTTTTCAAGCGTCTCAGAAGTCGAACATTTCAGAACCCGAATGCCGAAAACCCAGAAATAAATGCTTCTGTTTTTGAACGCACCTTGAACGGCTTCCACTGCGTGTTTTTTGATTCTCTCCACTGAAATGGCCAACAGCCCTTTGAGCCTCGGTTTTCAAACATTTCAGAAGTCGAACCGTCTTCTGGAATGGCTTACGTTCGAAAACCGAGGTTCCCCGGTAGTTGTTAAATGTAATGTGTCCATAAAACCCAATGAACGTACCCCAAATTACAGAATCAAGTCTCATATTATATGATTTCAAATGAAGAGGCCATGCTTTCCTGAAGAGTCCCCCAAATTTGATCGTGCATAATGTAAGTTGGTGCAACATCATTTAATGGGGGTGGGGGGATTGCAGAAATATGGCATGCCTCTCTCTTGTGAGATGCAACTTAGATGGGCACTAGAGAATGGAAAGGAATACAACTGAGAAGTACCTGATATTGACTGTACTGGTCCAGCTCAGCTTTTATGGACTTGCTCCTGGAAGAGGCAGCTGCTTGGGTCGACTGCAGCCACGACTGCAAGTTGCTAAAACACTCGGAGAATCTATCAGCGTTACCACCAGCAGAGGCAATGGACCTCAGAAGGTCATCCTTTTTCTCACCAATATCCGCATGAAGCTTTTGCAGCTCTGCAGAGAGAGTCTGGAAAGAGAGAGAAAAAAGAAAATGAGAAAGAGGCCGGTAAATATGGTTTTGTAAAAGGAATGGCAGGAATTCATCAAATCTAAAGTAAAAAGGACCTTATAAGAATACAATCATCCACTACTTTTGAGCTTGATCACCACTCTGTGTTCTCAAGCAAGAGACCTGGGCTTTTTGCCTGTCATGACTTTAGCTTGCACCGTGAGAAGGAAGGAGGGAAGGAGGAAAGGAAGGAAGGAAGGAAGGAAGGAAGGAAGGAAGGAAGGAAGGACAAATCTTGGGGTTCTCCCAGGCACGCTGTTACTACCATCTCAGTTACCCATTTTTAGCCACAACCTTGTTGGCACTTAGCTAAATCAGCCCTTCTTCTTAAATTTACCACTGCCACATCCGCCTCCACTAACCAACCCCTTGAAATTCAGAATAGCCTCAAAAAACTGGGGCTCCCGGAGTTTTGTGAACTACATCTTCCATCAGTCCTGACCAGCATGCTGGCTGGGGCTGCTGGGAATTGTAGCCCAAAACACCTGGAGGGCCCAGGGTTGGCGCAGGCCACTTTGGAACTTCGCTTTTTAACTGGCCCCAGCCAACTCTCTATAGTGGATTGAACTGCAAAGATTGCAGTGAAAATTATATATATATTATTATCATTCTGCGATCACTCGTAGCCGAGTAAGATTGTCTTCCATAAACACGGTTTTAACAATGAGTCCATAAGTGACTGTGGAGGCCAATTCTGGATCCACACATCCTTCCACAATGGGGACATTAGTTTCCGGTTGGGAGTTGATCCCAGTGTGGATTTGCCAAGTGTGCCTTCCTCTTAGCACGTTTCGAGTTTGAGTGTCTTCAAAGCCCATGACACCTTTGGTAAAGGCCGTTCTACAACTGGAGCGCTCACAGGCCAGTGTTTCCCAGTTGTCAGTGTATATACTACATTTTTTTATATATACACAGGGGAAGCCCCGCTTACATGGGGGTTCTTTTCCAGGACATGCATAAGTCCGGTCCAGTCTGCCATCGCCCCATTTTGCCCCACCCACTGTTGGCACCAAAAAATTATTGTGTTGCCTGTATGATCAGGAAAGCAGAAATCAATCCAATCTGGATATTACTGTTTTTACTCTGAATTATTTTGCAATTTCTACTATTTCACATAAATCATGTGGGGCCCTGAGGCTACTGTCGCTCAGATACCTTTATCCAGCAACCCTCAAGAATATCTGGCATTTTCCAGTCTTTCAAGCATATCTTTACAATCTCGAGGGCTAAAAGATTGATTTCCCGTCTACCTTTTTTTCAAACAAGAGCTGGTATTTTCAGGAAGCCGGATCTTGCCATTTGCAACCAATGGCACGAGACGCGCTTTCTCTGTGCAGAACTGTGCGGTACACAGAGCTCTGCTCTTGAGAAAGCCACGTATCAGCCTTTGCCAACCTGGTGCCCTCCAGATGTTTGGGACTGCAGCTCACACCAGCCCAGACGCTCCTTATTTACCTCATAAAGCATCTGTTGCACAGGAGCTTCTTCACTGGTGAGTTCACATGTGTTTAACATCTGCTCCATGTCGTTCAGGCAGCGGCTGATCGCCAAAAGCAGCTCAAAGAGCTTATGGTCCAAGCTTAAGGAAACTTCCCCCGTCATATTTTCCTGGAAGATGTGGAGATGCTGTTTCTCAGTTTCCTCTGAAGGCTTCAATCAATCAATCAATCAATCAATCACAAACTCACTCACTCACTCACTCACTCACTCACTCACTTGCTTACTTACTTTTCCCCAGACCGCATGGCTGACACAAAGGAAAACAATTGCTGATAAAATGCAAAAAGCTAAAACAAAACAAAACCCCTCTCACGCCCACAAGCCTTCATAAGTCACCACTGCCTTTAAACATAACAACCATCTCATTATGTTTATTAGGCATTCATTTTCACTTATTGTTAAGCACCTTGGTGGCCTGCTGTTAGGCAGAAAAGGGTGTGGGTGAGGCTTGAGGCCTGACAGGAGCTGTAGCCTGCTGGGTGATAGGCAATTTCAAAATAGGCAGCAAAACATGGAGGGTATTTATGGAAGGTTGCCATTTTGGGCTGGTCTATGGTTAGATGAAAGAGAGAGAGGGAGATGGAGAGAAAGAAGCAAGCAGTGGAAGATACAAGAGTATTACGTACTGGAAGCTTTCAACAAAATGGCGGTCTTGTCATTTCAAAGCAAATCAGCATGTAAAATGCAGATCCCACCCTTTTGGCCTTGTTGTCCTTTTAGGGTTGCCTCACACTGCTGGCAGAATACCCCTACTACAGTGGAACCTCAGGTTAAGTACTTAATTCGTTCCGGAGGTCCATTCTTAACCTGAAACTGTTCTTAACCTGAAGCACGACTTTACCTAATGGGGCCTCCTGCTGCTGCCGCACCGCTTCTGTTCTTCTCCTGAAGCAAAGTTCTTAACCTGAAGCACTATTTCTGGGTTAGCGGAGTGTGTAACCTGAAGCGTATGTAACCCGAGGTACCACTGTATAGAAACAAAGTCTCTTACAACCACCCTTTCCTTGAGCTCCTGTTTTCCCCCTAGGGTCAAACTAGATGCAGAACCATTTGCACAATTAGCAATTTCGCAAATGGCTTTTTTAAAAGGTAAATTGCAGACGTGAGACTCCAGATCTAGACTAGGACCCTGGCATGTTGGAGGCTTTAATTCTCCCCCACCCCATGCCCCCCATATGGAACATCCCCTCTACGCCTGCTCTTTAGCATTGGGGGAAAAGATCCCGTTTGCTCTAATGGGATTTCACACACACACACACACACACACACACACACACATATCAATAGATGCTGCGCTCTGCCAAGGCTCTGGATCTTGCCCACCAGCCACACCAGCAATTTATGTAACTCGGGGGGGGGGGGGAATGCATTTAGTACCTGTGTCTGAACAGACGCTTCTTGGCTCAGATTGCCAAGCTGTGCTGTGTACGTTTTCAGCTCCTCGACGGTTGGAGTTCTCACACTCGCTGTGGCACCCTTGGGTAGAATATTTATTTTGGTAGAGATCTAACATTTGGAAAAGCAAAACGTGTTTGGACAAATGCTCCAGATTAAACTCATGGTGATACAGAATGTTCTTATAACAGCAGCGACTAGCTAGCTAGCTAGCTACAACATAAACCAATATTAAGTTCACCATCTTGGAATGGACACAGAGGTGACCATTCTTTGTAGGTGGCGTGAAATCTGCTCACAACAAGAGCCCAGCATCTGCCGCGCCCGCATTGATCTGTGCCAATGAACATGTCTACGTATGGCTGAAGCGCTGTCAATGTGCGTTCTAGTTTTTCAAGGCGATAAACCCAACTTGGTAGGCACCTTTCAAGTATTTGGGTGTCTCAGCCTTTAGACATAAGACTGATGGTTTAACCTGAGGAATAGACCATTTAAGAGGGTCCCCTGCAAACGTTTGAAGGGTTGTCATGTAGGTGATGGAACAAATATCATTCCGTTGTTCCAGACAGTAGGGCCTGAACTAACAAGTTCAAATGACAAGAGCTGGGATTGCAACCAAAATTAAACAAGGATTCTCAGGTAACAAGTTGATCGACAGCAGAATAGACTACCTGGGAAGGTACAGGACTCTCCTTCGCTTCAGGTTTTTAAGCAGAGGATGCTATAGCTATGGATCTCCTGCCTTGGCAGACTAGATGATATTTCGAGGTGCCATTTTGATCTGTGTTGCCCTCTTCTTCTCTGACATGGGGACAATATTGCTGACCTATTTCAAACACTTACTATTAAAAAAATCTGAAAGTCTTAGACACACCACTGTTGATTGTGTACATACTTGTCTCTTTTGTCTCACTGTCACCTTTTTGGTCACAGGGGTTTTGCAGATTTGTGAAACCAATCCCTCCCAACACAGATGACTGGGGCCCAGTGCAGACAAAGCATATCCTCATGGCTAAGAAGTTGGAAATATGCTACGACGACTCTCTATCTCTCTCAGGCTCCATCTGCATTAAACATTTAAAGCAGTATCATACTGTTTATAAACAACCAAGGCTTCCCCCAAAGAATCCTGGGACATGTAGTTTGGTAAGGGTGCTAAGAATCATTTGGAGACCCCATTTCCCTCCCAGAACTACATTTCCCAGAGTTCCATGGGGTTGATTGTTAAACCACTCTGGGAATGGCAGCCCTGTGAGGGGAACAGGGTTCTCCCACGACTCTCAGTTCTCTTAATAGGAGGACTCCCTTGCTCAGCGCCTGAGGGCCCCAGTCCTGCTACTCACCACCTGGCCTAGGGCAGGGCCTGATGGGCTCTATAAAGGACTGCTGCCGCTGCTGGGCAGAGGGCTCCATTTTGTTTTGTATTTGTTTAAATTGCTGTTATTTTTTACATATGTCATTTTAAACCTTGATATTAATGCTGTATTCTTAATTTTAGATTTTGATTTATGCGGAAATTGTTTCCCATTTGGTTGTGTATTTTGTTGATGTGGTTTATTTATTGTTTATGACTTTTGTAATTATGTAAATCTTGTCATGCTGTAAGCCGCCTTGAGCATTGTTTTTTCAACTGTGGAAAGGCGGCATACAAATAAAAAATGATGATGATTAATAGGCCAGTGGCCAATGTAGACCAGCATTCTGTTCTCACATTGGCCAACCAGGCGCCTGGAGGAAGCCTTCAAGCAAGGCATGTATGCAACAGCACTCTGCCCACCTGTGACTTCCAGCTACCGGTATCTCCTCTGACAGCAGAGGCAGAACATTTTCCTAAAGGTCCTGCTGCAAAGGGTTGGCACAGAGGGTCAAAAGTGTTAGAATTCCTGCTCCATGATTGCAGTCATGGGACTTTTGTCTATCACATGACGGTATATGTTTTGACTCCACAGAGTGGAAAGTGACGGAGACAGGATGTTTGTGTTGCTGTGTTCCGTGAAGTGGGACTATTGTCCTTTGTTCTTTCTCTCTTTGCTGTCTGATGCTAGAGAGAGAGGGAGCCATGTTGCAGTGCTCCGTGTGTGTTTATATGTAAATAAAGTAGATTAGCCAAAATGCTGAGTTGCTGAGGTCTGTCACGCATGATGCGCAAACTCTGCGGATCCCTAAGTGTACCGGTGTCGGTTAGCATCGGTGGCTGTGATGTTCGGGCTGAAGAAAGCCTTTGAAGCTCCTGAACGATCGACTAGGAGGGAGAGAACATGCCAGTCGGGCATGTGTCTCTTCCAGGGTTCTACTCGAGTGTAGGCCGAACTCCTGACAAAAAGGTGTATAATACTGAGCCGAAGGAATGTGCTAGCTGTTGAAGTGCCACAGCTCTTGTCTTGTTTTTGCTGCAACAGACTAACACAGCTATGCCTCTGGAAATTGTTGTTATTATGGGATGGGCGAATTAGTGTACTAACCTGAGATTCAGGGAACTGACAGCGAGGAGGGTTCACCGTGAAGAGCAGCTCCTCCTGCAAATGTTGCCACTTGTCCCCTGCTTGGTCCTTGGGAATCAGACCAAGGGACTCACTTCCAGAGCTGGGTGCCTCGTGACTAGATCGGCGCATCAGACTGCTATGAGATAAAATAATCGAGAGAAAAACCAACGGCTCTCAGTATAATACTGTTTACAACACAGTCTGGTTTACTTAACCTGCTCAAAGAGAGGAAGTATCCAAAATCTGGGCTTTCACTAAAGCTGACAACCTGAACCCAAATATATTTATTTGATTTCTTACACATCCTATACCCTAAGGTCACAGAGCAGGTTATCGCAACAAAATATACCATTATAAAAGCCATAAATCAATGAAAATGTATATATATATAAAAAAACTATTGAAAACAGCTCCATTTATTTATTTATTGTATGTACATCCACCTTCTTTCCTCCAGGAGTTCAGGGCGGTTTATGTTGTCCTCCTCCCTTGTGAGGTATGTTGTGATGGACTACAACACCCATCATCCACGGCCAGCTTAGCCCAATGGCAAAGGATCATGGGAGTTATAGTCTACCCATATCTGAGGGCCCAAGGTTGAAGAACACTGGTCTACACTGACAGGCAGTGATTATCCAGGTTTTCAGGCAAGGGGTCTCTCCCAGCCCCAACTGGGGATTGCTGGGGATTCAATTTGGGATTGACCTATCTTCTCACAACACAACTCTATGTGTCTTTGCCCAAAAGCAGTTTCCTTGCAAACTTGGGGAGTGTGTTGTTGTTTTTTTGTACCTTGCTTGCAATTCCAGAGTTTTGCCATCCCCAGATTGCGGCTGCATCTTCTCCATGTACACGTCAATGAAGTCAACAAGACTGTTTTGTTCTGACAGCTGCAGCAGCAGCTCCTGCAAGTGAGGAAGAGAAACAGAGGAAAACTCAAAACGTGGAAAAAAAATGGGTTTTCTGAAAGCGATGTCTTGCCCCCTTTCACTGTCTTGGTGGCAGGAGCAGTATGGCTCAGACTGGGAGCCCTGAGGGTAGGGGACTGGTTTCCTCCTTTGCTAGGATTTCTAGACAGAGAAGGAAGCTGAATACAGTTGCTGTTGTTAATCCTGATGATAACAACAGCCTCATACTGACTCCCTTCACCAGCAGGCCCCATGGCTGGTTACAACAACCTAATGTTAAAAATTACAGTCACTGGACTAGGGCATGCCCTGAAAACACACACCTCAGGTGTTAAAAGGCCAGGTGTGTCTTCAGCATTCGCCAAAAGCTGCATAGTGAAGATGCCAGACATGTCTCTTGTGGTGAGGGCACTCCACAATTTTGGGGTGCCAAAGAGAATTCTCTCTTCTTGGCCACCCACCGAATTTCTGAGGGAGATAGAACTCCCAAGAGCATGGGTAGGCAAACTAAGGCCTGGGGGCAGGATCCGGCCCAATTACCTTCTAAATCCGGCCCGCGGACGGTCCGGGAATCAGCGTGTCTTTACATGAGTAGAATGTGTCCTTTTATTTAAAATGCATCTCTGGGTTATTTGTGGGGCCTGCCTGGTGTTTCTACATGAGTAGAATGTGTGCTTTTATTTAAAACGCATCTCTGGGTTATTTTGGAGGCATAGGAATTTGTTAATTTCCCCCCCAAAATATAGTCCGGCCCCCCACAAGGTCTAACAGTGGATTGGCCCCCTGCTGAAACAGTTTGCTGACCCCTGCCCAAGAGGGCCCCCTCTTTACCAAACTTAACAGTGTATTTCAGCCTCGGTAAAAGAGGAATGTTTTTAAATTCCTCCTGAAAGTCAGTACAGTGGTACCTCGGGTTAAGTACTTAATTCATTCTGGAGGTTTGTTCTTAACCTAAAACTGTTCTTAACCTGAAGCATCACTTTAGCTAATGGGACCTCCTGCTGCCGCTGCGCCGCCGGAGCACAATTTCTGTTCTCATCCTGAAGCAAAGTTTGGATTTGGATTTGGATTTGATATCCCGCTTTATCACTACCCGAAGGAGTCTCAAAGCGGCTAACATTCTCCTTTCCCTTCCTCCCCCACAACAAACACTCTGTGAAGTGAGTGGGGCTGAGAGACTTCAGAGAAGTGTGACTGGCCCAAGGTCACCCAGCAGCTGCATGTGGAAGAGCGGGGAATCGAACCCGGTTCACCAGATTACGAGTCTATCGCTCTTTTTTTTTATAAGATATTTATTAGCATTTTCACAAGTTTTATAAAACATAAAAATCACACAAAAAAGACACAAAAAAGAAAATCAAAAATACATACAAAAAATCAGAAAACAAACAAAAACCACATGTATAACTTCATTCCCTTATATTCGTGAAAATTGCTTTCCCGACCTCCTCATACCTCTCCTTACTGCATTCCATTCTCTAATTAATTCTCTTCAACAAATCCTTCCCTTAATTTTGGTTAAATTTTTTAAACTTTCTTTTCATCGCTCTTAACCACTACACCACACTGGCTCTCCTTCTTCTTAACCTGAAGCACTTAGCAGAGTTTGTAACCTGAAGTGTCTGTAACCTGAAGCTTATGTAACCCGAGGTACCACTGTAATGAGGTTGACAGATGCCCCTCGCTAGGAAGAGAATTGCATAAATGGGGAACAGCCACCGGAAAGGCCCTGTCCTGTTTCAACACCAACTGGTGCAACCACCAACAAGGCCTCATCTGCTGAGCACCGGACCCAAGATGGTTGATACTGGGAGAAGGCGCTTGTTTAGGCACTTACGTGTGAGATGTACATGAGAGGCGTTAAATTAAATAAGGCAGAACAATAGACAGCAAAACTATCTTGCTGTGTTGTGGAGGAGGGGGAACGGGAGCCGATTTACCTGCTGCTGCTCTAAACCATTCTGCCTGCTGAAGAGAGGCTGGTCCAAGGTAAGAAGCGGGAATGTATCAGAGAGGTCAAAATAAAAGGGCTGAGGGAGCTCCTCAGAGGTATTTTCCTCAGGGATGATCTGTAGAGAGAGGCACACAGGTCAAAGGATAAGACTGCAGTGATAGAAAGGTGAAGGACGGTGGGAGCGCCTTAACATAGTTTTTTAATGCTAAATTTTGAACTCGGCCACAGATTCCCTGAGCACAAATAATGACAATTTATATACCACTTACAGATGTTTTGGGTGGGGAATCTCTAAGTGGTTTACAACCTCAAAGTCATAAAGATCCAAATACCAAATAAAAATAAAATCAAATAATCAACATAGAAAAACTCCATGTTATAAAATATCACACAACTGTCAGCATCCTTCAGGGATCGAGATGCCAGCTGGGCTAGCCCCCAGCTGGATCATGCCCTTCCAGCCGTGACGATCCCCCAATCTCTGGTGCGACGTAAATCAGCGACTCAGACTTCAAAAGCCTGAGCACGCTATATTAGCAGAAAATACTGCGCAAACAGAACAGGCGTGAGGCTTGTGGAAACATACTAACAGCTAAAGATTTATTCAGCATAAATCAGGACAAAGAAAACATGTCGTCTCCCTTTCTTCTCCTCAGAGAGACAGTAAAAAGCAAAAGCTATACACACAAGGGAAGTTCCCAGCAAGCTGTGCTGGTATGTAAACAGACATGTGACACGTAACAATCCCATGTCTGCTCCTTAAGGTGGAATGGAATTTTCCAACACTAACAAGGAGGCTGCATTGTTTGGAATCCTGACTAGTTAGGCTTCCAGACTGGCAACCCAAAGCGACTTAAAACCAACCAAACAGACACAGGGGGCTTCACCTTCCAATCTGAGAAAGGCCACATGCAACACGACAGTGTAGGACAGGATTCTTCACCCCGCCCTCTGCTCACAAGATTTAGAATTGTGTTAACAAACTGATTGCACAAATAGAGAGGTCTCCTGCAGCTGCTCAAAGGGGTTTGAGACTTCTCCTTGCAACAAGAAGTGGCAACGCGGGCTGCTCCTGTTCCGTGTGCCTCCTAGCCAGTCAGCCATGCCCCTTTGCAGAATACTCCGTTCCAACAGGTATACAGTGGTACCTCAGGTTAAGTACCGTATTTTTTGCTCTATAAGACTCACTTTTTCCCTCCTAAAAAGGGGAAATGTGTGTACGTCTTATGGAGCGAATGCAGGCTGCGCAGCTATCCCAGAAGCCAGAACAGCAAGAGGGATCGCTACTTTCGCTGCGCAGTGATCCCTCTTGTTGTTCCGGCTTCTGAGATTCTTTTTCTTGTTTTCCTCCTCCAAAAACTAGGTGCGTCTTATGGTCTGGTGCGTCTTATAGAGCGAAAAATATGGCACTTACTTTGTTCCGGAGGTCCGTACTTAACCTGAAACTGTTCTTAACCTGAAGCACCACTTTAGCTAATGGGGCTCCTGCTGCCGCCACGCCGCCAGAGCACGATTTCTGTTCTCATCCTGAAGCAAAGTTCATAACCTGAAGCACTATTTATGGGTTAGCAGAGCCTATAACCTGAAGCGTATGTAACCTGAAGCATATGTAACCTGAGGAACCACTGTATAGTAAGACTGATATGAAAGCTTGCAAACTGCAGCATGCACATGCCCTGGCATCGCCACATGCGCACAACATCGACTCTCACAGTGGCGGTTTCGTTTTACCTGCTCTTCTGTGCTCTTCCCTTGGAGCATGCCCTGCACTCTTTTCAAGTTGCATTTCACATCTCTCAGCTTCGAAGACAGGCTCTCTGCCTCCTGATGGATGCCAGGGCCCTCACCGGTGTGCCTGTCTTTGCAGTCCTCCAATAGGCGCGCCACTTTCTGTTCAATCTCTGATAAGATAGCCTGGAAAGTCAAGCAGTTAATCATTCTTTTTTCTTTTTCTTTTTAATCACTGCGAAGTTTACTTACTGAAAACACCCTAAGCTCATATTCTGTATCAGGGCAAAGGCTGGAATGTTTGGGAGGGTGAATCCAGACTCATTTTTCCTTCTCCCTTGGGACAAAATCATGTATGTATTTGTGGTGGGTGTCAGAACAGATACTTGCAAACTGCTCTGCAGCAACTTCAACACCCCTGTGGTCTTGTGGAAGACTAACCCTGTTAGACCATTGCAGCAAACAAACATCAGCAGAGGCCCGGAGCGCCACAAAAGTTAATGCCTTAATAACTCTGTGTGCGTTTTCAAAGGTGCTCCAGGTCTTTGTTGCTTTTCCTGTAATCTCTGGCGCAACCAGATACCTTTTTGCCCTAAGCAAGCCCAAACCTAATTAAGTCGGCATTCAGCCTTCCCATCCCATCTGATTATTCCGAACTGCAGGCTAGGATTTTGCATTTCATTTATCTTTTTCTTTCTCCCTGCCCACCCCCCCACACACTTTATGTTATTAGCTTAACATACAGACAACTCATGAGTCCTCCTGATTAAATCTGAAAGCTTGCTTACTACTTTCACCCTACTGTTCATTTTGCAGGGGTTTTTTTTTTTCTATTCCTCTTTCCTTTAATGGTCCAGTGCAGTTTTCTCACTTTTAAGCCTGCGTATGCTTCTATTGATGTTCACTCTCTCTTGCTTAAATGTTTGTTGCACATTGCCCTGAGCTACTTTGGAAAAAGGGTGATTCTTAAATAGCCTAAACTAGAGGTTTTCTGCCTTTTGGGGTTCACAGCTCCCTTGACGAATTACATTCTTTTCTGCGGCACCCCTGTGGGGCTCAGGAGCCCAGTTATGTCACCCCTTGCCAGCAGCTGGCACCCCTCACCTTCATCTCTTCTCCCCTCTCCTTGGGAGTCCTCCAGGCAGCTGCTGCTGCCGCTCCTGGTCCCTGAGCTGCACCCCACCCCAGAATTCTCTGGGCGAAATAATGAATGTGGTATGTGCATGTACAGTGGTGACCCGCAAGACGAACGCCTCACAAGACGGAAAACCCACTAGACGAAAGGGTTTTCCGTTTTGGAGGCGCTTCGCAAAACGAATTTCCCTATGGGCTTCCTTCGCAAGACGAAAGCCCATAGGGAAATCTCCGGGACAGCGGGGAAGGCTGCTCCGAAGGCTGGCAGCGGGAGGAGGTCTCTCCGCCCCACCGGCAGCCTTCGGAAGGCTGCTCCAAAGGCTGGCGGCAGGAGGAGGATTTTCCTTCCCACCGCCAACATTCAGAATGCTGTTCTGAATGTTGGCGGTGGGGAGGAAAAACCCTCCTCCCACCGCAAGCCCCGGGAACAGAGGAGAAGCGCTGCGCGCCTTCCCCTCTGTTCCCGTACCTGTCCTGAAGGCTTGCGGTGGGGAGAAAAGCCCTTCTCCGCACCGCCAGCCTGGCAAGCGGTCTCCATAGGAACGCATTAATTTATTTTCAATGCATTCCTATGGGAAACCGTGCTTCGCAAGACGAAAAACTCGCAAGAAGAAAAAACTTGCGGAACGAATTAATTTCGTCTTGCGAGGCAACACTGTACACAGTCCCTGTCCTCCAAGCAGCTCAGCACATCTATCACCTAGAGAGGGACAGGATCCATGGCATGGGAGCACATATCTGGCCCCTCACTGGAACCAGAAATGCACTTTCCAGAAATGTTGCAGAAACCCGCTCTCCATCCTTCTTTTGGCAGCTTTACAATCCTGGAGATGAATTAGGAATGGGCTTGTTTTTTAAATTGGTTTCCGTATGGAGCACATCATGCTTTAATTATTTGCAGCTGAGTCAGGTGAAGTCGGGTTTCGTTTTAGAGAGTTTATTGGTCATGCAAACATGATTTGTACATCTGAAATGTTAGGAACTCCTGCGGCCTAAGGAGAGGTGTGCATTCTCTACTGCGCACTGGAAGAAGAACCCCCACGCTTAACTTTAGCAGTGACTTGGTTTAAATTTTCCTCCAAGAAAAACTGCATGCTGCTACTGGTATGAATGTCTGTGCAAATTATTCTGTTCTAAGCATTGGGGGTGGGTGCATATTAAGATATGCAAGGTATTATTATTATTATTATTATTATTATTATTATTATTAAATTTTCTATACCACCCTTTATCCAAAGCTCACAGGGAATTTTACAATATAAAAAGGGCATGATAGTCCTGCTGCACATCACTAGAAACCCTGCTGGCTTTGGGAGATTTCATTAGGCACTGTCCATGCAGTCTAAAGCAATATGGACTAGAAACTTGGCGGTGGTTTAAAACAAAAGTTGGGATTCTTGGGATGTGAATGCTCTGTCTTCATGATCCTTCCCAGCAGGTGTTGCAAGCCAGCACTGGAGGTGGGGGGATGCAGCAATTAACTGGCCAGCAGCGCTCTGCAAATGCTGGCCATTCGGCAGCACTGTGTCTGCACGATGCCGACCTTTGTCTCCAAACTAAACACAAAACAAATCATTGATAAGAACTTGGTGCCCCCTTCCCCTTGGCTGCTGCAGAATGGCATTTCATCCACCACCAGTCCTTTCCAATGCCAAGCTTGCCAGCTAACATGAATATACAAGGGAGTAGGAGGCCTTTGCAGGGAAAAAGCAGTATGGGGAGTAATTAGCCACCCTCCAGTCTCCCGTCGCTGCAAGAAGCTGTTTCCCTTCAAATCTGGGCTGCTTTCCAATCTCAGAGCCCGGCTGGAGGGAAAACTGGCGGGAGAGAGAGGGCTTATAGGAGGAAATGCACATATATGTCCCTGGCTGGTGTGTCTCTCCTGTTCTGGCCCTGCATTCACTTGTGGTTGGGTAACATAGCCTGTATTTGCAGGTAACTCCTAGGGCCTGCCTAGGTTTGGCAGACAAGAAGCCAGTTGAGAACATGGGGGGAAGCGCCCTTCTCTGTGTGCCCCTATAAGAAATCCAGCCAGTCCCTGTTTACTGCAGCAGCGTCACACACACACAAAAAGAGCCAGAAGCAGGAACGACGAGGCTGCAGGCATTATGTAGGCGCACTGAAATGAGAGGCAAAGGTGATTGGCTTACGAAACTGCAACAGTGACCTTTGGCCCGCTCAGCTCAGCTTACCTGGCACGCAGCTAGAC
Source organism: Podarcis muralis (assembly GCF_964188315.1). NCBI lineage: Eukaryota > Metazoa > Chordata > Lepidosauria > Squamata > Lacertidae > Podarcis > Podarcis muralis. The sequence continues at coordinate 10,845,253 of NC_135655.1, read as the reverse complement.
GCTGCTCCACTGTCTGTTGCATTTGGCGGGTCTGGCCTCCTGATCCCAGGGACTCTTTCGTTTGGTCTAGCCACCGTTCCAGCTCAGCAATTTGTGCCTGCCACACATGGAGGAGCCGGGCAAGCTCTGAGTCAGGCCTACCGGCACCCACAGGCTCCTCTGAATCTCCCAATAAGCACTCAGCAGTGTTTGTGACTCGACTGGAGGAGGCTTTGCCCTGTGGGGAAGAAAAGCCAAAGTCTGGAAGATCTGCGAGCCTGAAAAATAGCTAACGTGCTCTCGGAAAGCAGAGCAGGAGCCGGGCAGATTAGGGGAGAAAGGAAAGGAAAAGTAAGCCCAGGTGCCAGCTGAGAGTCCCGTGATCTGGTGCAACAGGTTTCTTAGCAGCCGATTTGCATTTGCACAGGTAGAGCTCAGCTCGCACAGGAAGTCTGATGACTCACAGTTCATTAGGTGGCTATCCCGGAGGGACACACACACACACCAGAAGTGTTTTTCTGGTGCGTGCGGTTAAGATTCTACGCTCTGCACTTCAAAGCTGGCTTAAATGCCAGCGTATGATTTCTTTGCACTGCTTTTGAGGTTTAGTATAAATAAGGATTGGGGCTAAAATAAAAACAATTAAAATTAGGAAGGAAGGAAGGAAGGGAGGGAGGGAGGGAGGGAGGGAGGAATATTTTCAGCTCTGCAACTATAGAGATAGGACTGATTTATTCCAGGTGGTGTCAAACTACAAATAAAATGCAAACAAAAGCCAATTTCTCCTCCATCCCTAACCTGATGGCAATATCCTTCTTCACTGCTGTTTCCCAGCAACAAGTTCTTACAGTGCACCCTTACATATGTCTACTTATGTCTCAGTGAGTTCAGTGAGGGTACAGGATTGCAGCATCAGAGCTCTGAGGACTCCGATGCATAGAACCGCCATGAATTTATCGGATCCTCTTTTTAAACCACCTGAGCTAGAGGCAATCGCCACATCTAAACTGTGGAACTCCCTTCCCTCAGAGGTGTGTCTTGACACCTTCACTGGACAACTTTTAACGAATGCACTTTGCCCTGGCTTTTCACACTTGAGAGGTCTCCTTCTCTAATTTTAAGTGGCTCAGAACTGCTTTTACTGTTGTGTAATAGTGTGCTTTAATATTGAAAATTTGTTTGAATCATTCTAACCCACCCTGGGAACTTAGGTGAAGAGCAGGAAATAGATTGTAACCGTAATAATAATAATATCCTGCGAACAGCAAATTCCATAAGGAAACTACGTGGTGTGTGAAGAACAAATTCCCTTTTGTCTGTCCTAAAGCACTCACCATTAAGGCTTGAAAGACAGAGAAAAAAGTTGTCCCTATTCACTTTCGACAGTGTATAAACCTGCAGCATGTTTCCCCTCGCTTGTCTTTTTCCTAAACTAAAAATATAGATTAACCTTTGATGGGATGTTATGTAGAGAATCTACATTTCGGCATGATGGATTATTGTATAGGCTTTCTCTCTAATCCAGCCTTCCCTAACCTGATGGCCTCCGGATATTTTGGATCACAGCTCCCATCAGCCATAGCCAGCATGGCCAGTGGTCAGGGATGATGGGAGTCGTAGTCCAAAGCAGCTGGCAGGCAAGGGATTGGGGACATTGGCTTAAATCCTATGACCGTACGTACACTGCACAATGCAGCCTATCTGCCTCCAGGTTCTTTCATTTCATTTTTCATTTCGATTTGCTGGTATAACAGGTAATCTGATCGTGATATTTTCAACAGCAATTTTCTGGTAACAATCTGATAGCTTTAATGGACCCAAAGTTAGCACACCTACCCTGCTATGACTTGCAAGAGCCTCACCACTTCTTGCTTTTTGCGGAGACAAAGAAATTAACTGCTGGTCAGGCTCCTCAGCATCCACAGCCTGCAAAGAAAAGCAGAGATGAAGAAATGTTTTTTTCTTTGATGGTGTCTCGGGGTACCTTTTTAAAGCCTGAGAGCCACATTCCCTTGTAGGCAACTTTCTGGGGGTGCCATGTGCCAATGGTGAGCAGAGCAAGAAGCAGAACTGGGGAGACTCTAAACTTTGCACAAGAAGCTACATTCCAGTTGTGCAAAAGACGAGTGTTTCATCACACTTCCCAACGAGGCAGAAGCCTTCTAGGAAGGAACAGCTCCTTTTCTGTTTCATCCCAAACCTGTAAACTATTATTTGCAGTGTTAGAACAGGCCAGGATATTTAGCTATTGTTTGATGTTCACTAGGTATTCAGGCTTGTTGCAAATGTGCTAACCACAGTTTCCCAGTTTGTGTGATACAAGAAACTATGGTTAGCGGGAAACCTTTCGGCTTGTTTCCTTGCTTGCAAAACGGAAGGAACAGAGGGGCTATGCGCATGGCCAAAAGGCTCATCCATAAGTTGGCTTACAAAGTCATAAACAGTCTTCTTGGATCAGCATTGTTCTCACTTTGAATGGGCAAAGACTTACACGTCCTTTCACCAAATTGCCCCCCTGCCAAACTGACGAAAGAACCAACTTTTTTTCAATCACTTCACATCCTTTCATAGAAACACACCGCTCCCCACAAACTTGCCAAAAGAGGCGGCACTCTCCATTGCTCATGAAAGCTTTCACAAAAAGCTCCTGTTTTTAAGCTCTGAGCTATATGTGATGCATTCATAAAAACAATGGAAACAAAATCTCCTTAAATATATTTAGGACAATTCAGCAGCTCCTGTGATAACTAAAATGGGTGTTCTAGTACACAGTAAAGAATTTGCCACCAAACTCTGTGAAGCAATGAGTCACTCTTTGAGGAATTAATCCAACCAATTCTGCATTATACTCACTTCATTGTGGAATGAAATGTCCTCAGCTTCTTCGACCAAGGAAGGCAGAAGAGACAGTGACCCTCGCTTTTTCGGCTAAAATGTACACACACAGATACAGCCCAGTTATTTGTAGTTGCGAAAAGGACTTTTCATTTAAGTCCTCCTCAAAGTTCAATGTCCAGCCAGTTTCTCATGAGTGTAAAGCTCCAATTAATCCAGGCAAATTAACAGGGCCTGAGCCAACCAAAAGTTAAAGCGCTTTTAAATCCCATAGATTTCAACGGGATTTAAAATTGCATCTACCTTTCAAAGTCAACAGACCTTAAATAAAGTACGCTGGATCAATGCCCAGTGCGAAAGAACACAGTCTCAACAACTCTGATTAGTGCCAAACCATCTAGCAATGTGGTTTATTTGCACAAGCTTCCCTCAACCTAGAGCCCAACAAATGTTTTGGACTACAACTCCCAAGAGGCTCCACCAGTGTTGGCATTCCACCATCTCCTGAAGAAAACACCTGCTTAGGCAAGCATTTCCTTGAAGTGAACTTCTGGTTTTATTGTTTTGTACCCTTTTAAACCACAGAGCCTAGGACCTGCCGATCAGAAGGTCGGCGATTCGAATCCCTGCAACAGGGTGAGCTCCTGTTGCTCGGTCCCAGCTCCTGCCAACCTAGCAGTTCGAAATCACGTCAAAGTGCAAGTAGATAAGTAGGTACTGCTCCGGCGGGAAGGTAAACGGTGTTTCTGTGCGCTGCTCTAGTTCGCCAGAAGCGGTTTAGTCATGCTGGTCACATGACCCGGAAGCTGTACGCCGGCTCCCTCGGCCAATAAAGTGAGATGAGCGCCGCAACCCCAGAGTCGGCCACGACTGGACCTAATGGTCAGGGGTCCCTTTACCTTTACCCTTTTAAAACTGCTTTTGTGGTCATGCTTTTTCATTGTTGTATATTTTGTAAATTTAGCGCATGTTTCAATTACGGATGTTTTTGATGCCCCAATGAAATCGCTACTGTGTATTTTAATTATGCATTGATTTTATACTTGGAAACCACTTAGAAGTCATTTTGGCATGTAAGTGACATACTGTAATAATTAACAAGAATAATAGCTGGAGGCGAGGAGAGTTGTAGTTCAAAGTATCTGGAAGGCGGGTTTATATCGGTTCTCTTACACAAAAACCCCACAAACTAATTTCAATTTCGGATTTGTTTATATGCGTTCCAGGGGTAAATGAGAGACCGAGGTGATCTGAAAGACCTCTGCTAACCAACCCTGCCATTCACTTTCCCATCCCAGTGTAATAAACCAATAATAAACAAATGCTGTTACGAACCATGAATGACCCATGACAATCAAAGGGAGTTGGGTGGGGTGGGAAAACCAGCTGGCTGGTTGCCTTAGGATGGGGTGGGGGAAAAACCTTTTGGGGCCAGTGGACCAAATCGCTATCTGGTCCCATCCCTGCAGGCCAACTATGGCAGGTGGGTCAACCCACCTGCCAGTCACCGGATGTCATGATGCTGTTAGGTGATTGACAGGTGAGCTGTCCCACCAACAAGGTCCCTTGTGCAGTGCTTCCTAAGTACCCAACAGTCCCAGTACTAGAGACTTATGATCTTAACTGGCAGGGCATGTGAGCAGGGCCTAGAGAAAACAGGCCTGTGGGCCAAATTTGGCCCACAGGTGAGAGCTTCCCCAGCCCTGCCTTAGGATAACCACCACTGATAACAACTTCCACCTTGTAATCATGTAAAACAAGCATTTTTGTTTTATTTGCATTTTTAATACAGTGGTACCTCAGGTTACAGAAGCTTCAGGTTACAGACTCCGCTAACCCAGAAATAGTGCTTAAGGTTAAGAACTTTGCTTTAGGATGAGAACAGAAATCGTGCTCCAGCGGCATGACAGCAGCGGGAGGTCCCATTAGCTAAAGTGGTGCTTCAGGTTAAGAACAGTTTCAGGTTAAGTACGGACCTCCAGAATGAATTAAGTACTTAACCTGAGGTACCACTGTACAGAGGCAAATATATCTTTCTCTCACATTCCCTTCCGTCCACCCCCCAGTTGTACAGCTTCCATACCAATCTCAACGTACAACTAAATACCTGGTGACTCCCCTTTTCACACTTTTCCTGGTTTCTTTATTGTTCTATTAAATCGGGTATTCCAAATTTTTAATCTTCGAATTTCTTCTGCTGTTAAATTCTATTAGCTCCAAATCTGCTGGTTTTACTCAAGACCTGCTAGGTTATTTACTTGTTTATACTGGTTCTTAAAATATTTGAAAAACATTTTCCAACCCTCCTTACATTCTTTATTGTCCTTTTCTCTTTCCCTGTTCGTTATGCCTGCCAATTCAGCATATTCAAGCATTTTAAATTGCTACTCTTTCTTGGTTCTCGTTCTCATCCTTTGTGCCAATAAGATTCTAGCAGCAATGGTGGCATATAATAATTTTTTGTTCTGTTTTGTAGGGACTTCTGTTGTTACCATTCCCAAAAGGAATGCCTCGGGCTTTTTTGGGAAGGTTTATCTGAATACATTTTTCTAATTAATTGTAAATTACTTCCCAGAATTCCCTGATTACTTTACAGGACCTCATGTGGGAAAAGGATCCCTCTACTTCATTGCATTTTCAACATTTACCTTTTCTCTTTTTAAAAACATTTTCGCTAGTCTGGCAGTGGTTAAATACCATCAGTGGGCCATTTTCATCATATCTTCCTTTAATGCGTAACACACCGTAAAATTCATATTTACCATCCGTAAATTCTCCCAAAGCTCATACTCAACGTTACGACCCACATCCTGTGCCCACTAAGTCATACTTGATTTCACAAATTCCTCTTTTGTATCCCACTCTATAGAAGCAGTTTGTACATTTTTGATAATGCTTTTACTTTACTGTATCAAATAAATCCCTTGTGAATTGGGATTTTTGTTCTGTAAATCCAATTTGTTTATCCATCTCAAAGAGTTTGTTAATCTGATGTATCTGTAACATTTTGTTTCCTTTCTGAGTTCACAGTTGCAACGTATAAAACTATCAATACCTTTTTTGAGTAGCATGGAAACAACTGAAAAATAGAAACAGATAGCTCAGCAGCGAATTTCCACAATATTGAAGCCTGGAACTACAGGTGTACCTTGGTTTTCAAACAGCTTAGTTCTCAAAAGTATTGGCTCCCGAATGCCACAAACCCAGAAGTGAGTGTTCTGGTTTGCAAACTATTTTTGGAAGGCAAACATCTGACGGGGCTTCCGATTGGCTGCGGGAGCTTCCTGCAGCGAATCAGAAGCCACTCTTTGGTTTCTGAACGTTTTGGAAGTCCGTTCGACTTCCGAGGTACGACTGTATAACCCACATGATTAAGAATGATGGCTCCGTTCCACCTCAAGGATGCCTCTGAATACCATTTGCTGGGAACGTACAAGTGAGACTAGCACCCATGCCTTGCTTAGAGGCTTCCCAGAAGAGGCACCAGGTCGACTAATTTGAGAACAAGGTGGTGGACTGGATGGACCACTGGCCAGATCCAGCAGCCTTCCTACATCCTTACCACCAGATCTATCTTCATGTTTATGTTTGGTTCTTCCCCAGTTCCCTGCATCATACACTTCCCCAACATCTTCCATCTAATGACGTGGAGCTGAGGGAGGAGAAACGTACAAACTAATGGCCCTTAATACAAGCTACAATGGAGCTGGGGATATACACAACACAAAGACGCCATTTTGTGTGGCAGATGGACTTGAAACTCTGGTAAGAAGCGGCTCCGGCCTAAAATAACCAGTATCTAGAAGGGCTTTCTCATTTCTCTGAACATACTCCTACAAAACCGCTTGAAGAAGAAGAGTTTGGATTTGATATCCTGCTTTATCACTACCCTAAGGAGTCTCAAAGCATCTAACAATCTCCTTTCCCTTCCTCCCCCACAACAAACACTCTGTGAGGTGAGTGGGGCTGAGAGACTTCAGAGAAGTGTGACTGGCCCAAAGTGACCCAGCAGCTGTGTGTGGAGGAGCAGGGAAGCGAACCCAGTTCACCAGATTACGAGTCTACCACTCTTCACCACCACACCACACTGGATCGGTATCCACTTACCTGCCAATCAGCACCAGCTCCATGTTCTTCCGGTTCCGGGGATTCCAAAATGTCCTCCTCTAGTTCAGGCTGCTCTGGCCTCTGGTGTAGCTCCACCAAGGAATTCTTCATCCTCGTAAGAATGTCCTCCTTCCTCTGGCAAAGGAGGGAGATCCGCTGCTTTACGTCTTCCATCTCCTCGCCCTAAGGAACAACGATGCTCAGATGTGACATTTTTTCCACGGGGGTGGGGAGGGGAAGCGCAAAAACGGAAGGAAACAGCAAAGAGTTTATGGCATCTTACTGGAGCCCGATCTCCGCGGTTCCCACTGGCTCTCTTTCTTACGCGGAAGTAGCGCCCCATTGCTGCTGAAAACCAGAGCAAAGGCCTCAGCATGAAAACAAGAGCCTTCTGGATGCGTCTTCGACCGGCCATGGCTTGCCAGGCAATGTGGAGCTTCAGTAAAGAGCACCACTCTGGGTGGCAAATGGGCATGTGAGGCTTGTGGGAGCAGAATTCCTGGAGGGTGAATGCTCTGGAGTTCTTCCTTTGACAGGCTCAGTCACTAATCTAGATAGGTCAACTATACTACACTAGCACTTCCTGAAAGTCCAGAAGGTTGTTTTAAAAAACAACAACATTTCCCTCCTATTCCAAGTGGCACAAAACCAGGAATTAAGGAATTAAGAGGTCTGTGTAGTTTTTACACAAGAAGCCGGAAAACACCCCAAGAAAATGCAAGCAGGGCATCCTTCCCTGTCTCTGCTTCTCTGTTCCTGTGTCCTCACTGAACAGATTATTTGTATGTAGGAAGGAATCTTCCTAACCACCAGGCAATTATGCAATTTAATTAGGGCTTTAGACTAGTATATACATTGCAGTAGGTGCGAAATGTGACACTGTTACTAATGTTGCTGTAATTTGGAGAGCCGAAAGGTGTTAGCATAGTTGCATGGCCTAGTCATTTCCTTGCTTTTCCACCTATATACAGTGGTGCCTCGCAAGACAAAAAACTCGCTAGACGAAAGGGTTTTTTGTTTTTTGAGCTGCTTCGCAAGAGGATTTTCCCTATGGGCTTGCTTCGCAAGACAGAAACGTCTTGCAAGTTTGTTTCCTTTTTCTTAACACCGTTAATACAGTTGCGACTTGAATTCAAGGAGCAACTCATAGAACGCGGTGTGGTAGCCTTTTTTGAGGTTTTTAAAGACTTTGGTGATTTTTGAAGCTTTTCCAAAACTTCCCCGACACCGTGCTTCGCAAGACGAAAAGAATCGCAAGACGACAAAACTCGCGGAACGAATTAATTTCGTCTTGCGAGGCACCACTGTACAGTGGTACCTTGGGTTACAGATGCTTCAGGTTACAGATGCTTCAGGTTACAGACACTTCTAACCCAGAAATAGTACCTCAGATTAAGAACTTTACTTCAGGAATGAGAACAGAAAACGCATGCCAGCGATGCAGCAGCAGCGGGAGGCTCCATTAGCTAAAGTGCTACCTCAGGTTAAGAACAGTTTCAGGTTAAGAACAGGCCTCCAGAACAAATTAAATTCTTAACCCGAGGTACCACTGTAGTAGACTCTCGTGTTCCCCTGTATCAAACTAATCCATTTGAGTCCCCATTTCTTCCTTAACAGCTCCCCTTCGGCTGCTCACACAGGAAGAAGAGTGTGCCACCCCACCACCTGGTATAATTCCAAATGGCTGCTACAGGCTTATTAAAGTTGGCATTGCATGGGCAGGAGGGCTTTTGGCACAGGGCATTCCCCACCTGAAGGGACGCGGGTGGCGCTGTGGGTAAAAGCCTCAGTGCCTAGAGCTTGCCGATCGAAAGGTCAGCGGTTCGAATCCCCGCGGCGGGGTGCGCTCCCGCTGCTCGGTCCCAGCGCCTGCCAACCTAGCAGTTCGAAAGCACCTCCGAGTGCAAGTAGATAAATAGGGACCGCTTACTAGCGGGAAGGTAAATGGCGTTTCCGTGTGCTGCGCTGGCTCGCCAGATGCAGCTTTGTCACGCTGGCCACGTGACCCGGAAGTGTCTTCGGACAGCGCTGGCCCCCGGCCTCTTGAGTGAGATGGGCGCACAACCCTAGAGTCTGTCAAGACTGGCCTGTACGGGCAGGGGTACCTTTACCTTTTATTCCCCACCTGACCAGCACTTCCCCTGCTGCTGTGCCCTTGCAGAATGGGATCCCGCTGTGTTGAACTCAGAGTGCAGCGGGCCCAATGCTTGCTAATGTAATATCCATGCATCTGAAGAAACTAAATTGTAAAACTGTTTTGTTTTGTTTTTTGTCTGAATCAAAATTCAAAAAATTCTGGGATCTGTAACAAAAAGCTGAAGCATGGAGTGTTCCTCCCACCAACCCAGAACCTCTTTCTGAAGATTCCATTCCGTTTCTCCCTTACATACTCAATTTTAGCTCCCTCCCTCAACTCTGCCAAGAGTCAATCATCATTCTGGACCCTTTTTACCTCCCTAAAAATGTGTTGTGTTCCTGAGAACTTCTGGTTTCCCCCTAAGCCTGTTTGTTGCTTCTCTTTCTCTGTGTGTGGTGACATTTTGGCTACATTAAGATCCACATTTTGAGAATGGGTATTAATATTTTTGTTGTTGTTGTTTAGTCGTTTAGTCGTGTCCGACTCTTTGTGATCCCATGGACCAGAGCACGCCAGGCACTCCTGTCTTCCACTGCCTCTGTTTGGTCAGATTCATATGCTATACAATGTGTACCAGAATACTAACCTAAGTGCAAGTGAATTCCAAGGAAACGACTTTCTCATAGTTTTAATTAGTGTTATAACCTTAAGTCCATTTTCAATGAAACTGTTTCGTCCTTTGCCAGTCCTCCCAAAGCCTTAAAAAGATTTCAGTTTAACACATTCATCTGTTTCAACTCACACACATGTTGTTATTTTAGCAGCTGCTAATAAGTTTGGGATCAAAAATCTATTCCAGTCTCCTAAGCTTCAAAAGAGAACGGCTGTTTCATTTGTCTACTTTTTAATAAAGAAAAGAAAAAGGGTATACAATTCGGCCATGTTTTCTATTTATCTCTGCATCATCTTTTCTGCAGCTGACTCCTCCAGTTGGAAAATTTCCAATTAGGAAATTTTCACCCCTTTCTGGAACCGCCCCTTCACACTGTTTACAGTTTTGAGCCTGAAATGCAATTAGCTTCTGGCAGGCTGGAGAAATGTAAAAACAATTAGCACTCTGGGTGGTTCCAGTTAATTTACGTGGCAGATGGAGAAGCGGGGAGGGAAGGACTCTGGAAAGAGGCAATGAACACACTGGAACACACCAGAGGAGGGATGATGAAAGGGTAGGCAACCTGTTGTCATTGGGACTACAACTCCCATCATCCCTGGCAACCAGCCATGCTGAATGAGGCTGATGGGAGTTTTAGATACTGCAGTTAAGTTCAGAGCACAGCAGGCCATAGCTGTCAATTTACAGATTTGAAAATAAGGGGCCAGCAGCCTTGAAAATAAGGGACCTGCAGCATCACCTGTTCCAGGCACTCCAGTCTTCCTGCCCTCCTGCAATCTGGTCAAACTCATCTGGTAGCTTCGAGAACACTGTCCAACCAACTTTGTAACCAGAGGTTCAACTGAATAGAATCTGAATCACATGCACCACAAGGCCTATGCAGCCTCAACTTAAGATGGCTCCCCGGCCTGGCTTTGCACTGCAAAGTTTGCAGCAGCACATGCAACAAAATGGCGTCCAGCATTCAAAAACCCCCTCAGCTTGCATTAACTAGCCACACACAAGGCATGCAAGCTCCACCCCCCAGTCGTTCTTAGACTTCTTACTGGGTGAGCAACACAGCCAAGCAACACAGTTGGAGCCTCCCTCCTCCCTGGCTGGCAGGGAGGGAGGGAGAGGAGCTGCTTCCTTTGAAATTTAAGGGACATCATTTAAGGGACATCCATCAATAAGGGACAGCAGCGGGACATGGCGCTGGAATAAGGGACTGTCCCTTCAAATAAGGGACACTTGGCAGCTATGCAGCAGGCATCCAGCACAGATGGAGGAGGGAGGGATGCAAACCTCACCTCTGGGTAGGAGGCAGCCTGAGAAGGCCATGGGATTTCTGTAGCCAATTCATCCAAGCCACTCCTCGGGAACAGGAAGTGCTTCAGAGAGTCTATTTCTTGCTCGCTCTCTTCCAGCTCTTTCACAATGGGCTGTAAAACAGTAATTACTATTAGCTGTTTTGAAGTGGGCGGTGGAACACATGGCCCCGTAACCTAATAAACCATCAGACACCCACACTGCACAGACTGCACCCATGTCCAGCTCATAAAGGACGAGTCAACACATTAAGGAAAGTAAAACAGAGAGAAGAGGTGGAGTTGCTTCGTAACAGGTCAGGCCACCATTCGGCCCAAAGACTGTCTACGCTGAGTGATGGAAGCACTTCACAGTTAAGCGTCTGCAGAGGCAATTGCATTTCATAGAAGTCGTAGAATCATAGAGTTGGAAGAGACCACAAGGGCCATCGAGTCCAACCCCCTGCCAAGCAGGAAACACCATCAGAGCACTCCTGACATATGGTTGTCAAGCCTCTGCTTAAAGACCTCCAAAGAAGGAGACTCCACCACACTCCTTGGCAGCAAATTCCACTGTCAAACAGCTCTTACTGTCAGGAAGTTCTTCCTAATGTTTAGGTGGAATCTTCTTTCTTGTAGTTTGGATCCATTGCTCCGTGTCCGCTTCTCTGGAGCAGCAGAAAACAACCTTTCTCCCTCCTCTATATGACATCCTTTTATATATTTGATGTTGATATCATATCACCCCTTAACCTCCTCTTCTCCAGGCTAAACACGCCCAGCTCCCTTAGCCGTTTGCTCATAGAATTATGGAAAAAAACCCAGAGGAGTACCTCTTGGGAATTATATCGACTGACATTCCTGCCACTAGGAAGAAAGTTTTCTTATATGCAACCGCTGCAGCCAGAATGATAATAGCAAAAAATTGGAAGGGAGAAAAAACTCCCTCAATAAGAGAATGGCAAATAATATTTTGTGAATATATAGAATCAGCAAGACTTACAGCAGTGGTAACAGGCCAATCAGACCAAAAACTGATAGAGGAGTGGACTTGCATGGAGGAATACATCAAAAAACATTGTTCTGGTATTAATATTTCAATATGCAATGAATGAAACGCATAGAGTAAAAAATTAAGAAGAAATGGGTATAAGATGAGATAGTCAAAAATAATATTGACAACACAGCGAAAAGAAGAAAAGAAACAAAGGAAGCCACATATAGGTGGAGGGAAGTCAAAATTTATGTCTGTATGTTTAGTTTGCATGTTTGTTTTCTTTTTTTGTAATCTAAGCTGAGAGGTGTATGTATTTAAGTATAATAAGTTTGCTTAGTGTTCTGGTTTGTGTTTGTTAAGTATTGCATTTATCAATAAAAGTTTAAAAAAAATTTTAAAAAAGAATTACGAAGGACAATATTTCATTCGCTGCATTAGGGAATACAGGCTTGCCCCAAAGTGGTTGAGCTTCGTTTAAAAAAACACCAAAAAAAGTGCTTTTTCGATTGACTTCTCTAAGATCCAGAACAAAGTGCCCTCTTTCTGAAATTCCACCTTTGAAATCCCTGTAATGTCCGGGAAAATCAGGACGTATGGTAGCCCTAATATCGATGGTACTACAGATGAAGTATTCAAAACAGGCAGAGGGAAATCATTGTTGAAGCAATAAAGAAAGCAGCAGCAGAAGCTGCTAGGCTGTCCAGATGTGGATCTGTGATGAAGGATGTGTGATGTGCAGCCATGATTCATATCTGAACTGCACTGCTTAGGAGAGGTGTCTGTGTTTCTGAATGGGGAAACACGATGCGTTTTTAAGACAATTGTGGAAACTGAAATGCGCACGATGCACAACTGTGAAGTTAACTTTTAAAAAATCCAGGCATTTCCAAAGTTTTGTGCCTTGGGTGAAATAATCAACGAAAGCAGATGCAGAAGACCTGCCGGACAGGTGCTTTGTCCGCCAACTGTCACATTCTTGTCCAGTCACAAAGATGTCAAAGAGAACAACAACTACCAGACTTTTAGGAGACATCTGAAGGCAGCCCTGTTTAGGGAAGCTTTTAATGTTTGATGCATTACTGTATTTTACTATTTTGTTGGAAGCCGCCCAGAGTGGCTGGGGAAGCCCAGCCAGATGGGCAGGGTATATTATTATTATTATTATTATTATTATTATTATTAAAATTACTTAACAAGACAGGATGTTTTCTGTCACTACAACACCTATGTCGTATTTGCTTTTACCTCGAGCAGTGCGTTTTGCTCCTTGGTAATTCTTTCTAAGGTCTTCAGCTCTTTCAAAAGTTGTTTTGTTCTTTGGAACACAGAGAGGCGTTGCATCCTCATGCCTGGCAACCTCAGAGTCTCTTTATAGGACTGGATTTCAGCAATTGCCTTCTGCATGGGGCTGATATGGGCCATTATAACCTGAAAAGGTAAGGTGCAGGATCAGTGCAACTGGATGAAGTTTGAATGGGTTGGGGGAGGAAGTATAAAATAACGCTCAGGATGATCAGAACATTTCACAGACACGATCTCGGAAAATATTATTAAAGAGGAACACATACTATTTATTTTAAAAAGAGGGTTAACTTGAGTTTTCCAAATACATGGGAGGAACTGTGCATGAGGCAGTTCCCTGATCCAATCCTTAGCATCTCTCTATAACTGGAAATGGCAGGGACTGAACCCAGCTGCTTCTGAAGCAGGGGTCAGGAACATTTTCCAGTCAATGGGTTGGATCCTGGTCAATTGCCCACCTCTCAGTCACCCGGCAGCATTATGACATCAGGCAACAACTTCAGCTAACCGAAAGCGGCAAAGTTGAGCTTGAACTGAGCCCCTCTGAAGGTGAATTGCTTGTTGGCGTTGAATGCATGCCTTCAGAGGTGCTGGCTTTCAGAGTGGAAAGCAAGCCCTTAAGGATTTCCCAATAGGAAACCCCTTAGTGCAGCCAATCCCAGATAGGCTCAGTGTCGGTGCCAATCCGTTGATGGGTGCCGTCAGTGAGCCCCACTTGCAAAGGAACGACCAAGAGCACAATTTCAGCTCCTGATGGCTCCTTTGCAGCTGTGTTCTTACCTGCTCCACATATGACATCACTTACGATGCCAGGTGTGCAGTAGCTGGGCATGGTTTGGGGCAAATGGCCTTGTGGGCCAAATGAGGAACCTTAGCAGGCCTCTTTGAGCTCATGGGATTGGGGGTTCCCTATGTCTGATCTGAAGGACCAGGTAACCAGGTGATTGGAAAGACCCACTGCCACTCACCCAGGTTAGCTGATGTCAGAAAAAGGAGGCATTACCGGTCTGGATACGCAGATAATCTAAGCTGATATGTAGAAAGCAGCTTAACATTTCCTGATATTAATTAATAGCCACTTTTATGAGCTAACTCACCTGGCCATGTTTAAGATGCTCCTTAGGAGAAAGATCGAGTGTGTCTTCTGAAGGGGACAAGATAGTCTTAATTTTGTCCACATCCTTCTCCATTTTTTTCACTTCAGATTCAATAGCTTCCACCTCCTACATTTTGAGAAACATTCACATCATTTGTGGGATTGTCCACCAAAGACTATTAAAAGCCAAACCCTGCAAGTGCAGGTTCCGAAAGGTCTCTTTTATTCATCTTTAAAAAGCTGCACATCCCATGAGCATCATTCCAGGTGACACCTGTTTTCCTAGTACAGCCTTCATCGAATAATGCACTACAGTCTTGATTCAACAATCCTGGTTCTCTTGCAAAAGGCACAAACATACCTGAGACACCAACGGCCACGTTTGTTAAAAAGGAAAAAGGAAGGAAAGGGAAAGATGGAAGAGGAGTAATAGTGCTTCAAGAAAATAACTAATGTATTGTCACCAAGTACCGTATTTTTTGCTCTATAAGACTCACTTTTTCCCTCCTAAAAAGTAAGGGGAAATGTGTGTGCATCTTATGGAGCGAATGCAGGCTGTGCAGCTATCCCAGAAGCCAGAACAGCAAGAGGGATTGCTGCTTTCACTGCGCAGCAATCCCTTTTGCTGTTCTGGCTTCTGAGATTCAAAATATTTTTTTTCTTGTTTTCCTCCTCCAAAAACTAGGTGCGTCTTGTGGTCTGGTGCATCTTATAGAGCGAAAAATACGGTACATCTATATCCTGCAAAACCAAAGAGAATCCACTCTCTCGCAAGAGACGCCCACACTTACATCGGCCAAGTGCTGGATGTGGGGAAGAATCTCCAATATCTTCTGTTGCAAGGCTTTAACTTGCTCGTTTACTTTGTTCAGCATCTGCACTGTGCAGCCAGTTTCAATTAAAGAGGAGAACTCCTCCAACTCCGGATAAATTGCACTGAGAATGCTTTGCTTTTGCTCCGAATCTTCAAATGCCATCTAGGAAGGAGAGGGGGAGACAAGAAAGTTTTGACCCAAAAAAGGAGGAGGGGGAAGAAAGATTAACGTACATGAAAATGCACTTTAATGTTCAAGAAGAATACAGTGGACGCTCGGGTTGCGAATGTGATCCATGCGGGATGCATGGCGCTGCAACCCGCAGTGGCGCATCTGCGCATGTTGCAATTTGGTGCAAAGCACGATTTAGCGCTTCTGTGCAACCACCGAAACCCAGAAGTAACCCGTTCCGGTACTTCCGGATTTCGGCAGTCCATAACCCAAAAAAACGCAACCTGAAGCGTCTGTAACTCAAGGTATGACTGTAACCTCATAATTCCTGAATCCTGCAGATGTGTGCAGCATCAATGGGCATTAATCAACTGGCATTAAGATTAAAATACGGAGCGCAGGAAGACCCCAGTTTTAATGGGGACCATGGTGCATTAACCCTTCTCTCCCCGGGAATGGCCTCCTACGAAAATCAGCCCCACCCTGTGCGTTTTCAGATTAAACATGAGTATGAGGCATATATTTTAAGGCTGAGGACACTTCCTCACAGCAATTTATTATGGACTTGGTGTTGCTTTGTGCGAACAGTGTGAACAGTCCGCACAACATTGTACTTCTCTCTTTATTTTCAATTTTATTTTACACTTGAAACAACAACATTTCGAATAAAATAAAGAAACACACAGGCTGATATCGACTCCCCTCCCCCCACTTCCATGGTGCATTTAATGACTTTCTTTTCCACTGCATTTTCTAATTTCTCATATATGTGTGTGTGTGTGTGTGTGTGTGTGTGTGTGTGTATTGATACGGAAGGAACGGGGGGGGGGTACCCATCCTTCCCCACCGCTCCCTGAAGGGGTCCGAGGCGATGGCCCCTGCAGTGCCCAGCCGGCCTCGAACCCTCAGCCCCCGCACCATTGCATAGGCACCACACTGTACCCCTGCCTTGTAAATAAAAGGCTCTCTTTCCTGTCTTCACGCGGGCGGAATAAGCCCCATCTTTCCTATGCCTTTCTCTCGCCCTATTCCTAACGTGAGTCTGGAAAGCATTGAAACCTTTAGAAATTGATATAAAATCAACCACAACTCCGATTTTCTCCATCCTGGTGACATTCAACTCAGTTGCCTCTGGACTCCATGTTGCTACCCCTACCTCCATAATCTTCAAGACGACAAGTCACGTACACAGGAACTTCTTAATCCTGTCAGATCGTCCTGCCTAACCCTTCCTCCGGGCAATACCAGGTGGCAGACGATGCATATCACTGTCCCATTGTCCTGCCACCACCGGTACTCAAGAAATGTTTATTTATGTATATCCCTCACTCTGCACATTCCCCCCTCCCTTGTCTTAAATGTTAATCAGTGTAACCCCACCTCTCTGTAAACATATTCATGACGTGTGTAATATATTCACGATGCAATCCGTGAAACCCAACCTTCTCATTATATATTCATGACGTTACATGCACTGTATTCTGGGACTTGGAGGGAACTTTTAAAAGTCTATGTCGCCCCATTCTCGGGGTTCAATCTCGCCTTGAACCTGTTGCGCAATAAACTTGGATCTTCTACAGTTTGCTCCTGCGTCCGGCTGAGCTCATTTTCTTCCGCAGGGACCCACGGACTTAGTCCGATGAGCTGGGTGGCAGAGCAGCCTCGCACCCAGATTTTTCCGTAACAATATATATATATATATGTATATATCCTCATCTTGATATCTCAATATTTTTTCTTACTGCCGAATTTATTCTATTAGTGTTAACTTCCTAATATGTTTACAATATGTCTCTAAATATTCCATAAAACATTTCCAAACTTCCTCAAATAATTTTTTATCCTGATCTCTTTTTCCATTTGTCAGCCTTGCCATTTCTATATATTCTATTAACTCTGTCTGCCATTCTTCCTTTGTTGGTCTTGTTTCTTCCCTCCAGCTCTGAGCATACACCATTTGTGCTGCTGTAGTACCATACATGAAGAGATTTATGAGCCCTGGGTATATTTACATAAAAGAAAAGCTTCTGGGGTTTTAACAAACATCTTTTTAAACATTTCCTCCCCAACTCATTATACAGTGGAACCTCGGTTTACAAACGTGATCTGTTCCGGAAGTCCATTCTTAAACCAAAACCGTAAAACCGTTCTTAAACCGAGGCACGCTTTCCCTAATGAGGCCTCCCGCTGCCAGTGCCCTTCCACCATTCAGATTCTGTTCTTAGATCAAGATAAAGTTCTCAAACCAAGACACTATTCCCATTTTTCGCAGAGTTTGTAAACCAAATCATTCTTAAACTGGACTGTTCTTAAACCGAGGTACCACTTGGTACCTTTTTGCACATCCACAACATTGTACATTGTACTTATCAAAATGCCATCCTATTTTCCCCAACTGCACCCTGACTTAATCCAGATTTACTGTTTGTGCCTTGATAGATTTTCTGTGGAAACTGTAAATCTAGATTAAATGATGGCGAGGGGGAATATGGGATGGCATTTTGATTTGGACAATGTCATAGGGAGGCTATACAAAACCTGCAAGTGTGAGCAGCACTGAATTCACAAGCAACTTGTGCCCCATGCGAGACTTTGCCATCTAGGTTTCTCAACTTAGCCAAGTTGATTATCCACTTACCTGGAGTGCATCGGCATGCTTGTTCAAAGCTTTTGCAGAGTCACTTTTCGCTTCCTCTGTGAGCAGACGGTTGGTGTTTTCAAGCCAAACCTGGGTGCTCTTCAGGAGTTCTTCACATTCTTCCATCTTGCTGGTAGCCTTTAGCATAAAACACTGCATTATCATTTTTATACTAGGCTGAACGAACAAAGCCCTGAGATTGCTGAAAGCTGCTGCAAAGCAATTTCAATCAGCAATGCAGCTGCTCATGACACCTATGCGGAAAACAGCCTTTTGACCATAGGTTTCCATTCCTGGTTTAGAATATGAGAGCTGGGGGGGACATGGTGTGATAGGAATTTTATGGTCTTAGATGGGGGACGCGGGTGGCGCTGTGGGTAAAAGCCTCAGCGCCTAGGACTTGCCGATTGAAAGGTCGGCGGTTCGAATCCCCGCGGCGGGGTGCGCTCCTGTTGCTCGGTCCCAGCGCCTGCCAACCTAGCAGTTCGAAAGCACCTCCAGGTGCAAGTAGATAAATAGGGACCGCTTACCAGCGGGAAGGTAAACGGCGTTTCCGTGCGCTGCGCTGGCTCGTCAGATGCAGCTTTGTCACGCTGGCCACGTGACCCGGAAGTGTCTCCGGACAGCGCTGGCCCCCGGCCTATAGAGTGAGATGGGCGCACAACCCCAGAGTCTGTCAAGACTGGCCCGTACGGGCAGGAGTACCTTTACCTTTACCTTTACCTTTCCATTCCTGGTTTAGAATATGAGAGCTGGGGGGACATGGTGTGATAGGAATTTTATGGTCTTAGATATATGGTAATGTTCACAAGCGTACCAACCAAGCAAATACAAAGATCAGCACAGGAAGGCCAACCTGGAACCATTTTGATTCCTAAACTGACCAAATGTTTTCTCTGCAAGGTCAAAGTGGGAAACCTCCCCATTGCCTCTTTCCTCACAAATCCTGTCTTAAGGACACATTTAAGATATGAATAGGGTGTGAGCCTGTGACCTGGCCCAGGTACTAAGTATTTATCACTACAAAAGAATGGCCAGGCTCCCCAGGCAATCCAATCAAGTAACCTGACAGACAGGAGATAAACAAGGACAGGAGAAAAACAACATTCAAATTTCTGTTTTAGACCGCCTTTTCTGTGATGTATGTATGATGTTTTTGGGGGTGGTCTTGATCTACAGGGTGGCAATTTCAAAAGCCTTTACAAGGCCTTGCACACCATTTTTCTGGGTCCTCCTCCTCTCCTGTGTGTGAGGGGAGCACCCTGTTACAACAGATTAATAAAGATCAAGCATACTAGCTGCTTTGCTTCTCAATATTCTCTGGTTGGCCTCTGTTATCTTCTCTTACCAACAGGGAACCTATGTAAGGACTCTATATGGGCTCTTGGGTACCCCATAAGGGAAAAGGGCAATTTTTGTTTACAACAATGGGGAGGGAGGGTGTATTAACAATATGGGAGAAATTTGGATACAACGAAGAAGGAACATTAGCAACATTGGGTACATGTGTTTTGCCCACTTTACTTTTGCAGAAACTTTCTGTTGTCAAATGTTTCCAGCTCTGCATTGCTATACCATACAGGGATCAAACTTTCAACCTTGGCATTATCAGCAGCATGCTCTAATCAAAGCTTTCAACTTTTTCCTTTTTTAAAGGGAAATCCTATTTGGAATAAGGGAATTTCCCTTTAAAAGGGGGAAACGTTGACAGCTATGGCTCTAATCCATGTGTAGTTAAACTAAGGCTCGGGGGCTGGATTCGGCCTAATCGCCTTCTAAATCCGGCCTGCGGAAGGTCTGGGAATCAGCGTGTTTTTACATGACTTTTGGAAGACATCTGAAGGCAGCCCTGTTTAGGGAAGCTTTTAATGTTTGACGCACTATTGTATTTTAATATTTTGTTGGAAGCCGCCCAGAGTGGCTGGGGAAACCCAGCCAGATGGGCAGGGTATAAATAATTATTATTAGTAGTAGTAGAATGTGTCCTTTTATTTAAAATGCATCTCTGGGTTATTTGTGGGGCATAGAAATTCGTTCATTATTTTTTTCCAAAATATAATCCAGGCCCCCACAAGGTCTGAGGGACAATGGACCGGCCCCCTGCTAAAAAAGTTTGCTGTCCCCTGTCTAACTCACTGAGCTATCCATGTTGGACATTTGATTAGCCGGGTCTGCCTTTCCATTGCCTCCAGCCAGTGTGGTGTAGTGGTTAAGAGCGGTAGTCTTGCAATCTGGGGAACCGGGTTTGCGTCTCCACTCCTCCACATGCAGCTGCTGGGTGACCTTGGGCTAGTCACACTTCTCTGGAGTCTCTCAGCCCCACTCACCTCACAGAGTGTTTGTTGTGGGGGAGGAAGGGAAAGGAGAATGTTAGCCGCTTTGAGACTCCTGAAGGGGAGTGAAAGGCGGGATATCAAATCCAAACTCTTCTCTTCTTCTCTTACCCTGTTCAAGTCTGCAGTTCTGCGCTCGGCCCGCTGAGAGACTTGCTGGTATCGTTGCAGCGGAATCATCCAACGATCCATCAACTCTTGACCCTGCTGGCCAGGATCTTGCTCCACGAGGTCTTGAATCTCAGAATCCAGTTCGTTCATTTTGTAATGCCAAAGGTCCAGCATGTCCCAGATTCTCTGCGTGTAGCAAAAAACAGCACATCCATTAACCAGAAGGGGCCTTTATTCCTGTTTGTGATCTGTTTGGAGACACTTGCAACAGCATTTAGGGACGAGACAAATGTAAACAGGAGTAAGAAAAGGTGATTATTGCAAAGATGGCAGTAACAGACCATCAAGCTCAGTTAGAATTGAAGAACGAAACAAAGTGGTCTTGGAATTATTAGAAGACAGAAATAATTAGCATCCAGATTTATTTTTAAATTAAAAAAAAAAACCGTTGGAAAACAAGCAGAATTTTGGGGTACAATTTATTTTAAAAATCAAAAGTTTCAAAACTACTACAGTGCTCTTCCCACTCCACCAGTCTGGCCATAAGGAGGAGTTCGGAAGCATCAATTTCTGCATTTTTGTGTTGTTATACTGTACACGGCCCTGTCATTCTCGGATGAACATATATAAATTTTATAAATAATGATAATGATAACCACAGTTACTCATTTCGCCCGAAATGAGACAAACAATAGTTACTTCTTCAACTCTGCTATTTTCTGAACAACCCAAGATCAAGCCACAGTCTACAATCCAGGCCAGTTCAGACAAACCATAGTTTAAAGCTCACGACGGTTCATAGATTGGATGAAACAACCTGTTGTTAGTAGAAAACGGAAGCAGTGGATTCCAATCTGGTCAATGCAACTGTGGAGGGTGGGACCTGGGGAAGGAGCAGGTCTGCTACACATCACGCCATCTTCTACAACCTGGTGCTCCCCAGATGTTGCTGGACTACAACTCCCATCACCCCTGACCACTGGTCATGCTGGCTGGGACTGATGTGGATTTGATCCTAACATCATTTGGATGGCACCAGATTGGGGAAGGTATTAGACAAGGATGGGAGGTAACCTGCAAGCAGAGCCAGGGGGGTGTAACAGTTAAGAGTGTTGGACTAGGACATGGGTAGGCAAACTAAGGCCTGGGGGCCGGATCCAGCCCAATCGCCACGGATGGACCGGGAATCAGCGTGTTTTTACATGAGTGGAATGTGTCCTTTTATTTAAAATGCATCTCTGGGTTATTTGTGGGGCCTCCCTGGTGTGTTTACAAGAGTAGAATGTGTGCTTTTATTTAAAATATATCTCTGGGTTATTTGTGGGGCATAGGAATTTGTTCTTTCCCCCCCTTCAAAATATAGTCTGGCCCCCCACAGGGTGTGAGGGACAGTGGACCGGCCCCCTGCTGAAAAGGTTTGCTGACCCCTGGACTAGGACTTGGGAGACTAGGGTTCAGATCCCCACTCAGCCGTGAAGTTGGGTTTGCCACTCTCTGTCAGCCTAACCTACCTCCCAGGGTTGTCGTGAGGATAAAATGGGAAGAGGAGCCCTGTAGGCCACCTTGGAGTAAATGTGGGATATAAATGTCTTAAATAAACAGCCCTAAGCAACACCCTTGTTGAGTCATTAATACCTTCTGGATTTCTTTCGCTCTTGCAGTGCTCTTGCTCTTCTGCTGCAGCATATTTTCAACCGCTTGCAGGCCTTTGCTGATCTCTTGTATTTTTTTATCTGCCGTGTAGTGTGGGGAAAGCTTCAGGGATTCCGTGGTGACCTAGAGCGGTTGAAAAACAACAATGAAAAGTCCTGCAACGGAAGGGAGAGAAGAAGAGAAACACAAAGACCAAACTAACACAGGACCTTTCAAATTACGTTCACGTTTCTTGCCTTCTTTAAATCACAATAATCTGGAAACCACCAATAGATCTTTTTAAACAATGCTATATACATCAAGGGACGCGGGTGGCGCTGTGGGTTAAACCAGTCCTAGGTTCAGTGGTTTAACCCACAGCGCCACCCGCGTCCCTTCACTAGGAAGGTCAAATTACTGGACTATATTGCAAAAATGCAAAATCAAACAAAGTTGGCAATTTTTATTTTTAAACAGCAAATAGAATGCATATGCAACTAAAATTATTGGTCTTTTCCACGGTCCTTGTTCTTTTTACCAAGCAGTAAAACGCAGGTGAATTAGCTTTTTAAGGCAACTAACATGCTATGACAATCCATGTTCACATTTTTTTTGAAACCCAAACATGCAATGCACATTTTAGGGATTAAAGAACAGCCTGAGCTCCAATTAAATTGTCATCATGTTAAAGCTAAGCTGGCTGCCTAGAATCTGCCTGACAAATTAGCCAATGGGTTTGTAAACATGTGGGAAGACTGAAAGGTGGTATAGCCTACTGGTAGGGTATCTGTTTGGTATGCAGAAGGTCCCTTGTTTGATCCCTATCTTCTCCAGGAAGAGACCTCTGCCTAAATCCCTGGAAAGCCACTGCCAGTCCGTGTAAACAACATTGAGCTAGATGGAGCAATAGTCTGACTTCATATAAGTCAGCCTCCAATGCTATTCCTATATTCTGCTCTTACTGTTGAAGCTACACAGTTATAGATCAGGACAATGCCTTAAACAGAGACCATAAGCCACCCAGGTCTTTCCAAATGTCAAGCAAGATATGCATGCAAATAAGCCGGAAATCCAATTTAAACTGTTCTGAGCCTCAAAATAAATAAATGTGGCTTTTACCTTTTCTTCTAGCTCTTGCAAAGTTTGCTTGCAGTCTTCCAAATGAGTTTCAATCTCGACGGGAACTATCGTATACATTTCAGAGTATTTGATACGTAACTTATCCATTATCTCCTGGAGAATTTGCTTCTGACTGTCAATGGCTCTTTGGATTTCCTAAGAGGAAGCAATTGTTAGGCAGGGGAGTCCCCACTGTGGTTAGCAAGCGGACTGGTAGTTTTGGTGCCGTACAAAGCCTCATTTTGACTAGGCAGGCAAGCAGGTTAAACCTGAGAGATGCTCGCGTTGTTTAGTCAGATGATGCTTTTCAATTCACCCAAGAATAAATTAAACCTGATACCATTCCATTGTCCTGTCGAGGCATATTGACAGATGAAATAATATATTGAGCACAGAAAATACATCTGCGATTAAACCTCGCAGCTTGGCTTTGTTGCATGTGGGAAGAAAACCCTTAAACCCCCCCCCCCCACATATTTACCAAATGAAGTCCTACCAACAATAAAATGCAACAAAAAGCAACAGAGCTGGTACATTTAACTCTTGTGTCCATTCTAACGAAAAGATCGGAGAAAAACAGCCAGTCCCAGTTCTGCATGAAGAGTATCAGTTTCATGAGCTAAAAGGAACTTGACAGTTGTCTCCTATTTGTGGTCCAGAAATTTAATCTGATCTACATGGCAGAAACAACTGAAAAGAAGGAAATTTTCAGCCAAATTTCCAGGACGTTTTACTTACAGTGTTGTTCCTAAGGACAAGGCATTTCCCTGGCACTTAAATACTGAGCTTTGAGATTCGAATCAACGTATTGTGCAGTAAGAGTAGGAAAGTGGAAAGTAAGGGCATTTGTTCACCTAACAACCTACAAAAAAAGACAACTCTGCATATTTCTGTCAATAGAAAGAGGCTGGCTGACAGTGTGTGTGAATCAATGCCAGGGGCATTGATGTTGATTTATGCAAGTGCCTCTCGAGTTATGCCTGCATAAGATGCAACTTCTATCTATAATCTTTGGCCACACTCCCGCTATACATTTAAAGCAGTATCCAATTACTTTAAAGAGTCATGGCTTCCCTTAAAGAATTATGGGGGCTGTAGTTTGTCGTTTGCTGAGAGCGGTTAGGAGAGCCTTGTTCCCATCACAGATCTACAGTTCCCATAGTTCTCCGGGAAAAAGGGATGGGTTGCTAAATAACCCTGGGAACTGTAGTTCTGTGATGGGAATAGGGCTCTCTTAACAACCCTCAGAAGCCTTAACAGACTACAGTTCCCAGGATTCTTTGTGGGGAAGCCACAGCTGCTTAAAGTGGTTTGATACTGCTTTGAATGTTTGGTGTAGATCAGTGGTTCCCATTTAGGGGTCCGGGGACCCTTGGGGGGTCTGCAGAATGCGCCCAGGGGGTCCGCAGCCCCATCCTTTGCCTCCCCCACACACTAATTTTTTGTCATTTCTGCATGGTAATATCACGTTGTTGACGGCTTGTTTTAGCACTGTTCGTTTTTTCAACATACTGGCCAAAATCGGTTTTGAAATCACACTGCAATAACGATTTTGACCTAGCAATACATAGCAATATATTGCTCCTTGCAACAAGGAAAGCAGGGCAGCTGATTTTGAGGCACTGCTGGTACAGTGGTACCTCAGGATGCGAACGGGATCCATTCCGGAGCCCTGTTTGGATCATGAAGTGAACGCAACCTGCATCCGCGCATCGCGTTTTGCCATTTTGCGGGTCGCGTGACGTCATTTTGACCGTTTGCGCATGCGTGCGTGGCAAAACCTGGAAGTAAAACGCTCCGTTACTTCCGGGTCACCGCGGAACGCAACCAGAAAATACTTAACCTGAAGCACATTTATCCCGAGGTATGACTGTATTGTGGGGACGCGGGTGTCGCTGTGGGTAAAAGCCTCAGCGCCTAGGGCTTGCCGATCGTCAGGTTGGCGGTTCGAATCCCCGCGGCGGGGTGCGCTCCCGTTGCTCGGTCCCAGCGCCTGCCAACCTAGCAGTTCAAAAGCACCCCCGGGTGCAAGTAGATAAATAGGGACCGCTTACTAGCGGGAAGGTAAACGGCGTTTCCGTGTGCGGCTCTGGCTCGCCAGATGCAGCTTTGTCACGCTGGCCACGTGACCCGGAAGTGTCTCCGGACAGCGCTGGCCCCCGGCCTCTTGAGTGAGATGGGCGCACAACCCTAGAGTCTGTCAAGACTGGCCCGTACGAGCAGGGGTACCTTTACCTTTACCTTTTATGACTGTATTGCACAATGGACTGAGAACTGGGCAGCTGATTGCCCTCACTTCAAGGCACCATGGCACTGAGGCGGAGCAGCTTTTCTCAGTCAACAGGAAAGCAGCAGCAGCCACAGTGGGTGCTGGCTGCCCCGCTGATGGCAGCTTGATGCACCCCCCCATCCCCTCCCCTTCAAACCATGCGACGGAGGTGACTCCTCTTCCTCTCCCCGCCCACCGGATCTCCGTGACTGCTCCTTCCTTCTTTCCCACACCTGATCTCCAATTTCAGACATCGTGGTACAGTGGTACCTTGGGTTACGTACGCTTCAGTTTACATACGCTTCAGGTTACAGACTCCGCTAACCCAGAAATAGTACCTCTGGTTAAGAACTTTGCTTCAGGATGAAAACAGAAATCGTGCTCCGGCAGCGTGGCAGCAGCGGGAGGCCCCATTAGCTAAAGTGGTGCTTCAGGTTAAGAACGGACCTCCGGAACAAATTAAGTACTTAACCTGAGGTACCACTGTATATCAGAATATCGCAATGTTTAGCTGCTGATATATCATGATGTTGCAAATCAGATATCACTCAGCCCTAGTCTGTTTTTCAGTATACCTAAAATCCTTTGCTTATTAGGGGCTACCCCACATTTTGTTCCAAATTTTGTTCCATGAGGGGGTCCGTGGCTTGGCTTTTGAAAAATAGGGGGTCCTCAGTAATTAGCTTTCGAGGTTACCAGCATGAGTTTGACCAAACTGCGGGAGATAGTGGAGGACAGAGGTGCCTGGCGTGCTCTGGTCCATGGGGTCACGAAGAGTCGGACACGACTAAACGACTAAACAACAACAACAAGTAATTAGCTAATTGTGAACCACTGATGTAGATTGTTAAGAGTGACTTGGGGGCTTCCAGACTTTGCAGGCGGGATTCAATCAGATACAGGCAAATTCACAATTAAAATGGCACTCCTACACAACAAACCCACTTTAAAAAAGTGTTTTTGGATTTTTTCCTATAAGGAATGGGATGGGAAAACCCTCCGGAAAGTGTGGTATAGCTATTACTTGATACAATGTCATATGCTTTATTATCAGTTCTATCTCCAGTAATAAAATTGTATCTCTGACATATCGAAATAGAAATATTAATGGATCATTCGCTGATTTCAAAATTAACACTGAAGGCTCAGGGAGGGAGTCTGGAATAATTATCATCACCCCACCTATGAAGACCCCACCCTGTAGTTGTGTTGCAACCACAAAGCATGACAGCGGATGTTTTACCAACCTCAAGCTTCGCTGTCTTTTCATTAAGTGGTTCTAAGTCTGTTTCGTGGAGCAAAGATTCAGTGTCACGTAACGAAGCCTTCAAAGCGCCGATCTCCTCGTTCACCTTGTCCCGCTCTTCAATTTCAGACTGCACAGCATCCTTTTGCTTTTGAGCCTTTTGGAAGAGCCTGAGAAAATTGCAAGTCGTAATATTAAGGGGAGGCGTCCAGGGAAGCTAGAATCTGAGTTCTAGCAGGCTCCTAATATGAGCCCATTACCTGGTTTCTAAAGGCCCTAAACTCAAGCACAGCTTTCATTTCCACTCACTGAAAACCGCCAAGCTTCTTTAAAACTATTACCAAATGATGTCTTGTCTACTTAGAAGTCCCACTGAGTTCAATGAGGCTTACTCCCAAGTAAGTACATTTGGGGTTGTGGGCTTAAGGATCGTCACACACAATCAGTAGTGGGCGGTGGGGCAGTGTGAGTGGGGCTCTTTTGATCTCCCAGCTTCCCCATGTCATGCATTGCTGTCATTTATCGGGAGGCAGGGAGAGGCAAAGCAGTGGGGGAGCTCAGCATGGTGTGGTTGTGGCGGCAGGAGCCAATCTGATGCTCCTGCCACCGTGTCCACACCATGCCAAGCCTGCTGCGGCCTTACACTTACTCTTCTTCTTCTTCTTAGTGACACGGTTTTGGGAAGCCAGGAGAGCAATGCTGCGCCAACCCACCTGCTACTGCACATAAATACGCAATGAGTACCGTATTTTTCGCTCTATAAGACTCACTTTTTCCCTCCTAAAAAGTAAGGGGAAATGTGTCTGCAACTTATGGAGCAAATGCAGGCTGCACAGCTATCCCAGAAGCCAGCTGCGCTCCCTCTCGCTGTTCTAGCTTCTGGTTTAGCCGTGCTCTGTCCCTTCCCCCACCTCCCACAAAAGCCAGCAAGAGCCGCGCTCCCTTTAAAGAGCCGCACAGAGTGTGTGTGTGGCTCTTGGGGGCCCCCAAGACACACTCCACACAGCTTGTGAAAGGGAGCGCTGAGCAGAGCCTGGGATGCATACAGGCTCTGCTCAGTGCTCCCTTTAAAGAATATTTTTTTTCTTGTATTCCCCCTCTAAAAACTAGGTGCGTCTTATGGAGCAAAAAATGCGGTAATTACTTGGTTAGATTTATCACTTTTAAACTAGGCCCAAGGAACCTGTGGCTCTCTAGATGTTGCCGGACTACAACTCCCATAATCCTTTACCAATACTGGCTGGGACTGATGGGAGCTGGAGTCCCGAAACACCTGGAGGACCACGGGTTTTCCCTGCTTTAGAAGAAGAAGAAGAAGAAGAAAAGAGTTTGGATTTGATATCCCGCTTTATCACTACCCTAAGGACCCTTTACCTTTATCTATTAAGGAGTCTCAAAGCGGCTAACAATCTCCTTTTCCCCTTCCTCCCCCACAACAAACACTCTGTGAGGTGAGTGGGGCTGAGAGACTTCAGAGAAGTGTGACTAGCCCAAGGTCACCCAGCAGCTGCATGTGGAGGAGTGAGGAAGCGAACCCGGTTCACCAGATTACGAGTCCACCGCTCTTATCCACTACACCACACTGGCTTACAATTACAACTATGCTTTACTGTGGGAAGGTGTTTCCTTTGATGTGTCCTGATTCTCCCACATTTGGCTTCAGTGGAGGATTCAGAGTCTTAAGCCTCATGAGAAATGAAGAAGAACGTTTCTCCGTCCACTTCTTCCAAGCCACGCATAAATGTGTACACCTCGATATTTACTTAGACTTACTCTTTTGTTCGATTCTGCATGGTTTGGATTTCATTCATAACAGGAAGGCCTCTTCCCTCCGCAGACGGACATTCAGGGACCCTGAGAATGCTCCTGACACGCTGAAGTATTAAGCGCAACAACAGTTTCTCAGCATTCACACTTTCTCCATAAATGTTCGTACATTCCAGGAATTCTTCCAGCTCCTCTTTGCTGGCTCTCTCCTTTTCTTTCAGGTTTTCGGGCAGTTCTTCCTGAAGATTGTCTAGAATGATGCTTTCTCGTTCCATCTGAAGAAAGAAGAAGATAGCCACCAGGGGAGGGAGAAGGAAAACAAGATTACGATCCTTTGCACACTTACTTGCAAGTAGCACACATTGGGATTTATTTCTGAGCAAGCATGCATAAATGACTCCAGTTAATAACACTTATTTTATACGTAATGTAAAACAGACATGATTATTTATTGCTCTTAACAGAATTTCCCTGCGTACAGTAAACATTATTTACATTATACAAGAGAGACTGCCAACAAAATGTTGCAGCATGGAAGGCTTCTGTTTCAGCTGCTCCATTCCATTCCCCCTCCTCATCAGTTCTCCATTTCCCTCCCGAAAACCAATCAGCTTTGTGCCACTGAGCATGCTCAGTCCTCAATCGACTGTTTTTTTAAGGGAAGTCCCTGTTGAATGGTCTCTTTAAATGTGAAGGTTCATATTGTTCCACAAGATGTGTATGTCTTTAAGGGCCAGAGCAAATAACGAGACCCAGTTTTACAACTGTGAAACAGGATAGCAGGTGCTGCTAAGTTGTGTTAATTAAGCTGTGTCAGCAATTGGGTATAGTATATAAAGAGCAGCACCTAGCTCTCTCAGTACCCTGGTGGATGGGTCATGCTTGTTGATATATTTAATGTCAAAGGAGGTTTTGTTTTTGTTGTTAAAACCTGGTTAAAGTTATTTTTGAGTTCCTTGTAATGCGTGGTCTCCCCAGCAAGCTTTCTGCAGCGCAACTAAACTGCAAATAGCCAACAGTCCCCCCCCCCTTATTATTATTTTTGTACTTCTGCAAACTTCCCTCCTGCACATGCTCTACAACTCAGCTACAGCCCCATATTTGAGATAAACCTGGATTTAAATAGCCTGTGGAGCATCAAACCCAGAATAATCACCTGGCTGAGATGCCCCCCGCCCCCCCCCCCAATTACTCACTTCTTCACTGACGGATTTCCATTCTTGCTTCTGTTCTTCACACTTTCCCTCCCATTCTTTTGCAGTGTCGAGCAAATAAAGCCACTTTAGCCACAAAGTCGTCACAACGGTGTCAATCAGCACACAATCATTTTCGCTGCACATCGAAACCAGTTGTCCCGAGTCCTGACGCAAATTCCTTAGATCCTCTTCGATTGAAACCAGTCTGGAGGACATCATCTTTAAAAGAAAGAATTACCGTAGCGTAAACAATTGGTTTTAGTGAAATATTTTCTTTTTGTTTATTTTAAGATGTCTTTCCTATTTTAAATCCCATGGTAGGTCTCTCAGGGCAGCTTATTTTTAAAAAAATTCAAATCACATAATAAAGCTAAAAGACAGTAAAAACATACACAGCAAGCACAATAAACTAAAATATAAAATTACTGTGCCCATACATAACATTAAACCATGGTTTGTTTTTACCACAGTTTGTCCATCAAACCATGTGTAGTCTCACAGCTGAGAAAAAAGGCATGGCTGATTTCTCCAAACGTGGTTTGTTTTCCAGCTGCCCATGCCTTGTGCCTCTAATAACTTGGTGAGCATCATAGGTGGGTGACCAAACAAACCATGGTTAAGCAAAGCTGCTGGGTTTGGACAGAGAGCAGAACTGTAGTTAAAGCAAACCCTGGTTCATAGGTCAACAACAACTACATCTTGCTTTGCTCCCAAGAAGCAAAGCTGGGTTACTTTGTAGGGCTCAGTTCAAGCAGTCAGACAAACCGGACTTTGGCTAAACAAACCATGGTTATGACCAGGGGTTGGCAACCTAAGGCCCATGGGCCACAAGCAGCCCATGGGGGTTGTTTTACCAGCCCATGGACCCCCGCCGCTCACTCGGATGGCTCCCGTGCACCACGCTAAACCGGTGTAGAGAAGAGCGAGGACCGCCTTCCACGATGCTGGCCAGCTTCCCTTCAGCTGCAGGAAGCTCCTGCAGCCAATGGGAAGCTGCGCACGTCTCCTCCGTGCTGGAAATAGCATTTGCGCATAAGTGCATGCGCACTCTGGCCCATTGCGGTGTCTTTGGTGGCCCAAGCCACCAAAACTTTGCCAACCCCTGGTTACGACTAATACCCAGCCCATAACTGCCTCCCAAGGGGGCCAATTTAAGCAGCAAATGGCTGTCTAAAGTTGTGCATTCCACAGCTATTGTGTGGGGGCACAGAATAGACTAAAGGCTCTCGCAGCCACTTGCTTTCTGTTAAAACATAGACTTGCTGCTGCTGCTGCGTCTATGTTTAGCCATAACAGTGAGCGGCTTCATAGGATTATTGTTAAAGATTCTTTACACTGTGGGTGGGTGTATGTGTGAAGTGCTTTGAGGACTGCAAAAATTTACGATCATAAAAACATGCCACTGTGGTGAAGATTATTCTCACCTTGCTTTGTTCCGACTGCTCTAAAGCTTCTTTATAAGACACTGGAATATGGTACAAAGATTTCTGAAGCACCCTTTCCGCGTCGTTGAGATTAACATGAATCACCTCTTTGGATTTTTTGAAGCGGTTGTATTTTTCCAAGCATCTGTGAATGCAACAACATTAAACAAAGCAATCAAAACACACCCATATTTTTTTCTCCAGTCGTGGAAAGATCAGCCCAAAGGTTATAACCAGTGGCACAAACTAAATATATAAACAGAAGAGATTTTTTATAAAAAAAATATTATTAGCCAGTGGTGGCTTTGCTGATGCAAAACTTCTGCTGATGCAAGACATGATACGTGATTTTCAACAGTTCCTCTTAACCAACAACTGGCTCATTCTTGGCTACATACAGCTTGTGATTAGTTGAGGACAGAGCATGACAACATATCCCAATTAGAAAGCTAAGCCAAACACTGGTTTAGTGCAACTTGGCATGGCAGCTAAAAGGAACAGGAAGGTGCAAAGTGGTAACAAACTCATTTCTAGGAGCCCACGAGCTCATAGGGCCGATAGCTGTCAACTTACAGATTTGAAAATAAGGGACCAGCAGCCTAGAAAATAAGGGGTCAGCAGCCAAAATAAGGGATTTCCAGAGCACAGGGAGGTTCGACTTCTGAGCCCCTCCGAGCCAAAGGCAGAAAGCCCAGCCAGCAGCCAAACGAAGCCTCAAGCGGTGGTTCCCACAGCGCGGTAACCCGGCAAAGGGGATGCAGCAAGGAAAACCACCATCACCTCTCCGCTGGGAAGCGCTGAGCAAAGGCGAGTCCCCAGGCAACGAAGCCAATTTTATCAGCACAAGGCATGCAAGCTCCACCCCCCAGTCATTCTTAGACTCCTTACTGGGTGAGCAATGCAGCCAAGCAACACAGTTGGAGCCTCCCTCCTCCCTGGCTGGCAGGAAGGGAGGGAGGGAGAGGAGTTGCTTCCTTTGAAACCCGGGAAATTTACGGGATATCATCAATCCGGGACAGCAGCGGGAAACGGCGCTGGGATAAGGGAATTTCCCTCCAGATAAGGGACGGTTGACAGCTATGCGTAGGGTCTTGCTAAGCCAACCTTTGGCTTAGCGTATCACATGAACCCGTTCACTATTCCTGGACCTAGCAGGCCCCACCTGCCCTGTCAAGCCCTACTTTCTCAGACAAGGCACCATCTCTTTGTTTGAGATCAGAAGCAGCATGCACAAATGGACATCCAAGGAAAAGATGCTAGCAGGAGCAATGGTGGAGCCCATGTGCCTATTCTCAGGCAAGTCGTTTGTTAACTTTGGCGCTTTACTATGAGCTACAATGATGCACTCTTGGCACCTGTCTTTTCCTTGAGAGGCAACGCAGTGAGCGTCCGGGGGGTAAAGTAAAACCGATGTGTTAGCATCACCAAAGTGACCTCCCTGGGGTGCAAGACTGGGCAGCGTGTATGGACTGCCCAGGCAACAAACTCCCCTCTCAGCCTTGCTGATGCAGTCCAAAGGAAAGCAGAGCAAGGCGTTTGCCACCAGCTCGGCTCTGTAGGGTTTAAAGGTAAAGGGACCCCTGACCATTAGCTCCAGTCGTGACCGACTCTGGGGTTGCGGCGCTCATCTCGCTTTATTGGCCGAGGGAGCCGGCGTACAGCTTTCAGGTCATGTGGCCAGCATGACTAAGCCGCTTCTGGCAAACCAGAGCAGCGCATGGAAACGCCGTTTACCTTCCTGCCGGAGCGGTACCTATTTATCTACTTGCACTTTTGATGTGCTTTCAAACTGCTAGGTTGGCAGGAGCAGGGACCGAGCAATGGGAGCTCACCCCGTCGCGGGGATTCTATATGGGGCTACCTTTGAAGGTGACCCGGAAACTACAACTAATCCAGAATGCAGCACATAGATAGTTGACTGGGAGTGGCCGCCGAGACCATATAACACCGGTCTTGAAAGACCTACACTGGGTCCCAGTACGTTTCCGAGCACAATTCAAAGTGTTGGTGCTGACCTTTAAAGCCCTAAACAGCCTTGGTCCAGTATACCTGAAGGAGTGTCTCCACTTCCATCGTTCTGCCCGGACACTGAGGTCCAGCGCCAAGGGCCTTCTGGCGGTTCCCTCACTGCGAGAAGCCAAGTTACAGGGAACCAGGCAGAGGGCCTTCTCGGTAGTGGCACCCGCCCTGTGGAACGCCCTCCTATCAGATGTCAAAGAGATAAACAACTACCTGACATTCAGAATACATCTGAAGGCAGCCCTATTCAGGGAAGTTTTTAATGTGTGACATTTTAATGTATTTTTATTCTTTGTTGGAAGCCGCCTAGAGTGAGAACAGACTACCTACCTCTGCACATCAGATTTTCTCTTTTGCTCCTGCTCTCTTGCTATCAAACTCTTAGAAACGAGATCGCCAAGGGTTTTTTCCAGTTGCAGTTTGGCCTGCGGTTCGACTATGCTTTCCATCGCAGAGGTCAGCGCTTCTACTTGAGACATTGCAGACTCAAGTTCTTCTTGTCTCTGGCGAGAGAGGAGGCTGGGCTCTTCTAGCTCATCCAGAGTGAGCAGAGGATTGCAGAAAAGGGCTTCACGCTTGCTGAGGAGGTCGGAAGCCCTTCGGACAGCTTCTCTGTAAGACTTCACAGTCCCAAAGGCTTCATTTAAGGCACTCTGTACAGGTTAACAAAATTGTATTTTTTAAAGGCAACTAAAAAATGCCACAAGATTGCATGGGTGGAAAATACACACCTTTTATTTCATATGCTACTCTGCCCTGATGTGACAAGACCTGCCCATATAGCTGGGCTCCAGATTAAGTCCATTTCAGAGATTAAGTTAATGCAGGGGTCAGCAAGGTTTACTTTGCCTGGGCCAGTTCACTCCCACGAAGATCGCTCCGTGGGCCGGATCGCAGGGACTTGCCGAGCAGACAGCTGGGTTCGGGGGCGGCTCGGGGGCTGTTTAAATGACCTTCATGGGCCGCTTGTAGCCTATGGGCCACAGGTTGCCGACCCCTGAGTTAACGTCTAACTAGCAGGAAGGCCTTTTCAGTGGTGGCCCCAAAACCTATAAATCCCCAAGCTAGTAGATTTAATTGTGTTGGCTAACGCCTCATAAGAGGCTGGACACAACCTTTTAGTTAGCCAGGCCTGCCTTTCCGGTGGTATGCTTCTTTCTGGCCCCTGGCTCAGCAAACAATAGGGAAAATGACAACTCATCTTCAATGTGGCTTACTAAAGTGAAAAACCAAGACAAATTAAAACAGCATGGAAAACATGCATACAAACCCCAGCAGTCAAGAATCCCTCTGCTACTGTAACCAGCCATTCATCAAACCCTTCACCGGGCATCTCAAATGTTAGAGATGGTGACAGGTAAAAGATGTGTGACAGGTGACTGTTCCACTTAGGGACCACCATGTTGTCACATCTCCTACTTTACAGAGGACAGTCCCCCGTTTGAAGGCCTGTCAGGCAGTCTGTTACTAGAAGCTGTTGCTGCTCAGAGAAGACCAGAACTAATCTAGAGTAGGCCAGAGGAGCCAAAAGACCTCCTTCTTTGGAGGTCTTTAAGCAGAGGCTTGACAACCATATGTCAGGAGTGCTCTGATGGTGTTTCCTGCTTGGCAGGGGGTTGGACTCGATGGCCCTTGTGGTCTATTCCAACTCTATGATTCTATGAAAAGCAGGGTAGGCCAGAGATCTGCCTCAGCAGAAAGAATCTCAGCGGAAAGGTCAACAAGGTAAACAAGATATCTAGGATTACTCACTTTACGTGCGGCAATGTCAGATTTCAGCTGTACTTTCAGGCTTTGCAGTTCATCCAGTTCCCTCTGCAAACTATCAGGGAGGGAAGATTGTCCTTCCTGAGACCCCCTCTTTCTATTAATTAAATCTTCAGCAGCGCAAGATTCTACTTCTGCAGCATCTTCAATCACTTTACAGTACATATTTTCACATCGGATCGTCTGTGTTTCCAAGTCAAGTAGAATGGGCTGCCGGAGCTCGGATTTAATTTGCTTTAAAGCTGCTAAACTGTGACCCAGCTTGCTCTGGAAACCTTGCTCGTGTCCGCATTTTTCTTGAACAGCCAGTATCTTAGATTGGATCACTTGTGCCAGCCCATCTATTTTCACGCCCAAGCTCTTTATTTGCTGCATCTTGGTCTCCTTGAGAGAAGGACCAAAGGCCTCGCTTTTGCCTAGCAGCCTGGGTGCCTCCTGAGTTAAGTGCCTGGCATGCTGCACTTTCCAACTTAAAGTCTTTTCTGACATCGGACTGGTTTCAGAGGCAATAGAGTCGGAGCAATCTTTCAAAACATCACAGTGTTTCTGTATAATGGAGATGAGAGCCTCAACTTCTGAGAGTGCTGTTCTACGCCCGTCGCCCTCCGCAGAACAGCTAACCCTCTGCTCAAGCTTACGTTTCAGCTTGCAACACTCGCCTTGCAATTTCTCAAGGTCTGGTACATCCCATTTCAGATGCAGGCATTCCCAAATCTCCTTGTACTTTTCTAAGTGCAACAAACCTGACTGGATGGCCGCTGCTCTCTCTTTAAGCACAAACAATTTACCCTTAATGTCTTGGTCCACACCTGCCTGGTCCAGTTCCAATTCCTCACGCTGGAGGCTGCAAAGATCCTGCTCCAATGACATCAGCGTCCTTGTGACTTTTTCATAGGCATCTACCTTGTTTTCTGCTGTACGGCGGTTAATCTGGTTTAGCCTGTGAGCTCTTTCAGTTCTGCTCTGGAGGCTTCTCAAGAAGTCATTGAGAAACAACTTCTCAAACACATTTAGCCCCTGAGGGGATGCATCAACAATACCTTTTGCTTCCTCGATCTCCTTTGCAGACTTTTCTACGACGGCATG
The DNA here is from genome assembly GCF_964188315.1 of Podarcis muralis. Lineage (NCBI taxonomy): Eukaryota > Metazoa > Chordata > Lepidosauria > Squamata > Lacertidae > Podarcis > Podarcis muralis. The sequence continues at coordinate 10,809,308 of NC_135655.1, read as the reverse complement.
CCAACGGTCCATTTCTGACTTCAGGCTTGTGTCACCGGTACCTGGCTTGGATACCCTCTCTGCTTCTTTAAGTTTTGCTTGCAATTTTTCGGTGTCTGCAAAAAGCTGCCGTCTCTTTCCGAGCTCAGATTCCAGCTGCTCCAACCGCTCTACTAATTTCGGAACAAGGTCTTTGTAGCAGGTTTGCAACTGGTCCGAAAGGAGGGCGAGGGCAGAAGCTTCGCCCGATTCCAACTGGGGAGCAATGCGCTGTGCCTCGTCCACCAGTTGCACGACACCTGACTTTTTCTCCTCGGCGGCCCCAATCAGAACCTTGCAGCTTTCGATTTCAAACATCAGATCGTCCGGGAAAAGCGCTGCCTTCCCATCCAGGTGGAGCAACGAGACTCTGGCCCACAAAACAGCCTCTTCAATCTTCTTTGTGAGGTCATACGCCTGAGGATAACGGCCGCTTCTTTGGGCATCTTCCGTAGGAGTCAGCTGCTCTAGCTCCTCCACTCGAGTCTGCAAATCATTTATTGCGCTTTCCAGAGCTCTCTTCCCTGTGTCGGTCCACATCCTCTTCATCTGCATCTCAGCACCACTTTTTAACATAGAAACACTATTTTTAAGCGCTTGTAATTCTGTGGCCATCAACGCCGAGTGTGCTTGGTTGTGGGTGTCCCCGCCTGTTCGCAAACAGTGCTGCTGCTGCAGCAACTTTTGGAGCTCCTGTGCTTTATCCATGAAAACCTTAAACTCATTGGCTTGTGCTGCAACCCGGATCTGCTTCCTTTTAAGTGTGTCTTCCATCTGTTTCCACCACTGGTCTATCTGGGCCACCTGGTTTTGGATTAACTCCTTGTCCATCCTGGTTAGGTGTCTAGATAGGCTTCCTTTTTCAGCCTTCAGCTTTTGCAAAAGGATCCTCCCTTTTTGTATAGAATCCAAGCATTTCTGGATATTCTCCAGGAGAACTGTGTCTTCTGACAGGGGTACCCTTTCGGAAGAAAGAAAAAAGGAGTAAAAATCTAACATTTTGAAAGGCTGTTTTCCTCAAAGCACACCAGCTAATCAAGATACTCAGAACTATATTTCACAGGCAGTAACTAGAGATCAGCGAGAAATTCTGTCCAGTTTGCATTTAAAAGTGAACCTAAACTGATTTTCACTCTCCAGAACAATACATGAACCAAAAGTGAGCCAACCTTCCAATTTTGCAATCTAGATCTCCACCCAAGCAATGCACATATATAATAAGGCATATACTGTGGCAAGGTCTGTATAAAAATACACCATTTAGCAAAAGTAACACACACAAAAACATTACACTAGGGAAAATATGCTTTGGAAAAATGCGCATATTTGGCAAATTTTGAATATAAACATGTGCTACGTGAATAGAAATTCACAGTAAAATGCTTGTGAATGCTCAAGAGGACCTTTTAAAAAATAAATAAATATGGTGAACAGATTTTGAATTGTGGATGAAAAACCCAAATTTAGATTCTACCACCCCTACCACTAACTAGATACCAAAGGCCCAATTTGTATGGAATTTTAGTCTTGCATGGATAGGACTGAAGCCTTAGTCAAAGACTCAAGTAAATAAATGTTTATTAATCAATTGAAACACACACCTTCCCCCAGTTGCAATCACTTGGGATGTCAGGTTTGACATTTAGTTTTTGATAAGAAGGTACTAAATCCAAGTGCCCAAGCGCAACTGAAAAGATCGCTGCCATTCATGTTTTACCCAGTCCTATGCTAAGGCAGAAAGATCTCCTGACCCGTCTTAAGAGGGAGTGATCTGCCTTATCCTTTTAAGTGGAAACAGCAAAGATCGAACCTAGCAACTCCTGCCGGCAGAGCCTGTGTTCTACTACTGCATCTGGCAAGTTGGTCTAGGTGATATAGAAATCTGCCCCATGTACTCACGTTTTTAGGTTTTCTTTTTCCTCCGAAAAATGTTTCATTGAAGACTGGACCTCGGTGAGACACGCTTGGTAATTATTCAGCAAATGAAGCTGAGCCTGCCTGGCCTTTTTAGCAGACATTATATCCTGCAGTAGCTTGTCCCAACTAGAAGCTGCCATGCTGTCTGAATCTGGCACAACTGAGCCGCTTCCTTCTGCAGTGGTCAAGCAATCTCCGTCCAGCAATGAAGAAGTTTTAGCTTTCTGCTTTCTGGCAGAGCTTTGCCTTTCCAGCAGAGCACACAAATTCTAGTCAGAAGACCAGGGAAAGAGGTTTTAAAACGGAGCAGCCTTGTTTGCACATCATGGGTAAGACATACTTGCTAATCTCACACCATTTTGCTCCTCCTCTCTAGCATACAGAAGAAGCAGGCCATGATCTTGGGCTCAGCATCACTTTGGAACTGAGGGCCATGGTTTGTTCTGCTCCAACAAACCATGCCCAGTAAGCCAAGAACAAACCTTGCCTACTTATCGTGTTTTGTTTGGAGAAAAACCCACCATGATCCTCGGTTTGGCTATAACGCCAAACCCACAGGTCAGGGATTGCTTCTCCTGCACAATCGTGGAAAGAAGCAAAGCAGTCGATATAGGCACCTTTACAGTAAACCATTAACTACGGTTTACTGCAACGTGCCATCATTTTAATTTACAAACATAAGGTTGGGTGGCTCAGTAGTGTGATTCGGTTTAAGGCACCTTCCTACTTTCCTATATTTACTATTTTCCCCAGTTTGGCCTTAAAAAACAATAATAACTTAGCATCAGGACTGGCACACCTTTTGCCCTTTCAGGGAAATGGCAGGGGAATGGTGGGAATATGGATCCAATCTGAGGCCTCCTCTCATACGCTTCCAGAAGGCCCAAATTCTGACCAAATTGCCATTGGAGTAGAGCAATGGTGAGAGAGCATTCTGGCACTGTACTGGGGGTTGGGGGGGGAGAGAGAGAGAAAGCTCTAACCACATGCCTTCTCCTCTGCTAGCAAAGAAGCATGCCTGTAGCAACCTATGGCCCCTCACCTGCATTCCAAGCGAGCAGAGGACTGCTCCATAAAGGGTTTTATCTAATGTGCCTTATTATCAAGGTTATTGCGTTATTGTACTACATTATTTATAGGGACGTGGGTGGCGCTGTGGGTTAAACCACAGAGCCTAGGACTTGCCGATCAGAAGGTCGGTGGTTCGAATCCCCACGACGGGGTGAGCTCTCGTTCCTCGGTCCCTGCTCCTGCCAACCTAGCAGTTTGAAAGCACGTCAAAGTGCAAGTAGATAAATAGGTACTGCTCCAGCAGGAAGGTAAGCAGCATTTCCATGCGCTGCTCTGGTTCACCAGAAGCGGCTTAGTCATGACCCGGAAGCTGTACACCGGCTCCCTCGGCCAATAAAGCGAGATGAGCACCACAACCCCAGAGTCGGCTATGACTGGACCTAATGGTCAGGGGTCCCTTTACCTTTTACTACATTATTTATACCCTTCTGCGAATTGCCCCGAAGCCCAAATTGGATGGAACACAGTATAGAAATTTAAAATAAAAATAAGAAGGCTGGAATATTCACATGCCCTTCTTGGTGGTGCAGGATTGCACCAGGCCTAAGCAGCTTCCATGTCTCTATGTGCATGTGATGGAGCAAAAGGGTGAGAGGGTAGCGGGCACTTCATATGTAGCCACAGATTAATGAAATTATGAATGAATAACGGCTTGTTCACACCTGCTTATCTTGTGCCTAGAAAAAGCACGGATCCGAGCAGTTGTACGCTTGTCCCATACATTCTAGGGATGAAGCCGAGTGGTCTTGCTTTTGCCCTGCTACTGCTTTTCCCTGGGAAAACCCACTCTTTACTGCTAAATTAGAACAAACATCAACCTGGAAAAAATGTGATTGGCTCCAATTCAGCGGTATCAGTGGGTTTTCCCAGGGGAAAGCAGCGAAACAAGTGGAAGTGTGGTTGAGCCCCAAATCTCTTCTTTCCATACCTCTATTTCTCTCAGTTGACCATTCATCAACACAATGTCTAACTCTGCAGCCGAGATTTTCGCTTTCTTGACCTTTTGCACCATCTCTGCATAATCTGCAGTCGCCTGGTCTTCGGGAAGATGACCCCCCTGCGAAACCATTTCCATCTCAGAGCCCTGAAAACACAAACAGGTAATCAACACGCTGCTTTCATTTGGCTCACTCTGCAACTGAGCATTTATTTCTATGTGATCCATCCAGAAGTTAATCTCAAACAGAAGCACTGCTAGGGCTCAAACACAATCGGAAGCCAGATCATCTGGGAAGAAGTCATATCCTTTGTCTTAGATGCATTGTGTTGGCTGCGGTTATTCAGCGAAGCAATTTTTTGCTGAGGTTTCTGTGCAAAACCCAGGAGGCTGTGGTGCTTCCAAATCAGGGCTGAGGAAGAAGTGGAGACCCTAAGCCAGTGTTGGGATCTTGTGGATCTGTGTGCAGTTCTTCCACCTGGTGAATTCTGAACTGCAGCGAACAGCTTCTTAGAGAAATAATTTCAGCACCCACTGAATGCTCCTGGGCAGAAAAAATATATAAAGTGCTTCCTGTTTCAGTTGAGAGTTGCTTGAGTGACAAAGTGCTCCTGGACTCTGCTAGTCTCTTTTGTCCTTGGTCATTCTTTGGGTCTGACACAGTCCCACCTTGCTCTTCAGTCCTGACTACTATTTATTCATTTATTGCCCTCCCTTCATTCTAAGGACACTGTACAGTCAAACCTCAGGTCCCAAACGCCTCCGTTTTGGAACGCTTTGGCTCCCAACACTGAAAACCCAGAAGTAAATGCTCCGGTTTTCAAAAGCCAAATGTCTGACGCGGCTTCCGCTTGAGTGCAGGAAGCTCCTGCAACCAATCAGAAGCTGAGCCTCGGTTGTAGAACATTTTGGAAGCCAAACATGCTTCCGGAATGGATTACGTTCGACAACTGAGGTTTGACTGTACTTACTATATATTTAAGGACGCGGGTGGCATTGTGGTCTAAACCACAGAGCCTAGGACTTGCCGATCAGAAGGTTGGCAGTTCGAATCCCCGCGACGGGGTGAGCTCCCGTTGCTCGGTCCCTGCTCCTGCCAACCTAGCAGTTAGGATTAGGATCACCTGCGGGTGGCGCTATGGGTTAAACCACTGAACCTAGGGCTTGCCGATCAGAAGGTCAGCAGTTTGAATCCCCGCGATGGGGTGAGCTCCTGTTGCTCGGTTCCTGCCAACCTAGCAGTTCGAAAGCACGTCAAAGTGCAAGTAGATAAATAGGTACCACTCTGGCGGGAAGGTAAACGGCATTTCCGTGCGCTGCTCTGGTTTTGCCAGAAACGGCTTAGTCATGCTGGCCACATGACCCAGAAAAACTGTCTGCAGACAAATATCAGCTCCCTCGGCCAGTAAAGGAAGATGAGTAAAGCAACCCCAGAGTTGTTCGCGACTGGACTTAACTGTCATGAGTCCTTTATCTTTACCTTTTAGTATATATTTGGAAAGTTATTTATTTGCTCTACATTTGGACAACTCTTAGGATATCACTAGTCTTTAATCACTGGTTGAAAAACTGAAGGGTTTTTATTTGTTTCTTAGAACTCCTAAGCAACACCAGGTACGAGAGTGCAGGTAAATAATACTATCAATAAATAAGAATCCCTGATAATGAAAAATGCCAAAGGATAAGAAAAGAGGAAGGGAATATGAAGTAAGACCAGGGTGTGTTTGCATTCACATGCAAAACTGAACATAACCACACCAAATTTCCATCTTCCCTGATAATGCAATTATGGTAATTTTTATCCATTTAAGAAGATGCATCACTCTCACTCTAAAGAGAGGCTGCAAAATGCATAAAGAGCAGTCAACTGCTAAAAGACTTAAGTAGGGAATTTCTATCTAAATGGGATGCAAAATCAGAGAAAGGAACAAAGAAACTAAACTGAGACACATTCAAGCAAGTGGTTACAATAAAAAGCTGCGGAGCTGAAGACTAATATTTGCCAATCAGGTAATGGCTGCTAATGTATGGTTCTTACCCTTAATAGGCTAATTAATTATACTAATGATAGAAGAAGCTTAATAGATTCATTGCTGTGTAGGCGATAGTTTTGAGGAGTGGTTGCTAAACATTAGATTCACTGGAGGAATATAAGAAGAAAAGAAGAGCCTGCAGGATCAGGCCAATAGCCCGTCTAGTCCAGCACCCTGTTCTTACAGTGACCAACCAGATGTCCATGGGTAGTAAAGGTAAAGGGACCCCTGACCATTAGGTCCAGTTGCGGCCGACTCTGGGTTTGTGGCGCTCATCTCGCTTTATTGGCCGAGGGAGCCGGCGTACAGCTTCCGGGTCATGTGGCCAGCATGACTAAGCCGCTTCTGGCGAACCAGAGCAGCACATGGAAATGCCGTTTACCTTCCTTCCGGAGCGGTACCTATTTATCTACTTGCACTTTGACGTGCTTTCGAACTGCTAGGTTGGCAGGAGCAGGGACCGAGCAACTGGAGCTCACCCCGTCACGGGGATTTGAACCGCCGACCTCCTGATCGGCAAGTCCTAGGTCTGTGGTTTAACCCACAGCGCCAGGGAGCAAAACATGAGCACAGCAGAACTCTTTCCCAGCAACTGGTATTTGGAAGGTTTGCTGCCTCATGGCTGGTAACTGCTGAAAGCTTTATCCCCCTCCACAAATTTGCCTAATCCTTTTCTAAAGTCATCCAAGTTTGTGGGAATCACAGCCTCCTGGGGAGCAAGGTTCATGGTTTTGACTATGCACTGCTTGACGTTTCTATCTTCGTTCCTCTCTCCTAAACTGGCCAACGCTCAGCTTCATTGGGTATCCACAAGCTCTTTCCACGAATGATGCCGTGTTTTGAACTCATAACTTGCTACCAAGTCTTTGCTGCAGGGGGTGAGCTCCTTCACAGTTTTCAAAAATGCATAAGAGAGCAAGAGAGAGGCTTAAAGGTAAAGGTAAAGGGACCCCTGACCATTAGGCCCAGTCGTGACCGACTCTGGGGTTGCAGCGCTCATCTTGCTTTACTGGCTGAGGGAGCCGGCGTACAGCTTCCGGGTCATGTGGCCAGCATGACTAAGCCGCTTCTGGCGAACCAGAGCAGCGCATAGAAACGCCGTTTACCTTCCCGCCGGAGTGGTACCTATTTATCTACTTGCACTTTGACATGCTTTCAAACTGCTAGGTTGGCAGGAGCTGGGACCGAGCAACGGGAGCTCACCCCGTCATGAGGATTCGAACCGCTGACCTTCTGATCAGCAAGTCCTAGGCTCTGTGGTTTAACCCACAGCACCACCTGTGTCCCCCAAAAGTTCAAAAATGCATAAGAGAGCAAGAGAGAGGCTTAAGCCCCTCCAAAATCATCTGCCCATGGATGTACACAGAAAACAGCAGATCTAGCTGAAAGGCCACACGCAGAGATCTGCAGTGATCATTGTAATGCACCCCTGGTTATTATTATTATTATTGCAATAATTATAAGATAACTAAAATCTTAGACGGTGGTTTAATCTTAGAAGGGAAGGGGTGTGACTGTGACCATCTGTGCACTTCTGAATTTGCCACTACACAACTGGAAGGGAGTTGTAGTTTAGTTAACACCCGGAGGGCTGCACTACAGTTCACAGTGCCTCTTCCTCCCTCCGCTACTAGAAACCCGGAGAGAGAAAGTGCGAGGCTGCAGGAGCTCTAGATAAACGGCTGTATTGGCTGAAGAGCTGCCCGTGTTCAATAATAGCACTTAACAACATCCTTCAATGAAGTTGTGCAACAACAGAGATTATTACCTTGCTTTCTGGTGATGGATTTGTAATGGACGAAGGAGCAGGGTCAGTCCCCATTACTTTCCCATTCATTAACGGCAAAGCGATTGGAGGCACTTCCAACCGGCTATGCGCAGCTTGCAATTTCTTTTGATAGCCAAGCGATTGCTGCTGAAGCTCATTGAGAAGATTATCATCAGGCGGCATTTGCCCCGGTTTCGGCAGCGGCTTTCCACTCTTGCCTGTCGAGCTTGGGAAATTGTGGGCTTCCATCAAGCTTCCTTTTAGCCCCTGATAAATAGAAATGGGGAGAGGTAGGTGGGGAGAGAGAAAGGGGCGGGGGGAATCTTAACCTTTTCGGGACAGAAGTTACTGAAATGTCAATTGCTTTCTTAATGGAACCAACTTCTATAGCAAAAGAAGAATAGGCCGAAGGGGTGACGAAGGTCGGAGGAACAGAAATTTGCACAGAAGAATTGTCACTGTGAGGATGGAGCTTGTTTATAGCTCTTGCAAAGCTTGTAAATGTGAAAAGTTCCTCTCTGGTTGCCTTAATCAATCCTGCCACTTCTCTGTGGGGCTGCCTGGGATCTTCAAGTGGGAACTTTGAGCAAGCAGTTTAAGGTGTCTGCTTAAAAAGCCGATACAATCTCAGACTGCAGAAACAGGGGCGTAAATAGCCTGTCGTGTTAAACCAGTCTTTGACAACCTGGTGCCCTCCGATCAGTATGGTTCTACCTCGAACTCAACTCTGATCATTTCACAGAATTACAGAATTGGAAGGGACCCCAAGAGTTATCTAGTCCAGCCCCTACAATGCAGGTATCTCAGCTAAAGCATCCATCCATGACACATGGCCATCCAACCTCTGCTTAAAAACCTCCAAGGATGGAGAGCCCACCACCTCATGACGGAGACGGTTCCACTGCTGAACAGCTCTTACTGTCAGAAAGTTTCTCCTGGCGCTTAGTCAGAATCTCCTTTCTTGCAACTTAAAGCCATTGGTGGTTTGAGTCCTACCCTCCAGAGCAGGAGAAAACAAGTTTGTTCCCTCTGCCATGTGACAGCACTTGAGATACCTGAAGACGGCCACCATATCTCCTCTCAGTCTCCTCTTTTCCAGGCTAAACATACCCAGCTCCTTCAACCATTCCTCATAAGGCTTGGTTTCCAGACCCTTGATCACAGGTTCCTCTGCACATGTTTCAACTTGTCAATATCCTGCTTAAATTGTGGTGCCCAGAACAGGACACAGTATTCCATATGTGGGCTGACCAAGGCAGAATGGAGTAGTACTATTACTTCCCTTGATCTGGACACTATACTTCTGTTGATGCAGCCTAGAATAGCATTAGTTCTCCCCCCCCCCCTTTTTTTTTTTTTGCTTCTGCATCACACTGTTGACATTTCCTGCCTTGGAGGACAGGTGGCGACGAAAACTCATGTGACGCCCATAGAAAAAACGATGGTTTACTGTTAACAAGCAGGCTAGTGCATGGGTAGGCAAACTAAGTCCTGGGGTCCTGATCCAGCACAATCACCTTCTAAATCTGGCCCACGGATGGTTCAGGAATCAGCGTGTTTTTACATGAGTACAGTGGACGCCCGGGTTGCGAATGTGATCCATGCGGGAGGCACGTTCGCAACCCGCAGCACCGCATCTGCGCACACGCGGGTTGCAATTTGGTGCTTCTGCGCATGTCCAAAGTGCAATTAAGCGCTTCTGCGCATGTGCCAAAACCCGGAAGTAACCCGTTCCGGTACTTCCGGGTTTCGGCGCGTCCGTATCCCAAAAACGCTCAACCTGAAGCGTCTGTAACTGAAGGTATGACTATATGACTATAGAATGTGTCCTTTTATTAAAAATGCATCTCTGGGTTATTTGTGGGGCCTGCCTGCTGTTTTTACATGAGTAGAATGTGTCCTTTTTATTAAAAAAAATCCATCTCTGGGTTATTTGTGGGGCCTGCCTGGTGTTTTCACATGAGTAGAATGTGTCCTTTTATTAAAAATGCATCTCTGGGTTATCTGTGGGGCCTGCCTGGTGTTTTCACATGAGTAGAATGTGTCCTTTTATTAAAAATGCATCTCTGGGTTATCTGTGGAGCATAGGAATTTGTTCATCCCCCCCCCCAAAAAAATAGTCCGGCCCCCCACAAGGTCTGAGGGACAGTGGACTGGCCCCCGGCTGGAAAAAAAAATGCTAACCCCTGGGCTAGTGCATGCTGCTGAAGCTGTGGGCAGTACACTTCACTCCTCCTGCTGCTGTGCATCAGAAGAAACAAGCCACGGTCCAGTTTGTCATGTGATCTAAAGGCAGCTCATGATTTGCCTTTCTCCAGCCAAACCACAAACCGAAGCCAAGGGATCACTCGTGGCTTGTGTGGGGGAAAGAAACAAGGAGCCTGAGGTTCAGGCGACACAGCAAACCAGGCAATGGTTTGTTTCCCAGCAGCAGCAGGAGAGGAGCAATGTGTGCCTGCTCCTTCACGACTGTGCAGGCTGGGGCTGATGGGAGTTGTAGTCCAAAACTGACAGAAGTCAACAGTTTGATGTGCAGCATAAACTTGAGTTACCTTAACAACCAGAGCTGGTTCCTCTCCAGTGTCAGCTGACACAGGACTTGACAATTGCTCATAATTTGTCAGCCATTCCTGGAAAAGCGGCGGAGATCCTCCTTCCATTTGATTGTTCGCTCTAAAGGATTCCTTCTTCGGGTGACAAGAAAATGAGAGAATTAAAGTCCACGAAGAACCGGCAGGAAAAAGGCAGAATAATAATCATATCAGCTAGGTATGACAAGGGAGAGGAGTCTAGAATTATTAAGGCAGAAGCAAAAAATAATAAAAATCATTGTGAGCAATTCCTTGCCAGTGGAATGCAACTGGGAGATTGAGTCAAAAGCAAGAATGAACAGTATTTTTATTTATCTATTTTTCGAACATTAGGCTTGCAACCCACTCAGCTTTTTTGTGGGGTTTGGCCAAACTCCCTTTCACACTGGTAGAATAGTACAAATCTAAACATCTCCAACTCTGACTAGGTGATCTTGAGTTCGCCTGATCATTGCCTAACAAGTTATACTTTTGCAACACCCAATTCTCATATTGCAATGCCTTATTCCCAATTCAAGGTACAGTCATACCTCGGGTTACAGACACTTCAGGTTGCGTTTTTTTGGGTTGCGGACCGCCGAAACCCGGAAGTACCAGAACGGGTTACTTCCAGGTTTTGGCAGTCGCGCATGTGCAGAAGCGCTAAATCACACTTTGTGCATGTGCAGACGCGCTGAATCGCAACCCGCACGTGCACAGACGTGCTGCTGTGGGTTGCGAACGCTGTGGGTTGCGAACGTGCATCCCACACGGATCACATTCACAACCCAAGCGTCCACTGTATTAGTACTAGCATATAAGGTCCTAAATTGCTTGGGCCCCAAGTTCTTCAAAAAGCATCCTTTCCCAATATCTTGCACCTTACAGTTGGCAGGTGAGGCCTTGTTGGCAGTGCCCCCGCTGCAGGCTGCATGCTTGGCGTTGTGACCCAGTTCCTCATTAAAAGAGAATGGTCACGTTGGCATGCCACTTTGCTTTTGAGCTTCAAGTTAACCTTGCTTCAAGCAAAGCATAGTTAATGTAAGCCACGGTTTCTTAGGTCAGTCAGCATGACAAACCATGGCTAAACAAAGTGGAAACTTCCTAACTCCTCCTCTGAGTTGCATGAAAGGAAGGGAGCAGCATGTGAACTTGATGCACTAAACTTATGTTTAGCATGATGCGCAGTGACTAGATCTCTGCAGAGAAAAGTCCACCAGCACAGCAAGAACACTGTTTCCTGTGGTCACCTCTCTCTCGCTTCACCTCCAAAGATGGGAGACTATTTTGCAATTTAACAACAACAAAACATACTTCTTGATTGTAAACAGAACCTCTAAGTGGCTTGCAAAAAAATAAAAGCAAAACAAATATTAAAACTAACCATTAAGACAGAGTTAAAAACAGGAATCCAAAAAAATCGCCAAAATCTACAATAAGCTAAAATCAGATGGACAGGGTTGCCTGGACACAAATGCTTTTAGCAGGCATTGAAAAAGAGTACAGTGAAGGCACCTTCCTGACGGGAAGATGCAAAGAGTTCCAAAGTACGGGGTTCGCCACACCCAAAGATTGATTTCTTACCATTGCAGAACAAATATTATGTGGCACCTGCAGCAGTGCCAGTTCTGCAGATCCAAGGGGCCAAGTGGGCAAGGCGATCCCTCAAGCGGGTGGAGACACTAGGTCAAATGACCAGTGGATCTTTTGATATAGGTTCACATTAGGCAGCCTTTCTCAACCTGTGGATCCCCAGATGTTGTTGAACTACAACTCCCATCACCCCTAGCTAGCAAGGCCAGAGCTCAGGGATGATGGGAGTTGTAGTCCAACAACATCTGGGGACCCACAGGTTGAGAACCACTGGGATATGGAAGAAGGGATATGGAAGCCTATCCTCTAGGAATGTCGTCTTTCTCCTCCAGCCCATGAAAACTGAACTCAACCAGAGCTCAGAGAGACAGAGGCTACTCTGATTTCCCTTTGTAGTGGGCACACATTCCATCCCATAACACTTACTGATCCTCCTTTCTGGCTTCCACCAAGCACTTCCATCAGGCTGATATCAGGAGCATCAAATGAGATCAGCAGTTCCTCTGCACCTGCCTTCTCTTGGATCTGTCCATCATGTCTGAGCGCAGTACTCTGGATGTTCCTGGCCTCTCGTTCTTCCACACAGCCAAGTTTCGCTTTCTTCTTCCGTTTAGTCTGTGGTTCAGCCTTCTCGTCTTTCATGCACTCAGCTTCTCTGAAGGAATAACCCAAACATCATGAACCTCCTGCTTGTTTCTTTCACACAGAGAAGCTTCCAGAACCCTCTTGAATAAATTAAAATAGGGAAGATCTCTTCACATCATCAGATCAATACTTCCTGCACTAAGAAATGCAAACTGACAGCCTATACATGAGACAGAGTTAGGTATTGGTCCAGATACATGTTTACCACCCCAGAGACCTCTAATTCCTGAGTAAGAATGTTTTCTGCCAGGGAATGAGAACCAAGAGATACAGCTCCACCATCTCTTTCAATTGTATGACATCTTTCCTTGTACGGTCCATGTTCCCTCTCCATGTTACCTACCTTAGATATCCTCTGGCCATTTGAATGGTGCTCTCCCACTGGTTTCGGACATCGGAAATCATACACTCAACAGCGAGATTCTTGCTCCCATTGTTGCTCTTCACGTGTTCCCCAAGGCAGACAATATTTTGTAGTTTGGCATCACCCTCCTCTTTCAGGTGTAGAATCTCCTGTGTTGTAAGAAACAGCATGGGGGTAACTGGTTCCACATACACTTGTTTTGCTTTTTAGGTTAAGCCTAATGTTGTAGCTTATAGAGACGTGGGTGGCGCTGTGGGTTAAACCACAGAGCCTTGGGTTTGCCGATCAGAAGGTCGGCGGTTCAAATCCCCACGATGGGGTGAGCTCCCATTGCTCGGTCCCTGCTCCTGCCAACCTAGCAGTTTGAAAGCACGTCAAAGTGCAAGTAGATAAATAGGTGCTGCTCTGGCGGGAAGGTAAACGGCGTTTCCGTGCACTGCTCTGGTTCGCCAGAAGTGGCTTAGTCATGCTGGCCACATGACCCGGAAGCTATACGCTGGCTCCCTCGGCCAATAAAGCGAGATGAGCACCGCAACCCCAGAGTCGGTCACGACTGGACCCAATGGTCAGGGGTCCCTTTACCTTTTAATGTTGTAGCTACAATAGAGAGCCGTACTGTATAAGTTAGATGCTGCTGCAGCCAAGTGGCTCATGAATGGAAGAAAAAGATGGCAAAAGAATAGAAGAAAAAGATGAAGAAATGGAAAAGGAATATTGGGGCGGTGGGGGGGAGCTCACTCTGAATTTAAAACATTAAAGCATTCTTTGGAATGCTGGTGCTACTGCTAAGCTAAAGTATTTGGCCCAAAACTTTTTTAGTGTTTTGGGTGGGGAGGAAGAATACCCCCAACCAAAAACTGGACTAATCTTCAGGGGATGGGTGCAACCAAAGAACTTTTGGGCGATGGGGTGGGTGGGTGTTTCCATTCTAAAAACAAAAATGCAGGAGGGGATTTTGCTGCCCTCAGCAGACTTACAGCATTCCCTTTGTAATTATGGGCAGGATGTCCTACAGGAATTACGTTAACTATGTCAGTTTGCAAATGCTACAATTCTCAGAGTGATTCAGCAGTACAGTGGTACCTTGGGTTAAGAACTTAATTCGTTCTGGAGGTCCGTTCTTAACCTGAAACTGATCTTAATGGGGGCCCCCACTGCCGTCACCACATGATTTCTGTTCTCATCCTGAAACAAAGTTCTTAACCCGAGGTACTATTTCTGGGTTAGCAGAATCTGTAACCTGAAGCGTCTGTAACCTGAAGCGTCTGTAACCCGAGGTACCACTCTAAGTCCCTTTTCCTAGGGAACTCCGAGAATTGTGGTTCTGTGCAGGGAACAGGGGTCTCCTAAGAACTCTTTACCACCCTTAGTAAACTACAGTTCTCAGAATTCTTTGGGGAGGGGAAAATGCATGACTCTTTAAAGTGTTATGATAACTGCTTTAAATGTATAGTGCAGATGGGGCTGAAATCAGACAGAATGCTCAATAAAGACCAGGTATAATTGAACACATTGTTCGGAAGATCCCTGTGTGCCATAGTGCTGCAATTCTACGCCATGATGCTACTATGTCAATTCACAAATGCAGACTCCAGATTGGAGTCATCTGAGCTGACAGTGAGCAAAGAGGTTCAAGGGGAACAGCATCACACCACACCATGTGAGTTGTCTCTTTTAGTACCTTTATTTTCTCCAGGCTTTCTTCCAGCGGTGCCTTGGATTCCTTAGAGCTTAGGCCTAAGATTGTGTCTTTCAGCCTTTGCACCCAGCGGATCATATTCTGGGCAAGTTCTTCAAAATTATTTTCCTCTGCAGAAAGGACCTGGGAAACGTCAAGGCTTTTACAGACACAGGTGAGCAACGTCTTGTACCTGTCGACAAGCTGAGGGGTTACCAGCATGACTTCCTCCTTAGATAAACCAGACTCCCTCAAAGAATTTGCCAGCCAAGCAAGAGAATCAAACGACTCTCTGGGGGAGGAAAGAAAAACACACACAAAAACAGATTATTTTCTTTTGCAACACAAGGGTCCATAGGTGAGAGGTAAGGCTCGTAATCTGCATGCACTACTGCAATGCACTCTACGTGGGGCCACCTTTGAAGGTGACCCGGAAACTACAACTAATCCAGAATGCAGCAGCTAGACTGGTGACTGGGAGCGGGCACCAAGACCACATAACACCGGTCTTGAAAGACCTACACTGGCTCCCAGTATGTTTCCGAGCACAATTCAAAGTGCTGGTGTTGACCTTTAAAGCCCTAAACGGCCTCGGCCCAGTATACCTGAAGGAGCATCTCCACCCCCATTGGGCCTTCTGGCGGTTCCCTCACTGCGAGAAGCCAAATTACAGGGAACCAGGCAGAGGACCTTCTTGGTAGTGGCACCCGCCCTGTGGAACACCCTCCCACCAGATGTCAAAGAGAAAAATAACTATCAAACTTTTAGAAGATATCTGAAGGCAGCCCTGTTTAGGGAAGCTTTTAATGTTTCATAGGTTATTGTATTTTAGTTTTTTGTTGGAAGCCACCCGGAGTGGCTGGGTAAACCCAGCCGGATGGGCAGGGTATAAATGATAAATTATTATTATTATTATTATTATTATTATTATTATTTGGTTCAATTGTTGGCAGCTCTTGTTAAACATTTAACTCATTCAACAAACTTATTCAATGAGGGGTTTGGTGGGATTCGGGGTATATTTATCAAAAATAATTTATTCTTGGTGCTTTAAAAAACATTTTAAAATAATTGCTTCGACTTATTCATTTATGTCGTCTTTACAACTGCAGCTTCAGCCACACCCACATTTATTCTTTTTAAATAAAATATATATATATATCAAGTTTAGGGGCTTTTTTTGTCATTTTTCTGGATTTGATTTTTTATTATTACACCCCTCCCCTGGATTTTCAGAACATTTTGCCGATTTGGCTATCCGAATCCCAGGCTTGCCCAGGAAAATCCGGACGTATGGCAGCCCTAACTTTGGTATTTTGCCCCTGGAGCATTTACCATGGGGCAATGTGGCCCTCGAGACTCAAAAGTGTTAGCTGCCACAGTACCAGATGTCTGCCAATAGCAATCAGAATCAACAGCGGGCAACTTCATATGATTTGTTTATCCTGTATAACTGGCCAAAGCAGTGAACAAATATTTAAAAACCTAAAGGCAGGATACCTCTGTTTTAGAAGAATTTGATAAAAATGCTCCAGCCTCGGCTTCTCTACTTGATTCTCTTGCCACTTCTTTTCCTGAAGGCTTAGCCATTCCTCTAAGCTACGGAACAGATATTCAAGTCTGGGGGAAAAACATGTAAGGAAATAAATACAAGGATTACGGTACATGAGAATAATTATACAGCAATTTAAGGCAAATGCTGTGAAAGGGTCTTGCTCCCAGTACCAGCTTTTAAGGCACCAAGTCCAGACCACTTTATTTGTCTAGATCTTTAATGGTGGATCTGGTTTCTGCTCTTCCACTATTGCTTTTCACAGTTTTCATGTTGCATTGCTTACAGAAGAGAGGGCAAAGCAGGATTGACTGTGGGCGATTTCACAGAATCATGGAATTTGTAGAGCTGGAAGAGACCAGGAGGGTCATCTAGTCCAACCCCCTGCGATACAGGAATATTTTGCCCAACGTGGGGCTCAAACCTATGAGCCTGAGACCCAGAATCTCATGCTCTACCGACTGATTTGACATAAGATTGGCAAAGATTGCTGGCTCTTAACTGCTTAACAACAACAGCAACCACTCCCCCCCTTTCTTCTTCCCAAACCTTATTCTGTATACAACACTAATTACATGTCTCACATTACAGTCATCCCTTGGTTGTCAAACGCCTTGGTACTTGGACGGTTTGGTTCACAAACACCACAAACCCGGAAGTGAGTGTTCCGGTTTGCAGACGTTTTTTGGAAGCTGAAAGTCCGACGCAACTTCCAATTGAGTGCAGGAAGCTCCCGCAGCCAATCAGAAGCCTCACCTTTGTTTTCGAACTGTTCCAGGAGTTGAATGGACTCCCAGAACAGATTAAGTTCGACAACCAAGGTACCACTGTAATGGTAACTGATATATATAAAAGACTTTACAACCTGAGAAAAGAGACACTGCACATATTTTTGTAAACCAAGAAAATCTTTAAAAACCGCAACAGCAAAATGAATTGATTCCTAAAGTTATACGGCTGAGGTGGATGAAGAAAGTTTGTGGGTTTTTCAGTAGAGGTACTCAAAATCCTTTAATTCTGAGTGGTGGATCTTGGGATTCTAGCCAAAACAAACAAACCCCAAAGTTACTCCCCGAAAGCTGGAACCGACCTTCCCTGGCTTGTATCTCCTTCTCTGTGCGCACGCACCCACATTTGTGGGTTTCTGTTGTTGCTGCCGTTTATTGTTATAATATTGTGTGGGTAACCTTGAAGACAAGGGACACGGGTGGCACTGTGGGTTAAACCACAGAGCCTAGGGCTTGCCGATCAGAAGGTCGGCGGTTCGAATCCCTACGACGGGGTGAGCTCCCGTTGCTCGGTTCCTGCTCCTGCCAACCTAGCAGTTTGAAAGCACGTCAAAGTGCAAGTAGATAAATAGGTACCACTCTGATGGGAAGGTAAACGGTGTTTCCGTGCGCTGCTCTGGTTTGCCAGAAGCGGCTTAGTCATGCTGGCCACATGACTCGGAAGCTGTACGCCAGCTCCCTCAGCCAATAAAGCAAGATGAGTGCCGCAACCCGAGTCGGTCACAACTGGACCTAATGGTCAGGGGTCCCTTTACCTTTAACCTTGAAGACAACGTAATCTCAAGGTAGGATAGAAACATCTCGAATAAATACATAAAAGGGCTGTTGGTGGTCCTTAAAATAAGCTGGGCCTAGTGCACTTGGCCTTCTTACCTATTAATCTGCTGCAAAGTGACATGGAGCTCCTTCTCCCTTCCCTGACACCTGCTGATCACGCTCTGTAGTTCTGCTTCTTGGCCCTTCATCCATCTGCTCATGTGGCTGACGTCCACTTCGGGGAAATAGCTCTCCACCTGGCTCAAGAGTGTTTTCACCTCCTGGAAAGCACTGCCTTTGCCTTCAAAGGTTAGGAAGGTCTGGACGAAAATAAACCCAAACACAAAACACAATATATGTCTGTACGTGTGTGTGTAAAATGCTAAAATCTGTTGGCTGCTGCAGTCGTTTAGCAGGATACAAATCCCTACCCTCCGTGCCATTCAGAGAGAAATGTGAGAAGCCAAATTCAGCTGGTGCAGAATTTGGCATCCAGGTTGCTCACCGGGGTAAGACGGTTTGAGTGCAGCACATCGATCATGGCCCAACTGTGCTGGCTGCCAATTAGTTTCTAGGCCCAACTCAAAGTGCTGGTTTGGACCTATAAAGCCTTAAACAGTTCAGGACCGCAATACCTCAAGGACCACCTCTCTCCATATGAACGGACTCAGACCCTGAGGTCATCATCGGAGGTCCTTCTTCATGTGCCGTCTCCATGAGAGGTCTGGATTGTGGCAACACAAGTAGGGCCTTTGTGGCAGTGGTTCCGTGTATGGAATGCCCTACCCAGGAAGGTTTGGCTGGCCCTATTATTATTAGTAGTAGT
This sequence comes from Podarcis muralis, assembly GCF_964188315.1. NCBI lineage: Eukaryota > Metazoa > Chordata > Lepidosauria > Squamata > Lacertidae > Podarcis > Podarcis muralis. The sequence continues at coordinate 10,790,792 of NC_135655.1, read as the reverse complement.
ACAGTAGTACCTCTGGTTGTGAATGGGATCCATTCCAGAGGCCCATTCGCAACCTGAAAAGAACGCAACCTGTGTCTGCGCATGTGCGGGTCGCAATTCGCCACGTCTGTGCATGCGCGTGACATTATTTTGCGCGTCTACGCATGCAGCGAAACCCAGAAGTAACCCTTTCCGGTACTTCGGGGACGCAACCTGAAAATGCGCAACCTGAAGCAAACATAACATGAGGTATGACTGTAGTAGTTTGTATGCCACCCTTTATTCATAGATCTCAGGGCAGTTCACAACATAAAATTACAATCTAAAAACCACAAAATACATAATAAAATTACAAACAATAGCAAACCAATAGACTCACAACACATTTATGCGCTCTATGTGGGGCTACCTTTGAAGGTGACCTGGAAACTACAACTAATCCAGAATGCGGCATCTAGATTGGTGCTGACCTTTAAAGCACTAAACGGCCTCGGCCCAGTATACCTGAAGGAGCGTCTCCACCCCCATCACTCTACCTAAATCGCGCTTTGTGCATGCGAAAAAGCACCAAATTGCAGCCCGCGCATGCCCAGATGCGCCACTGTGGGTTGCGAACACTGTGGGTTGCGAACGTGCATCCCGCACGGATCATGTTCACAACCCGAGCGTCCACTGTATATAGGTGCCCCCCCCATGCCATTTGGAGGAACACTGAACTATTGGTTGCAAGCCCAAGTCCAAGCCTCGTGCCTTACCGCCAGCCGCTGAATTTTCTCTTCCAATATCTCTTTTGTTTCTGAGGGATCAAAACATTCCTTCAGATTTAGCCAGGTACTACTGAACCAGTCACAGAAATCCTGGCAATGGTCTGCAGAAAGAAATATATATATATGTTAAAAGTGAGACGGTGGATCTCCTAGAAGATTAGAAGGGAGAAAGAGAAGGGATGTGTAAACAACTTCCACAGTGCTGCCTTAGTTGAAAGGAAGTATGACACTATGGCAGCTGTGTTAGGCTCTGCCGTTTCTAGGCCTTCTCAAGCATTCAATCTAGGGAACTCCAGACATTCAAACAAACCACACTTTGTGTGATGGTTGAACCCAGCCAGTGTGTGAGTGGCTGATTAACGTAAATAAAGGATATCTTTCCTTAGGGGAAATAGGAAGCCTCGAACATATATTTTTTAGATGTCCTTTTTATGTTGAGATTCGTAGAGACACCATTGATCCTTTGCTGAAGAGGCTCGCCGATCTTTCAGACAAGTCTAAACTTAATTCTCTCCTCTTAGGCAAAGATCATATGATGACCTGGCTGGTAGCCAGATTCTGCGCCCAGATTTGTAGGCACAGATCATCCTCTAGAATAAAATAGCTTACTAGGGAAATGCTGAAGTTGCCCTTTGGGGCGCCTCAGGGTCGATTTTTTATGGTAGCCCAAATCTCAGTTCTACGGGTGGATGTATATATCTCAATTTTAACTCATGAGCTATTGCTGCAATCTGCTCCGATTGTATATTTTATTTTTATGAACTCTGTTTTTATTGTGTTATGTTATGTGAGCTGGTCTTTGACCGTAATAAATTATCTATCTATCTAAGGATGTCTTTTTTTCTTTTTAAAGGGATGTCTAGAAGTAGTGTTTATTTTACTCACAGTTCAGGAGAGTCATAAAGTGATCCTGGAACATTTGCATCTTGGAATCAAATAGATCAGTGACACTTTTGAGTTGTTTGTTTAATTCAACCACCTCGGGGTTCAAACAACTTGTCTCTTTTTCAAGCAACTTCACATGGTGTTTTTGCTGAAGAATCTTCTGGTGTATCTCCTAAATTAAAATGCAGAAAGAAAACAATCCTTCTTTAAAAAAATGCTGATAGTATTCATAAGCTTCCTGTCAGCGTGTTTCAGAAAGCATTGATCAGTAGGCAGCCCCAACGACCTATCAAAAATGGCCCGTGGGAGCTGGTGGCCAAATCCAGATCCTCACCTCTGCTTTATGGAAATATACTGTGAAAGGATTGGGCCCTTGTTTCTTTCCTGCCCTTGTCCCCTCAAAACTGCCAGTTTCTGCCTCTTTCCCTGGGCACATATTTTCCTAACCACCCCAACTTTCTGGTGATCCGCCATTTTGTGGAATAATGTCATTCCAGCCATGGAGCCTTCAACATTGAAGGTCTCTTTCCCTTGAAGAGGAGAGTGGTGGTATTCACATTCAGCCATCTAGCCCTAAATCAAGGAATCACACAAGGGCTCTGATTTTGGAGGACAGTCCTGCCAGTGCCATGATAGCAAGCGGTAGTAGATGGGTTTTTGTTTTTCCATTTTCTTAGTGTTGTTGCTGCTATACCTCTGTGTTGGATTTTGCCATCACAAGCTGCTTTTGGCTAGGCAAGGTTTCGGAAAGTGTTCTAGAAATACTTTAAAATAAATAGCTAAACAGAATCCCTGTGCTCAGAAGTGCTAGGGACAAATAACAGAGAGGAGCCATCAAATTCACAAGAAGTAATAGCTCCACTTTTCTTCTGCACTAGTCCGAACTTGTGTGGAGTCCTGTGTCCAGTTCTGGGTGGCACTTTTAAGAAGGATTTCCCAGAAGGAAATGAAATCAGGTTCAGAGGAGGAGCAGCAAGGATGTTCGAGGGTATCCTAAGAAGAAAGGCTGAAGAAATTATGTTTAACGAAGAAACAGAGCAGGGGAGGAATATGACAGAAGCCTTTGAGTGTCTAAAGTGCTCTCACTAGGGATGTACAAATCTGTCAATTGGATTTATTTCAGTATTTTGTTTTTCAAGTCTTTTGTTCAGTTCCCCACATTTCCATATCAGTTTGCAATTTTTATTTTTATTTTTAAAGTCCTCATGAGAATTCATCAGCATTTGAGTGTGAATTTCTCCTTTTGGTACGCTATTTTGCCTAATAATACATTTTTGCAAAACACATTTTTCCTAATATAATGCAGGGAAAAGGAAGGGGAAGTTCTGCTGTGCAAGAAGAAGTCTGCCACACAAGTGGAACAATAGCGTAAATATATCATCCTTTGGCCCTGCTCCCAAACCTGTTACATCTGTGCCAGCCCTATAAATCCTTAGGTGCCTTTGTTAGCATTAGAGAAGTTCTGAATACAGTTCGGAAGGAAGCCAGAGCCGATACAGTAGGTGTTAACCAAAGAAGAGTGAGAGACAGAGCAGGTGTTTGTGTGTTTTTAGAATACCTCCAATTTAGCAAAAATCCCCAAGGTGTTAGAAGGAGACAAGGATCTGAGAAGCGATTCTGTCATTCCAATCTGCGTCTTGGCTAGGTCAAGATCTTCTTTCAGCTCAGCTGTGTTGCCATTGAGTTCAGTGGGTATCGACTGGTTCGGTAAGTGCTTTATTATAAGCTCCATTTTGTTCAAAAGAGACGATTTGATGACCTGGAAAAGGGGGGAAACAGAGGACTTGCATAAGAAGATAAAAAGAGCCCGGCTGGACCGTCTAGCCCAAGCATCGCCACAGCAACCGACCTGGTGCCTGCAGGAAACTCACACACAGGACCTGAGCACAAGAGCAACACTCTCCCCTCCTGTGGTTCCCAGCAATGGGCATTCAGAAACATTACTAGCTCCAACTGTGGAGGGGGGAGCATAGCGAGCAGCCACTGGTAGCCTTACCCTCCATGAATCTGTATAATCCACTTGTAAAGCCAGCCAGGTTGGTGGCCATTGCTGCCTCCAGTGGGAGGGAGTTCCGCAGGAGAACTACCATACTTTTCGGTATATAAGACGAGGTGTTTTTTTTTACTGTAAAATAATGATCATAATCGGGGGTCGTCTTATAAACGGATAGTGCAGGTGGGGGGTGGGTGATTGGTCGCAGCCGCTAGCAGGAGCTTGTCAGCGACGATGTTGTGTGTGATTGGTGGCTGCGGCAAGGGCTTTGGATTGGGTGCTGCTGCGGCGATGGGTTTTATGATTGGTGGCTGTGGCAAGGTGTGATTTGAATTTGCTCTTGCTCCTGCAATTGGGGGTGCGATTGCCGGCAAAAAGCTTGACAACTCTGGGCCATCTTCCTCCCATTTTCTTAAATTGGGCTGCCCAAAAATAGGGGGCGACTTATACGCGGTTGCATGTTATACACGCAAAAATACAGTATGCGCCGTGTGAAAAAGCACTTGCGCAGTGGAACATGCCTTCCCTCTCTTTTCCCTGCATGTAGATGTCCTTTTGCCAATGAGATAATTTCACTCAGTTAAACCCTAAGTATATTTACTGGTGCTATTTTGCATTTCTTCATATGCACATGTAGAAAAAGAAGGTTGCAATCGTTTCTCCCCTTCTCCATACCAATCCCCCTGGTGGCAGGCATCCTATCTATATCAATACATAACCTCCTGAAGAATCGTGATCGCAATGATTGCCCCCCTCTCCCTTTCACCTGCAATTCAAGTGGGGTCTCGTAGCCATTGAGGAGATACTGAATTTCATCCACCTTTGCATCAAACTCCTCTAGATTCTTTTGTTGGGACTTCAAGCCAGCCTACAAAGAAAGAGGGCGAAATTGTCTCACGGGCCAAACAAGTTTTAACTTTCGTTCCGCAGATTAGAAACGAACGACCACACGGATCGCTTATAAATCTTTCGAGACACTGAACAGATTTCCACTGGGCACGAGGTTGAAGAATCACAGATAAAAACAGAACAAGCTAGAAAACGCGATCATTAAAATGTTGTTGGCATCCGTCTGTCTCGAGAGACAACGGAGTGCATCTCTGAAGGTACAGCCAAACTGCTGGAGAATCACAGCGCCTGCTGTGGATGCAAAGACCAGGAACTTGGAACTGCTGCCTCCCGTGTTGCTTTTGCTGTGCTGGGAGCACCAAAGTGACCTGTTCAGGGAGCAAGCCTGGGCCATGTGCATGGAGGTTCTGGGCTGCCTGGATGACAAGACCTCCCCTCTTGGTCTTGTGGTCCAAAGGAAAGCAGAGCAACATGTTTGGCACCAGCTGGGCTGCAGGAGTTGCCGGAAGGAGGCGTACAGTGGTACCTCGGTCTACAAACAGTCCTGTTAACAAACTATTCGGGCAGCAAACTCCGCAAAATCGGAAGTAGGTGTCCCGGTTAGCGAACTTTGACCTCGGAAGCCAAACGGTGGAAGGGCAGGAGGCCTCGGTAGGGAAGGCTCGCCTCAGTTTAAGAACGCTTTGGTTTAAGAATGGACTTCCGGAACGAATTAAGTTCGTAAACTGAGGTACCACTGTACAAGGTGCCATCCAAGCATCTTAGGGACTCCATTCTGGATGTGTGTAAGGTTTACTCCTTAGCCTTTCCTTCTCCCGAAGATGTCCCACACAGCAGCGGGGGAAATGTGATTAAACTGCATTAAAACGTAATCAAACACTAACAGAATTAAAACAGTGTCATGGATACATACTTTAAGGTAAAGGTAAAGGGACTCCTGACCATTAGGTCCAGTCATGACCGGCTCTGGGGTTGCGGCGCTCATCTCGCTTTATTGGCCAAGGGAGCCGGCATACAGCTTCCGGGTCATGTGGCCAGCATGACTAAGCCGCTTCTGGCAAACCAGAGCAGCACACAGAAACACCGTTCACCTTCCCAGAGCAGCGGTACCTATTTATCTACTTGCACATTGACGTGCTTTCGAACTGCTAGGTTGGCAGGAGCAGGGACCGAGCAACGGGAGCTCACCCCATCGCGGGGATTCGAACCGCCAACCTTCTGATCGCCAAGTCCTAGGCTCTGTGGTTTAACCCACAGTGCCACCCGCGTCCCCACGTGCTTTAGGGTGTGCTTAAGTCCAGGAACGGCAATGCTTTGTTTTCATACATGTTACAGAGACCCAAATAGCTCCGTTCTACACACTTATATTTGGCCATGGTGGGAAGGAGCAGTTCAGCACATTTCTCACTAGGATATCACTCCTCCTTGAATAGACATTGCCTTGGACCAAGGCAGACCATCGGTCCACCTACCTCAGTATTGTGTTAATTGACTGGGTTTTTCCCCAGCCCAACTTGTGATTCCAGGGACTGAATCTGGGGACCTTCTGCACGCAAGGCAAATTCTCTGTGACTGAGCTGCAGCCCTCCTGCTTCCTGGGCTACTTTCAGCTCCCCGGTTTGTCCTCATGCCCTTTTCTGAACGCTTGAATAAAGTTACTGTCTCAAACATATGTGCCTCTCCAATCACCCCTCACACCCCCACACTTTAAAAAAAAAGGAAAAAGGAAAGCATTTTCATTATGGAGCCAACACAGCGCTTAGGTTGGAACTCTAAGGCCGAAGACCAGAGGGTGAGCGGAATCAACAACTTCAACTGAAGGGTAAATTGCACCGTTCCTATCACCGTCTAGTTTAGAACCAGTCAACGGCATTAATTAATTGGCAGATAGATTTCTATGTTACAGTGGAACCTCAGGTTGCGAACGTGATCCGTGCGGGAGGCACGTTCGCAACCTGGAGCATTTGCAACCCGCAGCACCGTGTATGCGCATGCACGGATCACCATTCAGCACTTCTGCGCATGTGCAAAGCGCAATTTAGCGCTTCTGCGCATGCGCCGAAACCCGGAAGTAACCCGTTCTGGTACTTCCGGGTACGGCGCAGTGCGCAACCCAAAAACACGTAACCTGAAGCATCTGTAACCTGAGGTACCACTGTACTAACTTAAACCAACTGGAAAGCTCAGTTGGTTTTTAGAGCGTGATGCTGATAATTTATTTATTTATATAATGCCCTATACCTGGAGGTCTTAGGGCGGTTCACAGAAAAGATCACAATATATAAAAATCACAATAACCCAATAACACCTCCCCCCCAAAAGCCACATTTTAAAAGGGTATAGGATATCAATCAGGTCAACCAAAGGCCTGGTTAAAAAGGAACGTTTTTGCCTGGCGCCTAAAGGTGTATAATGAAGGCACCAGGCGAACTTCCCTGGGGAGAGTATTCCACAGATGGGGAGCCACAGCAGAGAAGGCCCTGTTCTCATATTGCCAACCTCCGGACCTCTCGAGGAGGAGGCACACGAAGAAGGGCCTCAGAAGATGATCTCAGGGTTCAGGTAGGTTCATTTGGGAAAAGGCGGTCCTGAGCCGCAAGGTTGCAGGTTCAATTCCCGTATGGGACGGCTGCATTGCAAGGGGTTGGACTAAATGATCCTCAGGGTCCCTTCCAACTCTGCAGTTCTATGGCTCTATGAGTCAGGCCACTGGTCCACCTGGTAGCGGCTCCCAGTCTCACCTGGAGATGCTGGGGATTGAATCTGGGGACCAAGTCAGGTCCTCTGTCACTGAGCCACAGCTATGCCCCATGCTGCCCCCATCGACCTTACCTCCAGGTCTGCCAGCTCCTTTTCAGTCAGGCAGCCACCGTCCAAGTTCTTCAGCTCTGCGTTTAACCACTCCTCGCTTGAACTTGATAAATTAAGGAGCTTGTCCCACAAAGCCAGAGCTCTTTCCAGATTTTTGCAGTAGTTTTCAGTCCATTCATTGACCTGGCAGGTCAAAAAAGATCGAAGAATAAATATTTCCAAGCGAGCACCAGCAAAGGGAGCGTGAGACGAAGTCAGCCACATAAACAAGAAGTGGGGGAGGAGGGGAGGTTAATCCGTTGGACGGAGACAGTTTCTTACCAAATATGGCTTAGGATATTATCACATCAAAGACAATGGCAACACTCCAGGTTCTCAAGACAGGTCTGGCAAGGTGGTTTGGGCTCATCAGATCTGATCACCTCCCCAAAATGTGTCCCAACTAGTCTCAGACTCAAGCAGATCCAACATCATCTTGCATTTGAAGAAAAGCATTCCTACAGCCGATCCCTAAGATTTGCACTGCTGAGATGTTTCCTGGAGGGCTTAGCGTTCCCAAAAGGCGCAACCTATTAAAGCTGCTTGTCTATATCTCTCAGAATTATCCCTTAGGGGAGACCATGACGCGAGACAGAAAGCCATACAGAACTGATAACCTGACACCCCGGACACGCAGTCCTTTAAGCTCTCCTTTGGTGAAAGCTTGATTCCACCCCCCACCCCCGGTTTAGGAGTCTCCGGCATACCGTATTTAATTCATCCGAAATATTACTTGCGAGCCAGATTCAATTACTATAATGCATAACAGATCAGACCACCCTGATCATTTACTTTTTACATACATCCAGCCATCTGTCCACAATAGCGTTAGCCTCATTCTCAAAGGGAGGATCCTCCAAGCTTTTCATTTTGTTCAGCTGGGACTGAAGGCTTTTGCCGATCTGGTTTATTCTGTCAATGTCTTCAGAATGGTTGTTAAATTCTTGTTTGACCACGTTGACCTGTGGAAAAGTGATAATATGCACCTGTGAGCACCTTGAATTTGGGGCAATTTAAACAGGAAGAATCCTGGGTGCCTATCCGTAAGAAATACAGTGCTTTTGAAGTTACCTATAATATTTGTAATCAATTTTTTTAAAAAAAAGAAAAATAAGAATCAGAATTGAAACTAACAGATACCATTAAGAGCAAAGAAAAATACTTATTTTTAGTAACATTTTGTTCAGAATAAGGTCTACACCGGTTATGTTATCTTTCAGACGGGTTTTACAGTTCTGCCTTCTCCCTTTTTAGGAAGGCATGACTTGTCAGCCTGTTCATTGTAGACAAAATTCCAATTATTTGTTTGCCTGTTCATTTTGTTTTTTAAAAACTGTATCCAGCCTCAAGCTTTTCCCATTCTAAAATTTCTAGGCTGCTTACAGTACTATTGAAAACAACAAAAATAGAGCATTAACACAGCTGTTTAAAACACATTTTTAAAAAAAGAGAAACAAAGCCACAGGAATCCAATAAAGAGAACCTCAAAACTGCAACACCAATCAATTAAACATTAGCATCAGGCATCAGTCACATGATTCTGGTTTCCGGATTAATTTACAGAAGATTTTGGAAGGGGGGGGAAATACTCTTGCGTTGTGGAGCATGTGCATATTTTATTTTATTTGCTTCAGATATTTTGTGAAAACGATTCTGGAAGCTACTGTCGTGTGAAATAAGAGCTAACTTTCTGAATTTTAAAATTGGAAGATCTATCTGTGGGTGTAAGGGTGCATCATAATCCAAACCAGTAGTTTCCAAATGATGGAGACAACATGGCACCATGTTTTGCTTTTAAACTTTCCATCTCAGAACTCTATAAGGCTGCTTGTTTGTGCACCGATGGAGCATGGCCACTGAAACCCTGACCTCTAGCGCCTGGCGATTAGACAACATTCGCTAACTAGGTCTTTGTTTTCTGGCAGACAATGAAGTCTGTTCTGCAGTAGATACAGCTGGGCAGACGGTGAGAAAGTAGGGCAAAGGGCTTGACGAAACAGATAGCAGCGAACCCCCTCTCCTATCCTTTCCATGGGGAAAATAACGCTGAAATTTTGCAACCTGGCTGGTTTCTTCCCTTGAGAGAGAGGTGTATGGATTTGGGCGCTTGACACTTATTTTTAAAAAGAAATAGTTTTAATTTAAACCTATAGGACAGTTTGTATGCGGGATTGGTATTTGTGTGTGTGTGTCTGTGTGTGCATTTGGAGTGGCATATGCAGTGGTACCTCAGGTTACATATGCTTCAGGTTGCATACACTTCAGGTTACAGACTCTGCTAACCCAGAAATAGTGCTTCAGGTTAAGAACTTTGCTTCAGGATGAGAACAGAAATCACGCAGCGGCGGTGCGGCAGCAGATGGAGGCCCCATTAGCTAAAGTGGTGCTTCAGGTTAAGCACAGTTTCAGGTTAAGAATGGACCTCCGGAACGAATTAAGTACATAACCAGAGGTACCACTGTAATGGCTCTGGGAATGCGGGTGGCACTGTGGTCTAAACCAGGGGTCAGCAATCTTTTTCAGCAGGGGGCCAGTCCACTGTCCCTCAGACCTTGTGGAGGGCCGGACTATGTTTTGAAGGGAAAAAATGAACAAATTCCTATGCCCCACAAATAACCCAGAGATGCATTTTAAATAAAAGGACACATTCTACTCATGTAAAAACATGCTGATTCCCAGACCGTCCACGGGCCGTATTTAGAAGATGATTGGGCCAGGTCTGGCCCCCGGGCCTTAGTTTGCCTACCCATGGTCTAATCCACTGAGCCTCTTGGGCTTGCCAATCGTAAGGTCGGCGGTTTGATTCCCCATGACAGAGTGGGCTCCCATTGCTCTGTTCCAGCTCCTGCCAACCTAGCAGTTTTAAAGCACACCAGTGTAAGTAGATAAATAGGTACTGCTGTGGCAGGAAGGTAAATGGCGTTTCCGTGCACTCCGGTTTCTGTCACGGTGTTCCGTTGTGCCAGAAGCGGTTTGGTCCTGCTGGCGACATGACCCGGAAAGCTGTCTGTGGACAAACGATGGCTCCCTCAGCCTGAAAAGCGTGATGAGCGCTGCAACCCCACAGTCGCCTTTAACTGGACTTAACTGTCCAGGGGTCCTTTACCTTTTACCGTTACCCATAATGGCCCTCCTGTGTGCCTTTATCCCTGTATCACTGTCATTGCAATACTTCAGCCTACACTTGGGGTCACAAAACTCAAGACCAAGGGTCATAGGCAGCACTCCAGCCACTCTCTATATGGCCTGTCAGATGGTGGTGGTGGTTGCTCGTGAGTAACCAGGCAGGATTCCGACCTGTCTTTTTCAGGTTTTATTGTGCAAACTATTTACAGTGCAGATCTACCAAGTTCATGTCCGTCTCAGTCACTTGCAGAATCCGGCAGTGGCCCCTTCTGGCTTCTCCCCCAACATAAGAACTTCGGCACCCCAAGCCTCCTCCTCCCCTCCTTGCGTTTCACCCCTCTGCGCAAGGTGGGCGACGGAAGTGGTGTGCGTCCCTCCTGGCCAATCTGGCTAGGTGAGGCGCTGGGACTCTCAGCAGCATCCTCGAGCCCTTTCCTCAATTGGCTGACCCCTTCCCTCTCTTCTCCACTGGAGGTGTGGCTTTTCCCACCGCTGGAAGAGGAACTGCTCCTCAGGAGTTTTGGAGGCTCTCTGTACTCCAATGGGCCCCCTGTGTGATGGCCTGGGAATCTAATTCAGAGGCTGAACCTGAGGAATCCCAGCCTGCACAGGAGTCCCCGCCTCCAGGGCCGGCTGAGCCGGGGCAGAGGCTTGAACCTGAAGGGCCCTCACCTGTGCCGGATCTTCAGAACCAAACACCAGCTGAATCCACTCTGGCTCCGGAGGTGATCGAGGACCCATTGCCTGCAGGTGCTCCTCTCCCAGCCCTGTCAGGGGAAGGTGAGGTTGCCTCTGGGTCCGGTAACCCTCCAGCCTCTCCTGAGCTGCAGAGGCTCAGGGCAGAGAGGCGGAGGGAACTAAGTTCTTGCAGGAGGAGTGCTCGCCTCCAGGCCAGGAGAGGCGAGTCACCTGTGGACCGGGGCCGCCCTATGCCTCAGAGGAGATAAAGGCCAGCCCGCCGAGTCCCAGGTTGCGGGAGCAACATCGTTGGTAACCTGTTCCTGCCAGACCCTGTCCTGCTCTTCCAGAGTTCCTGACCATGCCCGGCTCCTTGCCTTGGACCCCGCTTCGCTCTTGACGGACAGCCTCCATACCCTCGACCTAGGACCAGACTCAGACCACGCCACAGGGTAAACCCCCCCCCCCCGGGACCAGCACACCCTGCCTCCCTCCCCTGTCCCGATGGCAGTCCCCTGACATGGCCCTTGGGATTTTCGTCAGGACACAAATACTATGAATTGCTGGATGCAACAAGAAGGCAGAGGTCTGGACCTACTTTCAAGCTTCCCTTATACTTTGAAGTAGAGGTGGACAACCTGTGGCCCTACAGATGTTGATGGGGTCCCTCCTGTCAGTTCCACACAACATGGTCAGCCATCAGGGATGATGAGAAATGGAGCCCAACAACATCTAAGGTTGACTTCTTTCGATTTAAAGCCCACCTTTGCAACCATACAAACCCGTTTCTTATTTCATTGTATAAAAAAATGAAAGCTAGGATTCCGTGGCCACCATAAAAACTGTGCCGCTTTATCTGCTTTTGCACGGTACCGCAATAAACTCACCATGGCAATTATCCTCTGCAAGTTCTCTTTTCCCATGTAAGACACTTGCTGAGACAAGGTATGTTCTTGCTTCTGAATAATGCCTGTCAGACAGTTTTTGCAGCTGTGATATTGCTTCAAGAGCTCCATCACTCTCGCACAGTGTTCCTGCCTATTTGAAAGGAAGCAAAGCAAAAATAATTGACACGTTCGCAGGATGGCCGAAGCCTGAAGGCACTCGTTTTCCAAATCAAGGGACCTGGCTTTTAGTACAGAACCCAAGCAACATCAAGAAGGCCACAGGTTTACAGTCTTGCTTTGCAGCCACAGGAACTAGAAACTTGCTTTTGAAAAAATGAAGCAAGGCTTCATTTGGAACAGGAAGATATTTTAAAGTATTTCCTGACCAAGAGGATCCAATGGACATCCAACCAACTGCAGGGAATTTGAGCTTTATGTAAAGGAGAAAGAGAGAGAACAGGGTCACTATTTGGCAGTAGAGATTCAACTGCATACCAGAAATTTAGGTTTCCGCAGTTGAAATAGATCAAAGCATTCTGGCACGACAAATCCACTTTCTTTAATTAAAAAACAACAGTTTTTGCAGTAAGGAAAGTTAGGGGGGAATTGTGCTAAAAAGTGGACAACTCTCAATTGATGGGAAGTTAGGTTTCCATCAACTGGCAGCTTTTAATATGGAGTAGAATTCCATTGTGCAGTCTCCTCTTTGCATGATGGCATAGTGCACTCCCTCTAGCCCAGGGGTTCCCAAACTTGGGTCTCCAGCTGTCTGTGGACTACAATTCCCATCAACCCTAACCGCTGGTTCTGCTAGCTATGGATGATGGGAGATGTAGTCCAAAAACAGCTGGAGACCCAAGTTTGGAAAACTCTGGTCTAGAAGGGAAGCGGTGATCTCCCAGCAGGTGGTTTGCTGCTGCTTACCTGGGAGAGAGGGAGAGGCAAAGTGGCAGGGAGGCCGGCACTGCAAAAACATGGGCGGAGCCAATATGGCGCTTGCCCCTCCCACTCTCTTCCCTGTAAGCAGCACTGCCAGGAGGTCAGTTAAGAGCCGCTGCCCCACCCCACTGTCCAGCTCCGGAAAATGTTGCACGAAATCACACAAACTTAGCCTCTCACTTTTCGGCAATGGCAAGCTTTGTTTTCTTCCACAAGCCCTCTGTGAGTTTCCACTGCCGCTTGACTTCTTCCCCCTGGCCATTTGCGGACCGCGAAAGCCGGCTGGCGACTTCATTCAAGGACCTCATCTCCGCAGCAAGGCGGTCCAGCTTCTGCCGCAGTTCGCTGATCGACTTCAACCTAGAAACAGGAACAAGTCGCATCAGTTTTTGTCACCTGCGCTGCAGGGTATTTAGGGTGTTGATGAATACAATTTCCATGCCACTGCCTGGTATAAAAGCTCCTAGGCGTGCTATGCTCCTCCCACTTCCACAGGGTACCTTACTGTTTCTCAGTTTTGTGATTAAAAACAATGAACCCTAACATGGGCATAGCCAGGATTTATTGGGGGGTGGGGGTGGGTAGCCTTTATGTTAGGAGGACAGAACCAAGTTATCTGCAATACAATTGCTCAGGTAGTTAAGTATTTCTATTTACTTCTTGGATTTGGGGGGGAGGCAGCTGAACCCATGAACCCTAAAGCAATAGTCATATACATTGGTATCTCCGGTTACAGACGCTTCAGGTTACGGATTCCGCTAACCCAGAAATAGTACCTCGGGTTAAGAACTTTGCTTCAGGATGAGAACAGAAATCGTGCAGCAGCGGCGCGGTGGCAGCGGGAGGCCCCATTAGCTAAAGTGGTACCTCAGGTTAAGAACAGTTTCAGGTTAAGAACGGACCCCCAGAATGAATTAAGTTCTTAACCCGAGCTATCACTGTAGACACCCCTTTTCTTTTCCCCTAACCCATTTTCCATTTTCCCAAGGCAAAATATCCTCAACTTTACTTGACTGAATCTGAGAGGGAGGGGAAAAAGAGAAATCTCACCTTTGCTGAACAGCAGGGATAGTTGGCTCCCTCAGGCCTATTTTGCTGATCTTAACATGCACGTCTTGGATGTTTTTAAAGAGATCGCTATTCTTTGAGGTAAATTCTTCCTGAGCCTCCCTGTTCTGGTTACTGTCTTGTTCCTCCACGGAGCCAACCACAGGGTTTTCGTTCACAGGTAACGCAGCGACGAGGTCTTCGCAACACATCTTTTTCCCACTTTCATCATCGTTGATGTAAATGCTGACTTGCTTCAACCTCTCGTCGAGAGATTTGGCCTCCCTTTTTATCAGAGACACCTCCTGCAGCATAGCTTCCCCGGGTGATCCTGGGGCGAGGCTGAGAGGCACAGAGGCACCCAAAGACTGTTTCGCGTGCATCAGCAAAGCCAGAAAAGTTTCCATGTCACGCAGGATTGTCTCAATCACCTGCATCTTGCAACCCAGCTCCCCCAATCGCACTTTGTATTCAGCGGCGACTGCGCTTGCTTCTTCCCAGTCTTTTGGATCAACCTCTGTTCTTTGACGCCTGCCTTGTTCTAGCAAGCTGCACTGTTTGGTACAATTTGCTATAGATGTCTGCATTTTCTGAAAAGCAAGGGATTGCAACGGCGATCAGACAAATTGTGCTGTAAAAAGCAGCACTGAGCATCAAGTCTTGCGGTTCCTTTCAACTCTATGATTTTGTTACCTGTCAAGCTTAGGGGGTGAGTGATGGGACCCATAGGAAGAGCACGTGCTTTGCATTCCCGGCAGGCCCCTAGGAGGTTAAGCTCTTGGGCATCTCCAGGGGAAAGCGTCAAGTAGCCAAAATAACACTTAGGGAGTTCCTGTCGTCCTGTGTTCCTCAAACTTTGGTTCCCAGCTGCTGTTGGACTACAACTCCCATCATCCCTGAAGACTGGTCCTGCTAGCTAGGGATGATGGGAGTTGTAGTCCAAGTTGGGGCCCCAAGTTTGAGAAACACTGTTCTAGATAATGCTGGACTAGGCAGGTGAACGGTTGACTCAGCATAAATAGCTCAAACAGCCCCTCTTCCCACATAATAATAATAATAAATTTTATTTATATCCCGCCCTCCCCAGCCGAAGTTGGGCTCAGAGCGCCTAACAACAGTATAATGATAAAACATTCTAAAATCATTTCATTATAAAATTAATTCTAGTCAGATTAATGGCAATTATTGGGCTAGAGTTCTGTGAGGATTGCCAAAGGAGGGAGTCAGACTATCTCTCTGGCTTCTCATACATCATCTCAAGCATGTTGCCACCACTCTTTTGAAAGGAAGTAAGCTCCTCTGCGTCTTAGGGACGCAGGTGGCTCTGTGGGTTAAACCACAGAGCCTGGGGCTTGCCAATTAGAAGGTTGGTGGTTCGAATCCCCGTGACGGGGTGAGCTCCCGTTGCTTGGTCCCAGCTCCTGCCAACCTAGCAGTTCAAAAGCACGTCAAAGTGCAAGTAGATAAATAGGTACCACTCCGGCGGGAAGGTAAACGGCATTTCTGTGTGCTGCTCTTCTTCGCCAGAAGCAGCTTAGTCATGCTGGCCACATGACCCGGAAGCTGTACACCGGCTCCCTCGGCCAATAAAGCGAGATGAGCGCCGCAACCCCAGAGTCGGCCACGACTGGACCTAATGGTCAGGGGTCCCTTTACCTTTACCTAAGCTCCTCTTTGTCATCAGGGCAATTCTGAACATTGCACCACCTTGCTACTGGTTCTGGAACAACTTCCCAATCTTCTCTGGCTTGTTTGGGAATATTCACAAAAGTAAACCATCACACATCCTGTGATTGGCATCTGAGATCCTTTTCTGTGTTCCTCCTCCAGGCAGGTGACACAGAAACGGGCCTTTTTCAGCGGTGGCTCTCTGCTTGCAGAATGCTTTCCCCAGTCACCATCTTGGTCTATTTTTAGGCACTAGCCAAAAACTTTCCTTTTTGCCTGGGCTTTTGGCCCTTATATTGAAGGGCTTCAAGTATTTGTGGCCTCTCATTAGTGGGGCAGGATCTGTAGGGGGTTTAGAAGCACACTTACTGGCCCAATCTGGGAGCCCTTCGTTAAGCCAAGACGAGATTCCAAGAAAGAATAATGAGCACAAACCTTCACTTTCTTGAAGGGAAGGCTAGTGTTATTCAGCACGCTCCGGGGAATGTCTCTCTGGCGGAGCTCTTCGTCCGCGTTGCACAGCTGAACCCATTCGCTTTCTACAGGGGCTAGAAGGGCCAAAACAGCCTTTAAAGAGTGAATCCTACAAAAGAAGAGGATAAACTTGATCAGGAGACATGGAGAGGAAATCAGCTGTGGCTCAGTTATAGAACACCTGTGTCAAGGGCACTTCCCAGCACGGCAGATAGTTACAGTGGTACCTCGCAAGACGAATGCCTCGCAAGACAAAAAACTCGCTAGACGAAAGGGTTTTTTGTTTTTTGAGCTGCTTCGCAAGACGATTTTCCCTATGGGCTTGCTTCGCAAGACGGAAACGTCTTGCACGTTTGTTTCCTTTTTCTTAACACCGTTAATACAGTTGCGACTTGACTTCGAGGAGCAACTCATAGAACGCGGTGTGGTAGCCTTTTTTGAGGTTTTTAAAGACTTTGGTGATTTTTGAAGCTTTTCCAAAACTTTCCTGACACCGTGCTTCGCAAGACGAAAAAAATCGCAAGACGGCAAAACTCGCGGAACGAATTAATTTCGTCTTGCGAGGCACCACTGTACATGTTTATTGTCATAGATGACACTTACAGTTGCTTCCAGAAGAAGAAGAAGAAGAAGAAGAGGAGGAGGAGGAGGAGGAGGAGGAGGAGGAGGAGGAGGAGGAGGAGGAGGAGGAGGAGTTTGGATTTGCTATCCCGCTTTATCACTACCCAAAGGAATCTCAAAGCAGCTAACAATCTCCTTTCCCTTCCTCCCCCACAACAAACACTCTGTGAGGTGAGTGAGGCTGAGAGACTTCAGAGTCTTGTTTTTTGGGTAAGTTCAAGAAGGTGGTAGGTAAGTTCAATGATGTTCCCAGTAGCTGTGAAGTGCAGACGGAAGACAGGGTGACAAGTTCTATCCCTGTTTCGCCCTAGCAGTCCATAAAGTTGAAGAGCTGCTATTTCGCCCCCGAATAGCTAAGCTATTCAGTTCTTTATGCTTAAGCCAAAAAATTGTTTCTATAACTACATTTAGCACTAACAGTCACATTAATGGCTCGAGACCACTGAGGAAGCCCAGAAAACTGTGCTCAGGGAGTAGACTATCAGCCAACCCCAATAAACTGGCCCTGTCGGGGGCGAAATAGCAGTTCTTCAACTTTATGGACTGCTAGGGCGAAACTTCACAGCTACCGGGAACATCGTTGAACTTACCTACCTTCTTCTTGAACGCACCTAAAAAACAAGAAAAAAGAAAAATTGAGCCAAGAAGTTGTGAGAACTTAGTAAAATCTGACACTGCAAGTTCACTTTATTTTGGATAGCTTGTAAGTTTTCATGGCACTTTGTAAGTAGTTGTCTTATTCTCACAAATCTGATAAATGGTGAAAAAATTGTTTTTGAACAAAAATATTGTGTGAATAATTGTCGCCTATGTGCTCTACAGGTTGCACAATCATTATTAACGGCACAGGTTGTATTTCTTCAGCAAATATTTATTTACAGGGCACATTTTTCATTTTTTTTAAAAAATGGAGCCTGGCGATGTACAGCATGCAGAATTGCAATAAGATCAATGAAAACATCAATTTAAAAATGGCCGGGGGAAAGAAAGTCATGTTTCATATTTATTTCTACAGATGTCCCTGGAGCACAACACCCACCCACCCCCCGATTACTGGCCCTGTGAGCTGGGACTGAAGGGAGTCCCAACAACATCTGGAGGGAACATCTGGCGGGCTGTCCCTGATAGTCCGACTCCTCCCCAGGCTGTACCTCTCCTTCAGAGCATTCCAGGCTTTGTTCCACTCTCTGAGCAGCTCTTCCTGAGACTCATCTGCTTTGCAGGAAAACTTGCCCAGCAGCAAAACCATCCTTTCAAACTGTTTCCAAGAAGAATCGCCTTCGATCTCCAAGGCCTGAAACAAGAGAAAGAAAATGCTGGTGATAGAAATAACGAGAGGTGCAAAGGTTAACACATATAAAATGTTAACAAGGGGTTTAAATGTTAATGATAATGTGGCAATTGTTCAGATATAACATCCACAAGGATAAATATGCGTTGCATGACTTGGATGTTGTTGTTTTATTCCGCTATGCAGCAAACACTGTTCTGTTCTATAAAGCTGAACAGCAAGCCTATCGAAATGTTTTATTAAACCTTCAGATAGCGATATTTCAGTTGCAGACCACAGTTTTCATGGTTTATTTATTCATTCATATAAGTATTTTTTTAGTTTAATTTTTAAATTTCTGTTTTACATTTTAGGATATTCACTTAAACAACCTTAAAATATCAATGACTTCCCTTCCTCTCTTTCCATGGTTCATTCTGCACAACATAAACCCCTGCTTATTTTAAATAAACGAAACCATTCAGTATTCCATTTTACATCCATTAAAACTTATTTACACTGTTGAATTTATCTTAATGCTGCCCACATTTTCAAATAAACACAATTTCCCTCCATATATTCAATAAACATTTTCCAGTCTTCTTGCTCTCTTATTCTGTACGTTAGGTCAGCAAGCTGCTCATATTCCATCAATTTAAGTTGCCAATCTTCTTTAGTTGGGACTTTGCTTGTTTTCCATTTTGGGACTAACAAAACAAGAGCCGCGGTAGTGGCACACATAAATAACCCTTTCCATTCATATAAGTATTTCTATACTGCCAAGTCATAAACCACCAGGGCAGCGTGATGCATTAAAGGTAAAGGTACCCCTGCCCGTACAGGCCAGTCTTGACAGACTCTGGGGTTGTGCGCCCATCTCACTCAAGAGGCCGGGGGCCAGCGCTGTCCGGAGACACTTCCGGGTCACGTGGCCAGCGTGACAAAGCTGCACCTGGCGAGACAGCGCAGCACACGGAAACGCCGTTTACCTACCCGCTTGTAAGCGGTCCCTATTTATCTACTTGCACCCGGGGGTGCTTTCGAACTGCTAGGTTGGCAGGCGCTGGGACCGAACAACGGGAGCGCACCCCGCCGCGGGGATTCGAACAGCCGACCTTTCGATCGGCAAGCCCTAGGCGCTGAGGCTTTTACCCACAGCGCCACCCGTGTCCCGAGCGTGATGCATTAAACACCCACAAAAAAGCAAGACAGATAATCATTACAGTGGTTGCCTAGTAACAAAATGAAACATTAAAAAAGGTGCAAAGTCCTGTCTTCACCAAGAGATTCCTGAAAGTCAAAAGCAAAGAAGAACTGGCTGCCAAATCCCTGCTGGAAGTGTGTCTCACAGCACGGGGACCGGCGGCACTACAGTAAATGCCCAACTTCTAGTAAGGCCTCTATAATGTAAAGGTAAAAGTACCCCTGACTGTTAGATCCAGTTGCGGACGACTCTGGGGTTGCGGTGCTCATCTTGCTTTACTGGCCGAGGGAGCCGGCGTTTGTCCGCAGACAGCTTCTCGGTCATGTGGCCAGCATGACTAAGCCGCTTCTGGTGGACCAGAGCAGCGCACGGAAACGCCGTTTACCTTCTCGCCGGAGTGGTTGTTGATGTAAAGCAGAGTCCCGTGCCCAGCGGAAGGATGAGGAGTACGTACTACATACTCAATATTGCTTTATTTACAGTTCAAAGCAGATATATTACAGAAAGACATCTTGCCTCTGCAGGAGCAGAGAAAGCATCCTCTCTCCTCGACAGCTTGGAGAGAATCACACAGTGAAAAACAGGAAACCAGTGTACGTCACATCCAGTCTCCCTTTCCCGTGAGAAACTCCAACAGTACAGACTGTGGAATGTAAACACCTGTCTCGTGACAAGCCCTTTCGCTGCACAGTGAAGGAAAGCAGAAACCAACATCCTCCCCCTTTCTGTGAACATCACTGGGCAGCGTGTTCGTACAATATCAGTACAAACCCAACTTCTGCACATAGGTACAGTGTTGATCCCTTGATACAATCTTGGACAATACATCAGCAGGAATTTCATTACCTGGCATATAGGACACCGTTACGAGTCCCTTCTGAATACATTCCCTAGCATGCTGCAACTTTAATTGCAAGTGCTTCGTGCTTTGCTTACAACCTTCAGACTTCAGCAAAGCCAAACATGCTTTGTTGTCCTGGTAAACCTGGATTGGACATTTGACAGGAATTTTCATATCTTTGCACAATTGTATCAACCATTCACAATCCTTAAGTGAATAAGACAGTGCATTCAGTTCAGCTTCACAAGTACTTAAGCTAACTGTTGTTTGCTTCTTGCATGACCAATCAAACAGACCCTGATTGTACATGTAGCAAACTCCAGACGTACTTTTCCTGTCTGTAGTGTCACTTCCAAAACTTGCATCTGCAAATATTTCAAGACCACCAGACTTCTGATTGTTAAATCTCAGTCTGTAATGCATAGTGCCTTTCAAATACCGCGCTATGCGTTTCAGAGCTTTCCAATCCTTGACACTAGGATTGTTGACTTGTCTGCTTAGCAAATTACAGCTAACAGCAATGTCTGGTCTTGAACATCTGGCAATGAAGTTTAGCTTGCCTAGCACACTTCTGTACAGTGTTGTGTCAGAAAATGCTTCTTCGGTGTCATCTACCTGATAACCTGTTGTCATCGGTGTGTCTACACGGTTAGCATCCATCAGGTTTAGTTTGCTTAACACATCAGCAATTTTCCGTGACTGGTGTACTAGAATGTTACCATCTTGATCTCTCTCTATTTCCAGAGATAGGTAGTTGTTTACCTCACCAAGATCTTTCATGTCAAAGTGCTCTTTCAGTTGAGCTAGGGCGTTATTGTACATTGCGACATCTTTCCAAAAGAATAATAAATCATCAACATAAAACAAACAGTACAGTTTCTTTTGCCCCTCCTCTTTGACAAATACACATGGATCAGCTTTCCCTTGCTGAAAACCTAGAGAAAACAATACTTCAGTGAGTTTTGTGTGCCAACACCGTGCACTTTGTTTGAGACCATAAAGGGATTTCTTCAGAGCACAAACAAATCCCTGTTTTACCTGTACGCCATCAGGTGGAAGCATATAAAGTGATTCACCTAGAGATCCGTACAGAAAAGCTGTATTAATATCATGGTGACTAATGTGTAGATGTTCCTCTGCAGCTAGCTTGAGCATAAGCCTAATGCTTTCATACCTCACTGTGGGTGAGTAGGTCTCGTGATAGTCTTCACCTGGTACCTGTGCAAAACCTCTGGCTACCAATCTGGCTTTGTGTCTGACTATCTTGCCATTTTGATCTGTCTTCGCTTTGAAGACCCATTTGCTTCCAAGCAGTTTCATTCCTGGAACTACCGGAACTAGCTCCCATGTTTTGTTCCTTTCTAAGGAATCAAGCTCAGCCTTCATGGCATTTAACCATGGCTCAGCTTCCTTCGAATCCAAACCCTGGATTTCTTGGAAACTTGAAGGTTCAAATACCTTCTTGGAGCTTCTAACAGCTGTTACTGCTATCGTAGCAAACTCATCAGCAAATCTCTTTGGAGGTTTGCCTTTTGTGGCTCTTTGTGACCTGCGAATTAGCCTTAAGTCTTCAACACTCTCCTCTTCCTTCTTAGGAGAAAAACGTCCTATTGGGAACAATGGTTCTTCCACTTCTTGATCAGAGCTTTCAGAGGGTCGCATAGAGGCTTTCGCACTCTTGAAATCCTCTGAATCACCCGATTCAGTTTCAGATTCAGACTCAGAACCTTCATCAGTGGGTGTGGGTTGCTGTGGTTGCTTTTGACTATCCTCAGTCTCATCACCGTCATCAGGATAACATTGGAAAATTCCCACATTCTCCCCCCACTTTGCATTGTACTCAACACTTCTCGTGAGCTTAATTGTCTTAGAGTCAGTCATCATTATTCTGTAAGACCCTTTCTGATAACCTAGAAAGATACCATGCAATCCACGCTTGTCTAACTTGGAGTTTTGTGGTGAGTGAACCCACATGTCAGAACCAAAAATTTTCATGTGTTTGATGTATGGCTTCTTGCCAAACATCTTCTCATAGGGGGTACAACCAATCGCTGAAGATAACCTGCGATTGTAACTGTAAACAAAACACGAGAGAGATTCGGCCCAATAACTCTCTGGAAGATTGGCATCATGCAGCAAGGTTTTTAACCCTTGAAGCAATGTCTGATTTGCCCGTTCCGCAAGTCCATTCTGCCATGGCGAGCGAGGACTAGACAAATCGTGTTGAATTCCTTTCTCAGTCAGAGAAGCTTCAAACTGCTGAGAAGTGAATTCTCCCCCGCGATCACTGAAAAGAGTCTTTATCTTCTTACCATGCACATTTTCCAACCAAGCACAGAATTCCTTGAACCTAGGAAAAGCCTCTGATTTCTGCTTGAGATTGTACACAAAAATATACCTAGAAAATGCATCAATGAGAACCATGAAGTACCTATTTCCACCCAAAGAGGGCGATAGTGGTCCAACCAAATCAGCATGAACAACCTGGTATGGTTCCGTAGCTTGCCTACTAGACACCTTACCTTTCGCAGCCATTTTCACCTTGTTTGCTGCGCATGCTTTGCACTTCATGTGGTACTTGCAGGGTTTAATAGTCATACCTTCAACCAAGGCAGGCATTTTAGACACTGCCTCAAAATGCAAATGTCCAAATTTTCGATGAAAATCATGAATACATTCTGCATGCAAACTTTTGTTAGAACCTGCAATGCAACAAGTGTCATCCTGCACAACATCATCATAATACAAAACAAACAAACGATCAACATATTCAGCATGCAATTCATAGTCATTTTTCTTTGTGATGATGCACTTCTTGTTCTTGAAGGACACGTCAATGTTCCGCTCATTCAGCTGTCCTACGCTGAGCAAATTATGTTTGGAATCTGGCACGTAAAGGACATTCTGTATCGATAAGTCCAAACTGTGAAGAACAACAGTTCCGTAGCCTTTACTGGGAATAGTGTGGTCATCCGCCTGGTGAATCGCACCTTCCTGCGGTGTAAAAGACACAAACAGTCTCTTATCATTGCACATGTGGTGGGTCGCCGCCGAATCAACAACGAAGAAAGATCTAGACGTCTTCTGGACCTCTGCAACCTTTGGAGTGAAGCGTGAAACCATAGCCTTGTGCTGCGTTGTCCTAGACACCGGACCTTTGCCTTTGCCTCGGCCTTTTCCACGCGATGAGCTTTCGCTGCGCTGCTCTGTCTTGGCCTTGGGATATCTGCATTCCCTCTTCATATGGCCTAGACGTCCACAAGAGTAGCATTTCACTGCCTTCAAAGCTTTGGCGCCATCTGGTGGTTCCACTGCACTATGGGATGACGTCTGTGAAGACTCCCCCTTGCCCATGCAGCTAGCACCCCGGCGATCCGCTTCATTTAAAACCACGGCAGTAACAAAGTCCACTGTCAGCTGAGCTGTTGGCTGCACAGCAATCTGGGTTGCAACAGACTCCCAACCTGAACCCAAAGATTGTAGTATCATGAAAGAATACACAGCCTCTGGAAAGTTGAGTCCTCTCTGTTGCAGCTCATGTCTCAGATTTTGCATCTCCATCAGATGTAAACGCACATCTCCACCTTCAGCAAGAGCCATATTATGCAGCTTGTTAAAGTAAAACATAGTAGATCCAGCTTCTGTCCTTAAGTGAGCCTCTCACAAAGAATCCCAAATTTCTCTGGCTGAGGTCTTATCACGCAATAGACAGAGCTCTTCTGGGGATACTATCAATGTAAGTGTTCCCCGTGCTTTGGAATCCTTAGCTTTCCATGCATCTGTAACTGGAGCTGGGGGGGTGTCTGTAATCACTGTAAACAAACCCTCTTTCCGCAGAATTGCCTCTGCATACAAAACCCAGTCCGCATAATTTTTCTTGTTGAGCTTAGGAATCCCACAAGCATCCTGAAGGGCCATCATGACTCTGGCATTAGCCTTCAGCGTTATATATGCTGCTTTAAATCTTGCTGCGTCACTGCTGCAGCTGCTTTATTCCAAAAGCGCTTTTAAAAGTTACTTTCGATTTCCCCAGCATAGTAACTTGTGCCTGGGAGCCTTTTGCCTATTCCCGGCAAAACGGCTTTAAAAGTTCAAAGTCCAGCCATAAAGCCATTAACTAGAAGTTGGCAGGCTGCCCGGAGCAGTAGTACATACCTCATCAATCACTTTTACGTGCAGAGCAGATTCCAATCCGATCTGTCCCTCTGCATTCCGATCCTTTGCCGGCACTCCGATTCGACTTCTGGGCCCATAACCACGTGTTGATGTAAAGCAGAGTCCCGTGCCCAGCGGAAGGATGAGGAGTACGTACTACATACTCAATATTGCTTTATTTACAGTTCAAAGCAGATATATTACAGAAAGACATCTTGCCTCTGCAGGAGCAGAGAAAGCATCCTCTCTCCTCGACAGCTTGGAGAGAATCACACAGTGAAAAACAGGAAACCAGTGTACGTCACATCCAGTCTCCCTTTCCCGTGAGAAACTCCAACAGTACAGACTGTGGAATGTAAACACCTGTCTCGTGACAAGCCCTTTCGCTGCACAGTGAAGGAAAGCAGAAACCAACAGTCTTCACCAAGAGATTCCTGAAAGTCAAAAGCAAAGAAGAACTGGCTGCCAAATCCCTGCTGGAAGTGTGTCTCACAGCACGGGGACCGGCGGCACTACAGTAAATGCCCAACTTCTAGTAAGGCCTCTATAATGTAAAGGTAAAAGTACCCCTGACTGTTAGATCCAGTTGCGGACGACTCTGGGGTTGCGGTGCTCATCTTGCTTTACTGGCCGAGGGAGCCGGCGTTTGTCCGCAGACAGCTTCTCGGTCATGTGGCCAGCATGACTAAGCCGCTTCTGGTGGACCAGAGCAGCGCACGGAAACGCCGTTTACCTTCTCGCCGGAGTGGTACCTATTTATCTACTTGCACTTTGACGTGCTTTCGAACTGCTAGGTTGGCAGGAGCAGGGACTGAGCAATGGGAGCTCACCCCGTTGCGGGGATTCGAACCGCCGACCTTCTGATCAGCAAGCCCTAGGCTCTGTGGTTCAGACCACAGCAGCCCCTCTGGATGATCTCAGTGATCAAGCTAGGATATTAGGGCTCAGGTGATGCCTGAATGCAGCACTGCATAGCCTCCGGTTAATCAGATATCAGCCTTAATACACAGTAGGATTTTGCTATTTACCTCCAACTCTTGCAGCTTATTCTGAAGGCTGAAAATATCTTTCACACCGCCACTAAAAGCAGATGCTGTTTTTTCTCTGATGGTGTTTAAGCAAAGCTTCAGATTATGTCTTTCTGTGTGGTAGCTAGAGAAAAACAACAACTATTATTATCACCAACCACGAGGAATATTCATAACCCACCCTTCGTCTAGACAGATACCAGAGCAGGGCGCAACACATAAAAATATAATGCACAATGATAAGATTATAAAAATATAACTCTGCAAATGATAGAAGCAATGGAAAATACAGAGCAGACTAAAACATCACCAGCTAACTAAAACATACAAGATGCTGGCTGGAGCTGATGGGCTTTGGTGTACAACCTAGAGGGCACTATCTTGGCTACCCATGGATTAGACCATCCACCTCTTTTTCCTGGGCAAAATAGGCTCAACAATATATATCAGGCATAGGAAGAATGCACTTTTCATGTGATTCTTCCCCCCCTTTTTTTTTACTCATTTCAAAACACAAGCCGTGAACCAAAAAGTCAAATTAAGACGATACTGAACGCCAATTTTGTTTCATTGATTAGGAAAATACAAATTTGCCATGGTGATGATTTATTGAATTTATATACTGCCCTATACCCAGAGGTTTCAGGGCGGTTCACAGAAAAAATCAATGTAAAAACCACAATATATATAATCAAAATAAAAGCAAGCAACCCAATAACAACCCCCCCCCCCCCAAAAGCCACATAGGATGTTGATCAGATCAGATCAACTAAAGGCCTGGTTAAAAAGGAACGTTTTTGCCTGGTGCCTAAAGGGGTATAATGAAGGCACCAGGTGAACTTCCCTAGGGAGAGCATTCCACAGACAGGGAGCCACTGCAGAGAAGGCCCTGTTCTTGTGTTGCCACCCTCTCGAGGAGGAGGCACACGAAGAAGGGTCTCAGAAGATGATCTCAGGGTCCAGGTAGTTCATATGTAAAGAAACGGTCCTTGAGGTATTGTGGTGATGATGCAGCTTTGCTCCTGATACTTTTGGTATAAATTTATTCATTGCTGCTTCCACATTCTATATTGGGCAGTACCTCTTTTGTAATTCCTTCAGAGACAAGTCTCCGTGTTTTCCAAACTTCTCTGCACTCTGAAGTTTCTTTTCCAGTTCCACGTCTCCTGGACCCTGGACAAAACATCAAAATCTCAGTTTCAATCCATAATAGCAAATTACAAACATACATGTAATTTTATTAGAGCTTTTTCCCAGGTCAGGGGGAAGGGGAAGGAGAGACAAAACTTTCATGATACTAGACTAGAGGCTCTATTTAAAAACATAACCTCAATAAACGCAAGAGGTTTTTAAGCCGTGTGGGAAATTTCTGCCAAATACTTCCACTTCCCTATTCAGAGTCCCCTACATGCACCAATGGTGCTCTTGAACATGGAAGTTTTCCCATTAGTTTTAATGTAGAGGGAAGCTCTGTATGCATGAAGAAGCTGTTGTACACATGGGCAGTGGGCATCTTTAATAATAATAATAATAATAATAATAATAATAATAATAATAATGGTTGCAGCCATTCTTTCTGCCCAGAATGCCCAGGAATTGCATTGTATTGTTAGGGGTGAAAGGAAAGGAAAGGGTTACCAGAAGAAGCGGTGAAGCTAAAAATACAATTTGGAGGTGGTATGGAGGGGCGAGGACCGTTGTGTCACTGTAGAAAAGCCCCTGAATTTTGAATAGGTTTTTTCTTTTAATTATTAATTAAATTTATACCCTGCATTTCCTCTCCAAGGAGTCCAGGGCAACAAACAGATGCACAATTTAGAAACAAAGCAAAAACGCTCAAAAATTGTTAAGGCATTCTAAAAAAACAAACAGTTTATAACATCTAAAAAGCAGTTTCAGTACACCATTCTAAAATCAATTATAGTTAAAACATTAGTTCAATCCAATGGTTCTTCTCCTTTTCTCCCACCTAAAAAATCTGGTAAAAAGTTATCACCTGAGAACTTTTTTTAGTTCAGCTCTACTCACAATACATGCACATATAACAGTAGTATACTGCAGGTTAGGGAATGGGAAACTGCCAGGCCTCCACATGTTGTTGGACAACAACTCCCATCATCCCTCACCACGGCATATTGGCTGGGGCTGATGAGAGTTGAAGGCCAACAAGGTTCCACACTGCTAAGGCCAGTTTAAAAATGCTTCAAACAAATGCATATACGAAGATATAGGAAAGCAGGACTAGAGCAAACATGGGGAAATCGCTGGGGAGAACAGGTCACCCAAGTTTAGGGGGGGCAGAATTCCTAATGGCACACGCCAATCAGAAGGTCGGCGGTTCGAATCCCCGCAATGGGGTGAGCTCCTGTTGCTCGGTCCCTGCTCCTGCCAAACTAGCAGTTTGAAAGCACATCAAAGTGCAAGTAGATAAATAGGTACCACTCCGGTGGGAAGGTAAATGGCATTTCCGTCCGCTGCTCTGGCTCGCCAGAAGCGGCTTAGTCATGCTGGCCACACGACCCAGAAGTTGTACGCCGGCTCCCTCGGCCAATAAAGCGAAATGAGCGCCGCAACCCTAGAGTCGGCCACGACTGGACCTAATGGTCAGGGGTCCCTTTACCTTTACCTTATTCAACATTTGAACAGTCTGCAGCAGTAGGTGGTCTCCCCCCAAAAGTATAAATAAGAACTAGAGTGTCATTGTACTCTGGGAATTCATTCTTGCATTGCTGAACCTACTCTGATTCATTGGGAGCAAAGTGTCTTATGGGAAGCATCCCTAAGGAAACTCTAGGAGCGTATCCAAACGTCTTACCCTTTCAGTTGAAAACCCATTTCCAGGATTAAGAAATGATGTCTTCTCTCCATTGGCAGAAGCAAGGGCAAACTCTCTGGATTAAAATAACAACAACCACATCAGCTTGGTACAATGCAAAACAAAACAATTCCTGTATTGCAAGGGGTTGGACTAGATGATAGATGGCCTTTGGGATCCATTCCAACTCTACAATTCTATGATTCTATGAAATGACCATGGCATTTTTTCATTTATTATGTTCATCAGTGGTTTACAGGCCAGGCTTCAATACGCTGAAAACAATAAACTCTGAATTACATTTTTAAATCAATGTATAAAAACACAGCTACATGAAAAGTACAGTTGCCCAAAGAGCAGAAAATTTGCTTTGAGTATAGGGTGCTAAGAATAAAATATTTGATATATAATACGGTCCACACGCACGATGACTGAAAATGGAATGCGGAGTTTCCCAAAGTCCTGCAGCCAAAGTATTATTCCCTGCACCCACCTGCAAATTAAAATTTGACACACTTGTTCGTACACCCAAAAAGATTTACTTCCACTGCCAAATTACATCTGGCAGACAGTTCTGTGGTTCTTCCACCCAACAGCTGTTGTTGGTTGGGGGGGGGGGGGGGAATAAGATGGGTCAGAAGTTGCAGGACCCTGGAGAGCAACTTGCTCCAATGAAGAGTGGAAGCAGACTTCTTAAGCTCCTGCTCTCAGCCTCTTTCTCTCTCAGGCTCCACCCTCTTGTGACTAACTCTATAGATTCTTGAAGGGCCAACCCGCTCATCTCCAGATCAGCACTCCTCCTCCATTCCTTGTGAGCTCCTGGTGAGGCATTTTTTTTTTAAAAGATATTTATTAAAGTTTTTAAAGTATAACAAAAAAGATGAAAATTAAAAAGAAACATACAAAATAAAAACAGTTAAAAACACATTAATTTTCATATCATATCTTCCTTACGCTTATTTCCCCAGACGTCCTCATACCTCCCTTTTTTGTATTCCAGTTCAGTTTGTTAGTTCAGCAAATCCTTACCATTAAACTTTTACCCATTTGTAAACCTTTTTTTCATATCTCTTAAAGCATTACAGCTCGGATTCTGCCAGTCATTTCTGCCAATTCCATGTAGTCAATCACCTTCATCTGCCATTCTTCCAGAGTGGGTAAATCTTGTGTCTTCCAATATTTTGCAATGAGTATTCCTGCTGGTGTTGTAGCATACATGAAAAAAGTTCTATCCTTCTTTGGCACCAATTGGCCGACTATGCCCAGAAGAAAGGCCTCTGGTTTCTTCAGAAAGGTATATTTAAATACCTTTTTCAATTCATTATATATCATTTCCCAGAAAGCCTTAATCCTAGGGCACGTCCACCAAAGGTGAAAGAATGTACCTTCAGTTTCCTTGCATTTCCAACATTTATTGTCGGGCAAATGATAGATTTTTGCAAGCTTGACTGGGGTCATGTACCACCTGTATATCATTTTCATAATATTCTCTCTTAAGGCATTAGGTGAGGGCATTTGGTTCCTGGGGCTCAGCGTAAGGTGCCCTGAGGATCCATGCTCTGACTCTACAGATCCAGGAGATTTTTCCTGGGACTCGTGTTCCTTGGCCTCAGCTGCTCTAGCTCCTTTGCTGGAAAGTCTGCAGCCTCTGACCCACCCAGGGTCTTGGCTGCTACTGGACCCTGGCATCCTGAAGGATAATGCATATAAAAGCGAAGAAGGACCTGCCTTCTGTGGATCACCTGTTATGTGTTTGCAACTGAACACAATCATCTGGGAAGCCCCCATCAAGCAGTACCAAAGCGCCCATTGGCAACACCCACCCTCTCTTGTATGCCACAACTGCAGCTAGAATTTTGTTAGCTAAGAATTGGAAAACACAAGAAGTCCCAACAGTAGAGGAATGGCAGATGAAGATGATGGACTTTTCGGAGCAAGCCAATCTGACTGGAAGAGTCCACGACCAGAAGGAGGAGGAGTACCAGGAGGAATGGATGAAATTCAAAGACTATTTAAGAAGAAGAGGAGTTTGGATTTGATATCCCGCCTTTCACTCCCCTTCAGGAGTCTCAAAGCGGCTAACATTCTCCTTTCCCTTCCTCCCCCACAACAAACACTCTGTGAGGTGAGTGGGGCTGAGAGACTTCGGAGAAGTGTGACTAGCCCACCAAGGTCACCCAGCAGCTGCATGTGGAGGAGCAGGGAATTGAACCCGGTTCCCCAGATTACAAGACTACTGCTCTTAACCACTACACCACACTTAGCTAAATATGCTAAGATAACTTAATTGGAAAAACTTGCAAATACCAGATAGGCCTACGATTTAAATATGTGATGTTAGAGAATAATATCTTTAAAGTTAAAATGAAAAGGTTGAAAGATGTTACGTGATTAATTTTATGAGAAAATTGGTTTTGGAAAAATGTTACAATGAAATACACTGAAATTCAGCTAGGGTGATTTGAGGAAGTCACTTAACAATGTTACTAAGATTGGATTAAGTACAGTTAAGATGTATGTATGTATGTATGTATGTATGTACAGTGGTGCCTCGCAAGACAAAAAGAATCCGTTCCGCGAGTCTCTTCGTCTTGCGGTTTTTTCGTCTTGCGAAGCAAGCCCATTAGCGGCTTAGCGGATTAGTGCTATTAGCGGGCTTAGCGGATCAGCTGATAAGCGGCTTAGTGGCTTAGCGGCTTGGGAAAAGGGGAGGGGGGGAAACCTGCAGGAACTCGCAAGACATTTTCGTCTTGCGAAGCAAGCCCATAGGAAATTCGTTTTGCGAAGCACCTCCAAAACGGAAAACCCTTTCGTCTAGCGGGTTTTCCATCTTGCGGGGCACCACTGTATGTTTAAAAATTCTGGAAAATCAATTTTAAAAATTGAAGGGGGAAAAAATACCCACCCTCTCTTGGGTGAATGGCTATCGGCTGCCATAGACAACAGCTCGCTGTGAACAGCCAAAGCCTGTCTCTGAAGCTCTTCCTTCTTCCGCTCATATTCTACAACCGGGGTCTTTTTCTCAGCCTGCTTTTCTTCCTCCGTCATGTTCTTGCTCATGGCTTTCAGGGCTTGCAAGGAAGTGTGTAGCTCGCCCAGGACACCTTGCTGAGAAAATATCGCCTAAACAGAGGAATACAAAAATCACACTTTTCGATGATTTGTCAAGACACGCTTCTTTACTCAGACTTTTGACTGGGTGGGTGCCTCTCCCTGCGTTAATACACACTGCTGCAACTTGCCTCTGTCACTTTCCCCTAAGCTGTTTTGTGCTTTCGTTTCATGATTCTGTGACTTGTTCTGATGGTGACGTTTCTGTAACCCACCCTGGGACCATTCAGAGAAGGGAGGGCTATAAGTACTAAAACAAAACAAAACTGCCTGCAGCAGTTTCTTAAGGTAACCCATCAAAGAGAATCAAAGAGAGAATAATACAGTCGTACCTTGGAAGTCGAACGGAATCCATTCCGGAAGTCTGATTGACTTCCAAAACGTTCGAAAACCAAAGTGTGGCTTCTGACTGGATGCAGGAAGCTCCTGCAGCCAATCGGAAGCCTCACCGGACGTTCGGCTTCCAAAAATCGTTCGAAAACCGGAACACTCATTCCAGGTTTTGACCGTTCAGGAGCCGATTTGTTTGGGAGCCAAGGCGTTCGAGATCCAAGGTACAACTGTCTTGGTTTTATGCAATACCTCATGTTCTGCAATGAGCCCCTTCGTCTTTCCCGCCTTGAGCAGCTTCTTTTCTTTATTTATTTGCTTATTGAGTTTTGAAAAGGCATTGTTCAGCTTCCCTCGTTCGATTTCCATTTTTAATTCAACATAGGACACGATTTCACAGCGAACAGCCTGCAGAATATGGGATACATGTTCAGAAATGACGGTAACCAACAAAACAAGCAGGTTAAGAGGGGTATTTCGGAGAGGATATGGTGGAGACAAGACAAATTCTACCCTAACCATCTTCCAGGGAAATCAATTTATTATTTTTATATCCCAGCTTTCCTCCCCCAAGGAGATCAAGAAGACGAAGAAGAAGAGTTTGGATCTGATATCCCGCTTTATCACTACCCGAAGGAGTCTCAAAGCGGCTAACATTCTCCTTTCCCTTCCTCCCCCACAACAAACACTCTGTGAGGTGAGTGGGGCTGAGAGACTTCAGAGAAGTGTGACTGGCCCAAGGTCACCCAGCAGCTGCATGTGGAGGAGCAGGGAAGCGAACCCGGTTCACCAGATTACGAGTCTATTGCTCTTAACCACTACACCACACTGGCATGCATGGTTTTTCCCCTACTCACTTAATCCCTGTGAGGTAGTTTAGGTTGAGAGGCCTAAAGGTCACCCAGTGAGCTTCCTGGCCAAGAGGGGAACTGAACCCTGGTCTCCCAGGTCCAACAGTTTAATCACCAGAGTGGCTCTCTAATCTCTCAGTCCTAGAGGACAGATAGGACTGAGAATACAAAGACATTGAGAAAAGTCCACTGCACATTTAGCCAGTGCATGGAGGACAGAGTGGGACCATGCCTACGAGGTCCACACACCGACACCTGTGGCTTTCCTGTGAGGCTTATAATCAACCTCAATCTTGAACCCGGGTCTCCCTGGACCAAGCTGATAACTAGCTCCCACATCACACCAGCTCTGTCAAAAAGGCCTTTAGAGCATCACACCTAACAAAAAAATATCCCCAAGTGGCTTCTCTGTGATTAAAAGGACTCTTGGTCTCCCAGGTACATTTTCTCACCTCCCATCTCTCGCGGACGTCTTTGCTCTTTTCCTCCACCGCTGCCTTTTCACAAGCGGGCAAAATGTCTTTCAATTGTTCTGCTGCTCTCAAAAACTTGCGGAAGCTGTTGGTATCCAAGATGCTAAAAGCTTCCTGCAAGAAGGGGAAGGCGGGGGGGATATAGCCTAAGATTATAGAATAATAATAAAAACACACTACCTGTCTAAAAATAGATGAGTGCCATGCCGGGGGGGAGCCAAAGTGGTATGCTCTATAACACCTGTCAGTCCGCCTGGATAGCCCATGGTCAGGGATGGTGGGACTGGTAGCCTGGCCTCTTGAAGGGGCCCCTTTCCAAGCTGGCAGTATTACAGAGCTATACAGAGCTGTGCTGGGATTGAATGGCAAAGGAACCGATTTTGAAGGAGTTCATTGAGTCCATCGCTGGGGGACAAAGAGCCCAATGTTGCCCAGCACCACTGTTTGTGGCCCGTTCCTCAAGCCCAACATCACCAAACAGCATATTCAGTCAATGAACTCCTACTACAGTTCTCTAACATGGAAGGCGCCGTTTTAATTTCGCTTCCACAGATCCCTCAACTTAGCCTAGACCCAGAGCATTGTGGGAGGCAAGTTAAAATGGCGCCTCCAAGCTACCGAGTGCTGATCAAAATGTTAGTTCACCAAGGCCCACTCATTTAAGGAGGCTTTGCCCTACCTTGTTTAGCACTTGAGACAACAAGGCCATCCCTACTACAACTAAGGTTAGAGAAGAATTTTGCCTGGTCTGTATTTTTAATTGGACCAACCAAATTCACACCTCCTGGACTAAGATATGGATCAGAACGCAATTACCCTTTCAGATTTTGCCCTTCTCCAAATTTTGTGATACATGCCAAAATGCATTTTAATAATGTATATTTTGGAACAAAATGCTTTTAGAAACACGTACGTTGAGATAAAATACATATTTAAATACAGCATTTTGTACAGATTTCTTTTTCAATGGACGCATTAATATGGAAACAGAATACAACAGACTTATAAACAAACACGCGTGAAACTGACATGAACTGGAAAGGATCCATCTCCATCCATTCCTAAACACAGGATGAATTATGCAGTAATCGGTAACAGTTTGCCTCACCTCGTGTTTCGAAACTGGCCCCTCAGGCCTGGTCTTTTGGCCAAGGATTTGCATAGCTTTTAAAATGGATGCTTCGAGCTCCTTGTGAGCATCTTCGAAATTTAGCTTAACCTCTTCTTCTGATAAAGACTCGTCCGGAGATAGTGAACCAGCATCAAGAGTCTAGGAAATAAAAAAAGGCGGGAAAAGAGGAAAACAAGAACTTTTATTCACATTTTCCAGTAAAAAATGGTTTTTTGAGGAAACTGTCTTTCCAGATAAGTTAAAACAGGATGATTTGCTCACTCCCTCTATAGTCAAGGCCTGAAAGCTTCTTCTGTTGATGTGATCTCTGAAGGGGTTCAAACCCACTTTAAAAAAGAAAATAGATTGGGATATAGGGCAGCATCCTGTAAAAAGGCTGGCTGAGTTCAGATGCATATAGAGGCTATGTGTGGCCTCGATTCAGGATCACACACCCCTGTCTCACTGACTTGACGAACGTCTCCTGAACCTGGGTTTAGTGGAATCCATGGACTGGCCATAGGTTCGCAATGGGCTTAGAAACTTAAATGTGTTTAGACCTGAACTGCATTATCTCCACCCCCATCGTTCAGCCCGGACACTGAGGTCCAGTGCTGAGGGCCTTCTGGCAGTTCCCTCACTGCGAGAAGTGAGGTTACAGGGAACCAGGCAGAGGGCCTTCTCGGTAGTGGCACCCGCCCTGTGGAACGCCCTCCCATCAGATGTCAAAGAGATAAACAACTACCTGACATTCAGAAGACATCTTAAGGCAGCCCTGTTCAGGGAAGTTTTTAATATTTAACGCTGTACTGTTTTTAACATTTGATTGGGAGCCGCCCAGAGTGGCTGGGGAAACTCAGCCAGATGGGTGGGGTATAAATTAATAAATAATAATAATAATAATAATAATAATAATAATAATAATAATAATAATTATTATTACTTCCCTGCTGGTTCAGACCAAGGGACCATCATGCTCACCAATTTGCTGGCATAGTACCCAACCAAATCCCTACGGAGAACCCACAAAGAGCACACGAACGCAACAGTACTTCTCATGTGCTGTAGAGACTGGCATGACACCTAAGAACTTGAAAGTTGCGTTCAAAAATCATGACTTGGAGCCACGTGTGTCTTAGCAACTTCAGAGGTCAAGCCTAAACTCATCTGCCACTGCAACACCAATGCAAACGTATCTGTGGGGCCCAAAAGCAGGCCTGGTCTGCCCAGAAGATGGGAGAGGACCCCACTCTCCCACTCCCGCTGTCCACAGTCACTGCACATTCATAGACTTTTGATCCACCGAACTGGAAGAACAAGGGCTCTTAAGAACCTCCTCTGAGCTGTCCACTGCAGGGTCATCTGGTTCTGCTGTTGTGGGAGAATCCATTTTTCCATTACTGCCAGCTGCCAGCTTCACCTCCACCTCTTCCTCTTGCATTCCCAGCAATCTCATCTCCTAGGGACATCAAACGTCATTTGTTATAACCCTCCCAATTATTCAATTACTACCAAACACCAATTAATGACTGGTGTTATCACGAATTCTGATAAAAATTAAAATCCTAGGTTGAGTCTCACCCTAAAATTTATGAGAACATTTGATTCTGTTTTATTTGTTTAGGTCTTAATGGAGACCATGGTTTTCTCTCCAAAACTGGTGTCAAATTAGTACAGCAAGGGAGGAGTGGGGAACCTCTAACCTGCCAGATACTGCTGAACTACAACTCCCATCAGCCCTAACAAGTGTGGCCAACGGCCAGGGGTGATGGGAGTTGTAGTTCAGCAAAACTTCTGGAGGGCAAAAGGTTCCCCACGGCTTAAAAAGAAGTATCATATTAAGAACGTTCACTGTTCTTATCTTGTATGCATTTGGACCTTTCATGGCACTGCCACAGATAAACTGTAACTCTGTGCACGTCAAGGCCTTTTGGCCTCATTCTTTACTAATTTACAAAAAAATATCTGCTGAGGATTAACACCTTGTGCATCTGAGGAAGTGTGCTCCGGTCCATGAAAGCCTATGTCAGTGTTTCCCAACCGGTGTTCCGCGGCACACTGGTGTGCCGTGAGACCTTGCCTGGTGTGCCGTGGGAGGGAGGCGGGAGAGGCGGGGCGGCGGCGGCATCTCCTGCTGGATGCAAATCCAAACATGGCGGGCGCCTCCCTCGCTCCTTTGTAGGCGGACCATCGAGAGAGAAAGAAAAGGAGGCGAAAGAGCGAGAGAAGGCGCCTGCGCGGAAAGAGGAGCGAGCAGTGCGCCTGCGCGCCGCGGCGCCCGAGATCGCTTCTCCCCACCGCCCCTTGCTTCAAAAGAGGTCCGGGGACAGCGGGAAGCGCTTCGCGCTGCCCCCGGACCTCTTTTGAAGCAAGGCTTTGCGGGGAGAAGCGATCTCCCCGCAGCCCCTTGCTTCAAAAGAGGTCCGGGGGCAGCGGGAAGCGCAGCGCTTCTTCCCCGCTGCCCCCGGACCTCTTTTGAAGCAAGGGGCTGCGGGGAGATCGCTTCTCCCGGTGCTCCGAAGCGGGGCAGGGGGGCGGGAACACCTGCCCCAGCCGCCCCGCTTCGGAACGCTGCTCCGAAGCGGGGCGGGGGGGCGGGAACCTCGCACCCCACCGCCGGGCATCGGAACGATGCCCCGATGCCGGGCGGTGGGGCGGGAACCTCTCCCCCCGCCGCCGGGCATCGGAACGATGCCCCGATGCCGGGCGGGGGGGCGGGAACCTCGCACCCCGCCGCCGGGCATCGGAACGAGGTCCTGGACCTCTTCTGAAGGCAGGCGGGGGCAAAAGTCTTTGCTCCCCCCGCCTGCCTTCCCGGGACAGCGGAGACTTCTCCGCTGCCCCGGGCGATCTTAAAATGCTGGCGGGCGGGAGCGAAGCGTTCGCTGCCGACCCCCAGCATTTTAAAATCTCCTCGGGGCAGCGGAGACTTCGCTCCCGCCCGCCAGCATTTTAAAATCGCCCCGGGACAGCAGGGGCTTTTAAAATGCTGGCGGTCGGCAGCAAAGCCCTCCTGTCCCCGGAGCTTGCGGGGCGGGAGGTGGGAAGAAGGGCTTTTCTTCCCACCGCCAGCCTTCAGAACAGCCTTCTGAAGGCTGGCAGTGGGAAGAAAAGCCCTTGTCCCCCCCCCCCAGCCTTCAGAAGAGGTCGGGGGACAGACTGTCCCCGGACCTGGTCTGAAGGCGGTTTCCCTAGGAACGCATTAATTGATTTTCAATGCATTCCTATGGGAAACCGTGCATCGCAAGACGAAAAACTCGCAAGACGAAGAGACTTGCGGAACGAATTAATTTCGTCTTGCGAGGCACCACTGTACTTTTTATATAGTCAATATAGGCACAGAGTTAAATTTTTTAACATTTTCTAATGGTGGTGTGCCTCGAGATTTTTTTCATGAAAGAAGTGTGCCTTTGCCCAAAAAAGGTTGGGAAACACTGGCCTATGTTACAATAAATCTCTTAGCCTGAAACAATATTCCATGTTGCATTTTTATGCTTAACGATACCATAAAGCTAACAGCAACTCCACAAGCCTTTTTAAAAATATCTGCGACAACTCACAAACTGTGTTTTCTTTATAAGCTTTGCCCATTTTCTGTTCAGTTTCTTCAGCTCACTGGAAACGGCTGAACCCACTTCCTCGTTGCAGGATTCGATCAAAAAGTTCCCTGCTTCGTTGACAGATCCGTGCCGGGAGTTCCAGGCAGCCAACACTTCTGTGGGAACCTAGTACACAACACAACACAATGCAACACAAGACAGTAAGCCCGCATCTCGCACGCATTTGTCGTGGGCGATTTCAACCACACACACTTGGCTACATCTCCCTATACCAGCCTCTCTCTCTTCCTCTCTTCCGCCTTTCCACAAACATGTGCCTTCCATGGGCAAGTCCCGCTAAGCATGGTAGCTTTGGGAGTGATGGAGAAGGTTTCGCAAGAACTCACAAGGGAATCCAACTGCCAGCGAGATCTCTCAGGAGCACACCCGCTGCTCCCACCTGCCAATGGTGCCCTCACCGTGATCAACTCCCACCCAGAAACCTATGTCCCCACTGTGGAAGGACGTGTGGATCCAGAATTGGCCTCC
Organism: Podarcis muralis; assembly: GCF_964188315.1. Taxonomy (NCBI): domain Eukaryota; kingdom Metazoa; phylum Chordata; class Lepidosauria; order Squamata; family Lacertidae; genus Podarcis; species Podarcis muralis. Next base: position 10,752,752 of record NC_135655.1, on the reverse strand, counting down.
ATAGTCACTTACGGACGCACTGTAAAAATCATGTTTATGGAAGACAATCTTACTCGGCTACGAGTGATCACCAAAGAAGAAGAAGAAGAAGCTTGCAGGGTTCACCAAACAGGACTTGCCTGGGAAGAAAGGCAGAGAGCTTGAAAGATACTTTGGGGCCAGGTCTACTTGTGGCTTCCAGATTTCCTCCGACCTCTGAGCCTTCCCCTTAGTAAAGGTAAAGGGACCCCTGACCATTAGGTCCAGTTGTGACCGACTCTGGGGTTGCGGCGCTCATCTCGCTTTATTGGCCAAGGGAGCCGATGTACAGCTTCTGGGTCATGTGGCCAGCATGACTAAGCTGCTTCTGGCGAACCAGAGAAGCACATGGAAACGCCGTTTACCTTCCCACCGGAGCAGTGCCTATTTATCTACTTGCACTTTGACGTGCTTTTGAACTGCTAGGTTGGCAGGAGCAGGGACCGAGCAACGGGAGCTCACCCCATCACGGGGATTCGAACCGCTGACCTTCTGATCAGCAAGTCCTAGGCTCTGTGGTTTAACCCACAGTGCCACCCGCGTCCCTGTGAGCCTTCCCCTTACCAGCTGCCTTATAGAATGCAGCTGGCTAACCTTGGAGCGGCTTTCTCTTCCTCCCATAGAGTTGGACTTAAACACATATCCCACCTACAGCTCAGAAGGCAATTTTTGTGTATACATGTGAGCCTTTGAACCAAACCCCTGTGTATAACGTTGAGTTGGCTGTCCGTCACATCTGGAGCTCATAATACTTCCCCAACCATAAAGTGTGTGAATCGACCGTAAGAGTCAGGAAGAAATGCAAACATACATTTGGAGGGTGCTTTTTCCGTGTGTCTTCCAGCCAAGCCTGCAGCAAGCGGATGTTCTCTTTATAGGTGTCCCAGGACAACAAAATCTTCCGCAAGGTCGCGTTCACGTTGTCAATGTACTCGTTGCATCTGGAAACCTGAGATTCTACCATCTTAAATAATTTACTTGCATCCTCAGGATCAGCTCCTAGAATGTTAAATAACGATGCTGTCAAAACCCATTGCTACAGTACTTGCAGGACTGTCTTTGCCCAGATACGCCAACTCCACTGCTTCAATCTGCAGAACTGGTACATAATAACTGCTGCATAATATTTGTTCCAAAATCGATTTTTGGAACTTTGGAACTCCCCGCCTATTGACATCAGACAGGGGCCTTTGGTGTGCTTTTTTCGGGAATTGCTTACATTCTTTTTTTTAGGCAAGCTTATCCAGACATGTAGAAGGAACTTGTGCCTTATTTTTTAGCTATTGTTGATTTTAACCATCTTTTAAATAATTTTAATACCTTTAATAGCTGTTTTTTTAAATAACAGTTTTAATTTTATACTGATGTAAACTACTTAGAGAGGTGTGTTGGTTTACAACAGAGCAATATAAAAAAAATCTTAAAATAAAAAGAAATTACAGCAGAGTAATGAGACTGGTTCCGACCCTGGTTCATTATCACAAAATGCCACGATGTGAGTCACCATTATGCCTTTTTTACAGATGGGAGAACTAAAAATGGAAGAGAGCAACTTGCCAAAGCCAGGATCTTCTCAGTGAATACTAGGCCTAAGATTTCAACAATACAAGATGATAGGAGTCTAGATAGAAGCGTATGTACGCTTTTGAGGTCTTACTTACCCAGATTAGAAGTGGTCATGATCTTGTTCTGTTTCTCTTTGCATACTCGAAATGTGGTTTCCAGTTGACTAAGAAATCCTTTTTCTTCAATAAAACCCTGCCCACACAAACAAACAAAAAATAAGCAAAAAGATGGATTAATTTGAAAAATGCTTTCTGGTACAGAGATTTGGAGATGATCGAGTTTGAGATTTAAAAAATAAACAAACCACTATTTTATCTCTTTTTAAAAAATCATTGAAGCGCACCTTACTGGCTCAATTATTTTGCGCTGCATCTTCTTTGGATAATTGCTTTTTCAATGCAGAGGGAGAGTTTGGAGAATTGGCTGTTAATTGTCACCTTTGTTTGTTGATTATTATTATATGGCTTGTTATACATTTTACAGATACTGTTGCATTTGTACATATGCCACGATGGCAATCGGTGAAATAAAATAAGAGAATAATGGAATATTTTGGTTCCTAGTTGAAAGGAAAATCCAACTAGAAACCAAAATATTTTCGTATTGGTTTGGCATCCCCTCGCTCTTCTCTATCATATCACCTATTTTATGCATTACAACAGTCAGGTTGAGTCGTATCATCGTGAAGGATTGTGGCATTTACACCCCACCTCAGACCTGTCAGTCATGTGGACTTCCTGCCTAAAAGCTACAGTGACTGATATGTAAACAGTGATGTGCTTTCAACGCTTGCTAAAAACAAAACAAAACTTGTTTTCCCAGGATTCTGCTGACCACTGATAGCAGCGGTCACTTCATTCTTTGTGAGACTACGGCTGTTTCTAATGCTCTAAGGCAGAGGTGAGAACCCTTTCCTCAGCCCAAGCGCCACATTCCCTTCCGGACAATGTCCTGAGGCCCATGGGCCAGTGATGGCTGTGGCCAAAGCCAAAAGTACCTGCAGCAGACCATGTAAATTTTACCTTTCTGTGGAAGGCAAGTTTTGACACACACACAGACTCGCTCGCCCCTCTCTTATCCTCCCTCAAAATAAGCAACAGGCATTATCAGAATCCAGGAACAGATTTCAGCTAGGCAAAAATTCTTGGGTGTAAGGAAGGTCTCTGGGATGTAATTTTGAGGGGTTCCGACAGCAAGGCCTAAGCGGGCGCGTTTGGCTCCCAGGCCTGAAGTTCTCCACCCCTGCTTCAGGTAGGTAGGTAGGTAGGTAGGTAAGTAAAAGGAAGTGTAAAAATATTTTAGTTACAGGTAGGTAGCTGTGTTGGTCTGCCGTAGTCAAAACAAAATAAAAAAATTCCTTCCAGTAGCACCTTAGAGACCAACTAAGTTTGTTACTGGTATGAGCTTTCGTGTGCACGCACACTTCTTCAGATACAGTGGTACCTTGGGTTACATACGCTTCAGGTTACATACGCTTCAGGTTACACACTCCGCTAACCCAGAAATATTACCTCAGGTTAAGAACTTTGCTTCAGGATGAGAACAGAAATTGTGCAGTGGCGGCGCAGCAGCAGCAGGAGGCCCCATTAGCTACAGTGGTTCTTCAGGTTAAGAACGGACCCCCGGAACGAATTAAGTACGGAACCAGAGGTACCACTGCACACTGAAACAGAAGTCACCAGACCCTTATACATAGTGAGAGGGTGGGGAGGGGTATTACTCAGAAGGGTGGGGGGAATGGGTGATAAGTAGCTGTCTTATTACAAAAGAATTTCAGAAATAGACTGGAAAGAGAAGTTGCTGAATTGCAACTTATTACCAAACTTAAAACCGTGGAGAGACCTGGTCTGAATAGAGACATTGCATTCTTATCTCATTATACATGATAAAGCTATTTTCAGCCATCTCACCCCTTGCTTTTTCCTGTAAGACCTACTGCAGTCGTTAACAGTCGTCAACAGGTTTACCACACCTATCAGCCTATCACCCATTCCCACCACCCTTCTGAATAATACCCCTCCCCACCCTCTCACTATATATAAGGGTCTGGTGACTTCTGTTTCAGTGTATCTGAAGAAGTGTGCATGCACACGAAAGCTCATACCAACAACTAACTTAGTTGTCTCTAAGGTGCTACTGGAAGGAATTTTTTTATTTTGTTAAAAATATTTTAAATCAGAGAGGAGGGCCACTTTGGACCAGGGCAGCAGATCTGAAAGCAGCCAGCCCACCTGCCAAATCACATGATGTTTCACGATATCAGGGCATCTGATGATGTCAGGTACAGAGAAACTTCAAGCCACAGCTTCAGAGGGTGAATTGGATTCTTCCTTTGCCGTCGCAGCTTGAATTTAGCGCCCCCTTAAGGCACTCATGATTCCCTCTCTGCAGCCACAGTTTCAATTCAGTACTTTTTGAATTCAAGCCATGGCAGAAATTCTAGAAAGCTTTTATACCCTTCTGAACAAATAGGACAAATCCATTCAAAACTCTGGCAGGTGTCACCGACGGTTTGATACAGAGTGCTGAGGAAAGAGCCACCCCCACCCCCCCACATCACCCCTCAATAAATGCTTTGGCACATCAAATTGCTGTCAGGGTTTAAACCTTCTTGGAGGAGGGAATATGGTTGTTTCCCCCGCAACCAGCCTTCTGTTAACAAATTGCAGTTTTGCAGTGACATCTGCTGGATGCCTAGACCACATCATAATGATGCCTGCAAAACAACTTTTTTGTTTAGGCAGCCGTACCCAGACACAACATTTTATTATGCATAAGGTAAAGGTAAAGGTACCCCTGCCCGTACGGGCCAGTCTTGACAGACTCTAGGGTTGTGCGCCCATCTCACTCAAGAGGCCGGGGGCCAGCGCTGTCCGGAGACACTTCCGGGTCACGTGGCCAGCGTGACATCGCTGCTCTGGCGAGCCAGAGCCGCACACGGAAACACCGTTTACCTTCCCGCTAGTAAGCGTTCCCTATTTATCTACTTGCACCCGGGGGTGCTTTCGAACTGCTAGGTTGGCAGGCGCTGGGACCGAACAACGGGAGCGCACCCTGCCGCGGGGATTCGGACCGCCGACCTTTCGATCGGCAAGCCCTAGGCGCTGAGGCTTTTACCCACAGCGCCACCCGCGTCCTTTATTATGTATACTTGTTCTTAAATTCTGCTGATTTATCTGCATTTTAATAATTTTTATTACGTCTACTTGCTTTCAAAGTTTGTTAATTTAAGTGGTGCTTTCATACACACACACACTTTATGTACACCATTTAGAGGTTTATTTGTTTTATTAAGCAGGCTACACATTTTGTCAAATAAATAAATGTACCGTTTTTATTCCAGCCTGAAAGCTGCTGAATTCGACAACTGCGGCTTCACACCAAAAAACTGGGCAGCTTTACTATTCAATGGGCATATGTAGAGCACTTCTTAGCCCCATTTTGCAGATGAAGGCAGGGAAGGACTGAGGCTTAGCGTTTTTGAATGGGAGGACATCCTGATTCGTGCCACAATCTCTTGGCCGCTGTTCTACAAAACTAGCCAGCCAGCATACGGAAACAGCTTATGATGCTTACATTCCAATCTGACAGCAGCGACTCCACATTCTCCTTGGTCCCATGCTTGATGTGCCAGATGTTAAGCTTAGATACCAGTTCCTTCAAGATCGCCGAGCAGAACAATTGGTGGCACTCCACAAGATTGCTGAAATCTGCAAGCTGGATGCTGCTGAACCTGAAAGGAAACCCAACATCCTGATTAAGAAAGCAGGCAAAAACGGCAAGTGCGCCGGGCACCATGCAAGAGATGCTCCATTCATGAGCACCTCCAAAAGTCTGGGTGCCATTTTTTTGTGCCTGGCTGACACTTGAGGATTACTGAAATGTTTGTGCTTTGAAGCCTCAAACTACAGTGGTGCCCCGCAAGACGAACGCCTCGCAAGACGGAAAACCCGCTAGACGAAAGGGTTTTCCGTCGCGGAGGCGCTTCGCAAAACGAATTTCCCTATGGGCTTCCTTCGCAAGACGAAAGCCCATAGGGAAATCTCCGGGACAGCGGGGAAGCGCAGCGCCTCTTCCCCACTGTCCTCGGACCTCCTCCGCAGCCAGGCTTCGGAAGGCTGCTCCGAAGCCTGGCGGGGGGGGGGGGGCGGAGAGGTTTTTTAAAAACCCCGGGACAGCGGGGGACTTCTCCGCTGTCGGGGCGATTTTAAAATGCTGCCGGGCGGCAGCGCTGACGCCCGGCAGCGTTTAAAAAAACCCAGGACAGCGGGTTTAAAATCGCTCCGGGCGGCGCGTTTCTCCGCTGTCCCCGACGGCTTTTGAAGGCAGGCGGGGGGGAGCAAAGACTTTTGCCCCCCCGCCGGCCTTCAGAAGAGGTCCAGGACCTCTTCTGAAGGCTGGCGGGGGGCAAAAGTCTTTGTCCCCCCTGCCTGCCTTCCCGGGGGCTTTTAAATCGCCCCGGGACAGCGGAGAAGTCCTCCGCTGTCCCGGGGTTTTTTAAAATGCTGGGGGTGGGAAGAAAAGCCCTTCGTCCCCCCCCCCAGCCTTCAGAAGAGGTCGGGGGACAGACTGTCCCCGGACCTGGTCTGAAGTCGGTTTCCCTAGGAACGCATTAATTGATTTTCAATGCATTCCTATGGGAAACCGTGCTTCGCAAGACGAAAAACTCGCAAGAAGAAAAAACTTGCGGAACGAATTAATTTCGTCTTGCGAGGCACCACTGTATTTGTTAAGTACAGATGATACGTTATGGAGCTTAACAATAAAGAGTCAAGCGTTTTGAAAACTGAAGTGTGGCACCAATATGTTCATTGTCAACAACAAATTAAACATGCATTAAGAATTTCTGCTAAGAGTGTGATATTAACAATGTGCCATTTACATGAATTGCATATTCATTCATGCTTATCAAAATAGTAAGTAAAAAGTGTTGCAGCAGTGGCGACTAGACATTCTGTTATGGCGCCCACAACCCACGTCCCTGAAGCCATTTGGCTCCTAGCTTTTCTATCCCAGTTTCTAACACTGATAGGAATGCGCAATTATATTAACGGGTGGATAACCACAGAGCCTTGGGCTTGCCGATCAGAAGGTCAGCGGATCGATTCCCCGCGACGAGGTGAGCTCCCGTTGCTCGGTCCCTGCTCCTGCCAACCTAGCAGTTCAAAAGCACGTCAAAGTGCAAGTAGATAAATAGGCACAGCTCTGGCGGGAAGGTAAACGGCATTTCCGTGCGCTGCTCTGGTTCGCCAGCAGCGGCTTAGTCATGCTGGCCACATGACCCGGAAAAACTGCCTGCAGACAAACGCCGGCTCCCTCAGCCAGTAAAGCGAGATGAGCGCTGCAACCCCAGAGTCATCTGCGACTGGACTTGACGGTCAGGGGTCCCTTTACCTTTTCATAGAATCATAGAGTTGGAATAGACCACAAGGGCCATCGAGTCCAACCCCCTGCCAAGCAGGAAACACCATCAGAGCACTCCTGACATATGGTTGTCAAGCCTCTGCTTAAAGACCTCCAAAGAAGGAGACTCCACCACACTCCTTGGCAGCAAATTCCACTGTCGAACAGCTGTCAGGAAGTTCTTCCTAATGTTTAGGTGGAATCTTCTTTCTTGTAGTTTGGATCCATTGCTCCGTGTCCGCTTCTCTGGAGCAGCAGAAAACAACCTTTCTCCCTCCTCTATATGACATCCTTTTATATATTTGAACATGGCTATCATATCACCCCTTAACCTCCTCTTCTCCAGGCTAAACATGCCCAGCTCCCTTTTAAAGCTGTTCTGCATTTATCTGTGAGGCTGGGGTGTAACAGCTAAAAATTGACTGCTGTTTCTTTGATGCTAAAAGAACTAAGTCAGCCTGAGTCAGCGGCCTACAATGACTCATGCAACCTTTCACCAAATTGTACCTGTATATATAGAGTGGTCAGTGTTAGTGTTGGGTGTGGGTTGGCTGGATGGTAGAAAGCTGGTTGTGTTTGGTGTGTATAAAAGCTGTCGGTTGTGGTTGGAGAAGAAGACTTTTTAAGAATAAAAGCAGCAATACTCTGCAAGAATACTCTTTCTCAAGGACTCTTTTGTGCCAACTAAGGTCTGAGGACTAGGCAAAGGAGTAAAAAGGAGGCCAGAACCTTTTCTTTTTCAAACACTGACATGGGGAATAGTTACGTTGAATGGCCCGCCAAAAAGCGAAATGCGGATGTTATGGTGCTACGCCATGGTAGAGATCCTGCCTTGCATAAGAATGTAAGAAGAGGCAACAGGATCAGGCCAATGGCCCACAAAGTCCAGAGTCCTATCCTCACAGTGGCCAACCAGACGCCTGCAAGAGATTCTCAAGAACAAGAGCCCTTTCCCCTCCTGTGGTTTCCAGCAACTGAAATTCAGTAGCATGACTGCCTCCAGCTGTGGGGACAAAGCACACTGACCTCTTACTTGCCTTTTCTCTAAACTAAAAAGTCCGAATGAGGAAAGCCCCAGATCCCTGGCATCTCCGGATAAGGCTGGGAATTGTTTCCTATCTGAAACCCTGGAGAGACACCACTGGTTTGGATAGAGTACATTTATAACACCATCTTTCCTCCAAGGAAAGGGGGCATACATGCTTCTCTCTCCCCTCAGCTAACAACCCTGTGAGGCAGTAGAGGCTGAGAGAAAGTGACTGGCCCAAGGTCACCCAATGGGCTTCATGGAGGAGGGAGGATTTGAACCCAAGTCCTAGTCCGACACTGTAACCACTGGCTCTTCAGCTGAACGCAGCCACCTAGGCTGATAAGAGGAATCTGACAAGTGACAAACCTTCTTCTCATCTCTTCCAGTTTCTGCGGTGGCACCAGGGGCATGCCTGCCTCATCTCTGTTCTCAAAGGACTGCAGCATCTCCAAGTGTTCTTTGAAATGGTCCATCAAGCTCTGAAAGAAGAAGCATGGCTCCGTTCACATATTTCAAACCGTCATAGGGGGAAACAGCCGTGTGCTGCTGCCAGCTCTTCCCAGAGTTAGTTTGACACTGGATTCCCCATGCTTGGCGTAGACCAGTGTTTCCCAAACTTGGGTCTCCACCTGTTTTTGGAGTTCCCATCCAAACAATCAGTTCCCATCATCCCTGACCACTGGTCCTGCTAGCTAGGGATGATGGGAGTTGTAGTCCAAAAACAGGTGGAGACCTAAGTTTGGGAAACCCAGGTATAAGGCAGCTTCCTATGTTCCAAAGTTGTTGCTTTTTAATGAATTTCTGCTTGTCAAGTGTGAGCATTATAATGGAAAAGGCATGGCAAACCACACTGTAGCTGCAGAATCACGGAAGGTGCAAACCAGTACTACCTCTGTTCCTGTGTTTGTGTAGCAAAGCTGAGCCTATTTTTTTTCAATTTTATACATTTCAACAATTTTACAATCATTTTAATATTTCAAAACTCGACTTCCTCCCCCCTCTTTCTGCGGTGCCTTAAATTTACTTTTTAATATTTTCTACATGAGCAGATGTCTTTTTAAAACTCCTGTTTTCTTTTCTGTAACCAACCTGGGTGGACCTCATTTTTCCTTCTAGGGCAGCCATGGCTTCACAGTGGTCTTGGGAATCCGGTAGATCTTCCGCCAGCTGGCGTTCTACCTCTTGCAACCAGGACTCGATTGCATCTAGAGGTGGAGGCAATAAACCGTCCAGCTTTGCTTTCCATTCATTCATCTAGGAAGGCAAGACAGGTGTACACAAAAGGTTCTGTATTTGTTTTACACACAGACACACAAGTTCAAGTTAACAAACAAACTAGGCTATTAAACCAGGTGGATCTGCTCCATCCACACAGTGCACAGGTAGAAACATCTAGGAAGGCTCAAGTGTCGTCACGCTTACAAAATGTGTGAGATGCAGACAGTCCTGCAGAACCCAGAATACGTCAGTTTTATTGCTGAAACGATTTTTGGCGGGGGCAACCACTCAAATTTAGGGGGAAGGGAAGCATTTGGGGACCATTAGGATGACCTGCGGGTGGCGCTATGGGTTAAACCACTGTGCCTAGGGCTTGCCGATCAAAAGGTCGGCGGTTCGAATCCCCGCAACAGGGTGAGCTCCCGTTGCTTGGTCCCTGCTCCTGCCAACCTAGCAGTTCGAAAGCACGTCAAAGTGCAAGTAGATAAATAGGTACCACTCCGGCGGGAAGGTAAACGGCGTTTCTGTGTGCTGCTCTGGTTTTGCCAGAAGCGGCTTAGTCATGCTGGCCACATGACCCGGAAAAACTGTCTTCGGACAAACGCCGGCTCCCTCGGCCAGTAAAGTGAGATGAGCGCCGCAAACCCAGACTGGACTTAATTGTCAGGGGTCCCTTGACCTTGACCTAGGATCACCTGCTGGCCTGATGCATATAACCCAAAAATCTACCAGTATTGGGATGGTGGTAGATGCCCAGTCTGACTGGCTGAATTCTACGAGGAAAGGCTGAAGGGACTGAGTGTTTTTGGCCTGGAAGTGAGAAGCCTGGGAAGGAGAGAGAGCACTCTTCAAATCCTTGAAGGGCTGTCACACATAAGAGGGCAAATGCATGTCCTCTGTTGCCACAGAGGGCAGAACTGCATCCCATGGGCTCTAAGTTACAGGTGGACAGATTTCAGTTGAACACTAGGAAGAACCGCCATGATGGTAAGAGCAATTTCAGCAATGGAACCCACTGCCAAGAGGGATTGTGGGCTCTTCCCTTGCTGAAGATTGTGGAGAAGCAGAGAAGCCATCTCTTGGGGATTTCTAGGTCTGAACGTCTTGCGTGGAGTCTTGGGCTAGCTTAGGGGCAGGCAACTTCTTTAAACCTGAGAGCTGCATTGCCTTAGGAACAACCTTCCATGCGGCACATGCTACTGGTAGGTGTGGCCACAAGCAATAGTGGGCGGGCCAGGCCCACTATTTAGGAAGGAAGAGATTTCTGCACATGCGTCTCCCCATCAGGCAAGCAAAGGACCTCATCACAATTGGAGACATTCCAGTTAAGCCAAAGGACATGAGAAGGACATGGAGCAGGGCCAGTGAGAGGTGGCGGGGTCTGGAAGAGTCCCAAGGGCCAGATGGAAAGGATTGGAGGGCCACATTCAGCCTCCAGACTCAACAGGCAACAGCGTCCTCTCAATCTCTATGATGCTGTGATGCCCTATTTGCACCACGCCTGGAAAGCGCAAAGAAGTATTTCCTGGCCCAACCCACCATCCTAGACATGAGCAAAAGACTTTTCCATCGGCCGCATAAACGGCAGTTGCCACAAAAATATTTCCAATGACCTGAGAGGTTAGGCTGTCCCATGCATCTTTCATCTTTAGATAATCTCCGCTGGGCTCCGATGCTTTTCTTTTAGATGTCAGGAAGGACTGAAAGGCCTTTTTCTCTGTGTTAAATGATTCCATAAATGATAACATCTCCTAGGGATAATTAGAAAGAAAAAAAGAAATTCAGTTTCAGAAACTTTTAAAGCAGGATTAGATCAATAGACAGAGGATAGATCTGTCAACAGCTATTAGCTATAATAGTAATAGTAATTTATTTTTTGTACCCCTCCCACTCTGGGCGGCTTCCAACAAAGATTAAAAATACATTAAAATGTCACACATTAAAAACTTCCCTGAACAGGGCTGCCTTCAGATGTCTTCTAAATGTCAGGTAGTTGTTTATCTCTTTGTCACCTGGTGGGAGGGTGTTCCACAGGGCGGGTGCCACTACTGAGAAGGCCCTCTGCCTGGTTCCCTGTAGCTTAGCTTCCCGCAGTGAGGGAACCGCCAGAAGGCCCTCAGCGCTGGACCTCAGTGTCCAGGCTGGACGATGGGGGTGGATAATAGTCAAGAGTTTAAGAACAGCCCTGCTTGGCCAGGTCAATGGCCCATCTTAGTCCAGTATCCTGTTCTCACACTAGCCAACCAGTTGTCTATGAGAAGCTTGCAAGCGGAAACAGAGCACAACAGCTCTCTCCCTTCCTGCAGCTTCCAGCAACTTGTATTCAGAAGCATACGGACGCTGACATTCTGTTGTGCTCAATTCCTGCTTGTGTGTTTTCTTGTACTCCTGTTTCCAACTCCTTGGCCTTTTCTTCTCCCAAAGATATCCCACAAGCCAGCGTAGGTTTAGGACCAGTTTCCCTTCTCCTCCCGAACTGCTCCAATGCTAGCTAGATGGAACAGGGGTCTGGCACAGTTTCCTATGTTCCTATGATGGCCACTAGATGGCTTGAAAAAAGGGGACACAAGAAATTAACACAAAAGGCTATCAATGCCTACAGTGGCTGATGGGACCTCCAGATTCCATGCCACCTACGCTGCCACAGGCAGAATGCCTCTGAATACCAGTTGCCGAGAATCACAGGCTGGCAGAGTGCCACTGCTCTCATGTCCAACTTGCAGGCTTCCCACACACATCGGTTTGGCCAGTGTGTGGACAGGGAGGGGCTTCTGGCTTGATCCAGCAGGCTCATCTTATGCTATTGGAGTGCAATCATGGGTGAGACGCGGGAGGCGCTGTGGTCTAAATCACAGAGACTCTTAGGCTTGCCAGTCAGAAGATCAGTGGTTTGAATCTCCGTGGCGGAGTGAGCTCCCATTGCTCTGTCCCAGCTCTTGCCAAGCTAGCAGTTCGAAAGCACACCAGTGCAAGTAGATAAATAGGTACCGCTGCAGCAGGAAGGTAAACAGCGTTTCTGTGCACTCTGGTTTCCATCACAGTAATAATAATAATAATAATAATAATAATAATAATAATAATAATTTATTATTTGTACCCCGCCCATCTGGCTGGGTTTCCCCAGCCACTCTGGGCGGCTTCCATAAAAACCAAAGATACAGTAAAATATCACAGATTAAAAACTTCCCTGAACAGTGTTCCATTGTGCCAGAAGTGGCTGGCCACATGACCCAGAAAAGCTGTCTGTGGACAAATGCAGGCTCCCTTGGCCTGAAAGCGAGATGAGCACCGCAACCCCATAGTCGCCTTTGACTGGACTTAACCGTCCAGGGGTCCTTTACCTTTTACGCTATTGGGGTGCAATCATGGGTGAGGGCTGCAAGAGGGGTGTTCTTATGTTCTTATCAACGGCAACTAGTCGCAGTGGCCATGTGCTACCTCCAGAATCAGATGCAATATGCCTCTGGATTCCAGAACATGGGGGACATGAGTGGGACAGCTCCTGCTTGCCTGCTTCCCAGGGGAATCTGTTTGGCCACTGTGAGAAAATGATGCTGGACCAAGTGGAGAACTGTCTGGTTCAGCAGGACTCTTCTCCTGTTAAAGTGATGCTTATATTTCCCACGACTAACGAGCCCCTTGGAGATTTCCGGCTCTGCTGTGAATGATGGATAGGCTGCAATATTCATCTGTCTGTTTGATCATTTTGTTTAATATGTTTGTGGTTCTCCCCTCGGTGTTTTGAATTTGTTTCCTGGTTTCTAAATTGTGTTATTCATTCCAATACAGTGGTACCTCGGGGTACATATGCTTCAGGTTACATACGCTTCAGGTTACAGACTCCGCTAATCCAGAAATAGTACCTCGGGTTAAGAACTTTGCTTCAGGATGAGAACAGAAATCGTGCTCTGGCGGTGCGGCGGCAGCAGGAGGCCCCATTAACTAAAGTGGTGCTTCAGGTTAAGAACAGTTTCAGGTTAAGAACGGACCTCCAGAACGAATTAAGTACTTAACCCGAGGTACCACTGTATTCAGAAGTTTAACGCTTTTATAAAACTGAATGAGGACATTTTCTTTTTCCTTTGGGGGGGGCGGGACAGTTCCCAAAAGACGGAACACTGAAACTTTGTTTTACAAATGACACAAAAAAATAACCTTCAGTTATTTACCTTGCAATTGCTACTATCTCTGAATGTATAAGTCTACAATGTAACTTACTTGGAACTTCTCAGAGAAGGGCATACTTTCTGTCTCCGACAACAACCTTGCTAACTTCTTTTCTTGAGAGTTCAGCCAACTCAAGGTCTGGTTGACTTTCCCCTGGGAAACAGAACAGAAAGTTGCCATTTTTGTTTTCTTTTTTATCGCCCCTCCTGACAACTGCAGTTTGCACTGTTGCAAGAGAAGGCGCCTTGTCAAACATATTCCCAAGGCTCTTTCCCTTTGCAAACTGCTTAGGGCAAAAATAGGGAAACAAATGCAGCAATCCAACAGTATTTTGGAAGAGGTTTATTAGCTTTGCTTTAGTTCTAGACCTAGACAGCATCTTAAAAAGTAGAGACATCACCTTGCCAACAAAGGTCCGTATGGTAAAAGCTATGGTTTTCCCAGTAGTGATGTATGGAAGTGAGAGCTGGACCATAAAGAAAGCTGATCGCCGAAGAATTGATGCTTTTGAATTATGGTGCTGGAGGAGACTCTTGAGAGTCCCATGGAGTGCAAGAAGGTCCAA